>NC_080792.1:88948816-89248816 GCF_028018385.1 Neofelis nebulosa
TAAGTTTTCACTATTGGAAGCAATGCTTCCTTCCCTCAGTGTCCACACACCTTTGGCCACCGGTGTGGGTGTTTCTGCAGCCCGGGGTTCCCAGAGGCAGAGCTGCTGTGTCAAATGACATACAGGTATGACTGTCGCCAATGCAAAGTGTCATCTCCTGCAGAGGCTAACACCCTCTCCCCCATGCACGCCCCCAGCTTTATCAGTGGAGGACACAAAGGCCCACCCTCGGTGCCAGGGGATTAACGCCCCTACTCCAAGCATCCTTCAGCAGTGACCAACGGGCGCTGGGACGTGAGCACCCCAGCTCCCTGTCTCAGGGTCTGCTCCTGGGGGAACCCAAATTAAGGGAATCTAAAACAACCCGTTTGTTCTGTGGTGCTACTCTTTTTTTTTTTTTTTTTTAAGTTTATTTATTTTGAGGGGATTTGAGGGGCAGAGAGAAAGGGAGAGAGAGAATCTCAAGCAGGCTCTGCTGTTAGCACAGAGCCTGACGCGGGGCTCCAACTCATGAACCGTGAGCTCATGAGCTGAGCCGAAATCAAGAATCAGATGCCTAACCAGCTGAGCCACCCAGGCGCCTCGTGGTGCCTACTCTTTAAAGTGGGTTAAAACAGGGGCGCCCAGGTGGCTCAGTCGGTTGAGCGTCCGACTTCGGTTCAGGTCATGACCTCGCGGTCCGTGAGTTCAAGCCCCGTGTCGGGCTCTGTGCTGACAGCTCAGAGCCTGGAGCCTGTTTCAGATTCTGTGTCTCCCTCTCTCTCTCTCTGACCCTCCCCCATTCATGCTCTGTCTCTCTGTCTCAAAAATAAATAAACGTTAAAAAAAAAAATAAAATAAAGTGGGTTAAAACAGGGGCGCCTGGGTGGCTCAGTTGATTGGGCATCCGACTTGGTTCGGGTCACGATCTCACGGCTCGGGGGTTCGAGCCCCGCGTCGGGCTCTGCGCTGACCGCTCAGAGCCTGCTTCGTACTCTGTACCTCTCTCTCTGCCCCTCCCACACTTGTGCCCCTTCTCTCTCTCTCAAAAATAAATAAAAAAAACACTACAAAGTGGGTTAAAATAAAGTCAGACCCATCTGGCTGTGAACCTGGTCCCCCCACAAACGCGGTGGGCAAGTCACTTAACCTCTCTGAGCCTTAGCTTCTTTTTCTGAGAACTGGGACGTAGAATAGTACTAAGACCCCTCACGGTGTTCTTAGGAGCCTTTCCTGAAATGACCTCTGTCCCTGTCATTTTGCTCAGCAAACACAGCTGCTGCCACTTGGTGGTATTATTGTCACGCTTGGCATTATGTTCTCTCCCCCACCTACTGAGAAATACCCCATCTGTGCGTCACCTGGAGCATTCCCTCCCCCATTTGGACCCCTCTGTCGCATCCCTCCTGCTCCCCAGGACCCCCTCCCCAAGCCGGCCCCTCACCTCCATACAGTCTCCCAGGACAAACTCGTAGATGATGAAGGAGATGAGGTTGCTGCTGGTCATCTGCCCCGAGATGACGAGGTGGCCCCCGTAGTAGAGGATACTGACCTGGACTACCAGAAGGGTGAGCTGCGGGCAGAGGGCAAGGGGGCCCGGGTCACAGGGGTCTCGGCTCAGACCCCCCCACGCCCCCCGTTCCCTCCCCCCTCCCCCCAGCCACAGACCGAGACTCCGGCCAGGCGGGGGTGTCCTCCCACACGCTGGTGGCCGGCCGTCACACGTGCCCTCCCGCTCCCGGGCCCCGGACTCCTTCCCTGCGAAGGCCCCCAGCTGGAGGGAGCCGCAGGCCTGGCAGAGAACAAGGCCTCCTTTGTAAGGCCCTGGCCCGCACGCGCAGCCCAAGTGCCTCAGCCAGGCCAAGCGGGAGCTGTGTCTTCCTCCTCGCTGCAAAGAGCGTGGCTCGGGGAGGTTCGGTCCGCTGGCTAAGGTCGCACAGCAAGCCAGACGGAGGGGGACGATGGGAAGTGTCTCCTCGCCCCACCGGCTTCCCTGAAGGAGGGGCTGCGTCCGGGACGCTCTTGTCTCCCTACACCTCCAGCGCCTGGCAGGTGGGACAGGAGCGGAACCCGAACACCCATGACAGGCCGGGGTTGCTCTCTGCCTCTCCCCGCCCCGAACCCCCAGCTGGGTTAGAGCTAGGTCAGCACCTTTGTGCAGGGGGCAAAAGGCATCCCTGTCGGCGGGCAGACGGCTGGGCTGCTTGGCTAGCTGAGCTGGATTTCTGGGCCCCTTCTCCTCTCTGGCTGGGCAGCCTGCCCTGTGCCCTGGGATCACACTCCTTCTCCCCCCTAAACTCCAAACCCTCCTCATACCTACCCCCGCTGTGCCCACCTCCCTCCCAGATGTGGCCAACGGACAGCAACGGGCTCCAAGAACTCCCCGTCCTCCAGGGAGGGGCCGTGACTCACCCCCAGGGAGTGAGCCAGACACTCCAGTGGGGGGCTGTGGGGTTGTGACCTAGGACCTGCCAGACGGCAGCCTCGGTTGGGTCCCAGTGGCCTCGGGGTGACTCCCTTCCTGGGCGAGGATGTTTCCTAGCAAGCCCATGCCCAGGTGAGAGGGAATGAGGAGATGCCCTGCGAAGACATCTACTGGGAGGCTGAATTCTTTTCCAGAAAGATCTGCCCCAGGGACCAGCAGAAAGAAAGGTGGGACAGAGCGAAGCTAAGGGCAACCAGCCCGACACGGAGTCGCAGGGCCCCAGGCTCGCGCCCTGACGGAGGGATCTCCCCATCTTGGTGTCCCGTCCCCCACCCCCACCGGCAGGCGGACCTGCCCCACATACCCCACTGCCCCAGACGTAGTACGTGTAGGCTGCCGCCTCCTTCCTGTTCAGCTTGTACACCTGCTGAAGCTTCCGCGAGTACACCTCGGCCTCCTCCTCCTCGTTGGCAAAGCTCCGCACTGTCTTCATGGCGCTAATGGTCTCCTCGGCCGTGCTGCTGGCCCTCGCCAGGGCGTTCTGGACCTCTTTGGAGAGCCTCTGTGGGCAGGAGTGGGGACAAGAAGGAGGAGACCCCCAAACAGACAGTCTCACCATCCAACAGCCTCTACGCCTCTCTGGGTTTTTCCTACCCTTAGTTGGTGCCAGGCCTATGCAGGGAGTTCCAGGGACAAAAGGATAAGACCGAGATCCCCACTGTCTCCCTTCTCCTTCTAGCTCGATTTGACAGACTCAGAGAATAGACTCCAGCTGGGTTCTTGGGATGAGGTCCTGAGGTTCCAGCTCCTGAGGGATGGGGAGCTGATTATTAAGTCATCTGCAATACCAAATGGAGGTTATTCACCATCACAGGCTCAGTTTTTGGTAATCCTCTCAGAAAAGGAGCCTCAACACCTGATCCTGTGCTAGTGTAAGACAGAGATGCTCTGGATGGTTGTTCAGGTTGTACACTATCCAAGAAACACCAACTATGAAGGGGGTGCTGTTCATATTATCAACATACACTAAATTATGGTAGAGCCTGAAGGTTGGTACAGAGATTCCAGAACTCCTAGCTGAGTCCTAGATGGTGGCAGAAGGCTGTGAAATCCGCCTGCATTGTGTATATGACTGGGTATGGATAGCTGAGAGGCAGTCCCAAGTGTAGGACTACCCGACTACTGCCCACCAGAGTTCTGGAAGCAGCCCCTGGGCAGAGCTGTTCAGGCCCTGTAGTAGGTAAGATGCTTATATCGTCAAACCATCGAGGAAGGCTGCTGGAGAGGCCAGGCTAGGATCATGCAGGGGCATGTCCCACGAGGCCGTTGGAAGCATGCAGTGTGTTGTGGCATCTTGGGTGGAGCCATGCCATGCCCTGAGTCATGTCTGGCTGTGGACAGTGCACATGTAGCTTGTGGCGATGACTCAGTGGCTAGATTCAACACTTTGAGGTACAAGCAGGAGACCTACGTTGAGCTTCCTTTAGCCCCACCCAGCAGAACTTGCTGGCGGGGCCTGAGGTGTGCACGGGCAGATGGGGGGAGGCTCTGGGCTTCCTGCCCCGTCCCAGGGGCTGGCAGGAAGGCAGGAAGGGTGGGGCGGGAGCAGAGGAAGGGAAATGGCACCAGTTCCAACTCATATATTTACTTTCTCTACTCGGAGAGAGGAAAACAGAGACCCGTGATCCGGAACCATGGGGGAGAGGGCCCTCCCGGGCGGTCAACTCTGCCAGGAGGCGACGCGACGGTTGTGGGGAGTGGATGTATTTTGGGGCTGGCCTAAGGTCACGGGCACCAAAGGTTCTAGTGAGCCTGGGACGCTGAGCCAATCACGTGTCAAGGCCTGTCGCTCCGGCCTGGGTCACCGGGGAAAGAGCCGCTTGTGCCTGTCTAAACCCGGCCTCAGTCCCTTCTGGCTCTGGAGCACCCGCCAGTGTGGGGAGCAGGAGGAGGGTGAGGTGGGGGTCTAGCTCGCGGGCCAACCTGCCTGGCGGAGGCTGCACCAAGGAGTGGCCAGAAGCGGCTGCGGCCACGCACAGCTGCGTGGTGGCCGAGGGCCGCCCGCGCGGGGCCCGAGCCTCCCCCACACGGACGAACGCACCCTCTGTGGAAAGCCAGCGCCCGCTGCGCTCAGAGCGTCAACCAAAGTTCTCACAAAGGCCCACAGCCCGACCCTCATCACCTCCCTTGCTCACGCCCTGGCATCACCCGCCTCCCTGAGGCTCCTCAGACATACGGGCACGTCCCACCGCAAGGCCTTTGCACCAGCTCTGAACACGCTTCCCCGAGCTGTCCACCTCTTTCCTCGAATGTCACCTCCTCAGAAAGACCAGTTAAACATGTTTTTTTAACGTTTATTCATTTTTGAGAGAGGGAGAGACACAGGAACAGAGTACGAGTGGAGGAGGGTCAGAGAGAGAGAGGGCGACACAGAATCCGAGGCGGGCTCCATCCAGGCTCTGAGCCGTCAGCACGGATCCTAACGTGGGGCTCGAATTCACGAACCGTGAGATCGTGACCTGAGCCCCAGTTGGAGGCTTCGCTGACGGAGCCGCCCAGGCACCCCAGAAAGATCGATTTAAAAGGGCAGCCCCCCCAGAGTTCCCCATCCCTCTCTCTCTCTCTCTCTCTCCTTTTCCTCCTTAGCACTCACCGTCTGGCATCATATTACACATTGTTGCTATTATTATTGTTGCTATCGTCTGCGTCTTCCACAAGAACATAAACCCCTTGAGGGCAGAAGCTTTTCTGTCTCACTGATGCATCCCGGGGCCTGTACTCCTTGAATGAGTGAACGCACAGTGAATGAATGTACGGAGCGCACCCGCTCGGGCTGAGTCCTTCGCCAGCCCCCGGTGGTGCCCCCGAGCCCCTCCTGGGGCGCCTCCCTCCCTCGGGAGCGGCTCACAGACCCCAGCAGGAAGCAGGCGGGACCTACCTTGTAGTACCTGCCATAAATGTCGGACACCATCATGATGATGGGGAAGCCCATGAAAGTGACCAAGGACAGCTGCCACGAGAGGCTGAACATGAAGACCACCACGCCTGTGACCTTGACCGTGTTCCGCAGGAAGATGTTGATGTTCTGGGAGACCAGGTCGCTGACCATGGTGGTGTCAGAGGTGAGGCGGGAGATGAGGTCCCCTGGAACACAGGCAGGCTCAGTCCCCACCGTGGCAACGGGCCCACTGCGGGTGGGGGCAGGAGACACTGGGGGGTTTCCAAGACAGGCACCAGGGAGCTCAGGCGTCCCCCACCTTCTGGGTGGGGACGGGAGGGAAGAGAAAACACCCCCCGGAGGGCTGCTCTGAGCCCAGCCCTCCTCGCGAGCATCTTGTGACATCACATCCCAACGGTACAGAGAAGGCAGCCGAGGCTCAGAAAGGGAAAGGTCATTTGGTGCCACGTGACTTGTCCCTGACTGAGCCAGGACCAAGCCCGTATCTCCTCCCTGTCACTGGCAGAGGGGACAGAAATAATAATCTGGGCTGGTGGGGAGGAGAAACTTTGAGCACTTGCCCGGCCAAGAGCTTCACAGCAAGCCCGTGGTAGCTCCTACCATTGTCCCCATTTTACAGATGGGGAAACAGAGGCTCAGAGAGGTTAAGTTAGCGAGTGGTGGAACCAGGGCTTGCACCCAGGCTGTTCTATCTCAGAGCCTGGGATCTAGGCCGGATACTATTACTGCCTTGCCTGTTCTGTCCCGCACCCCAACCCTCTCGTCCCCTTGGAGCTGAGCCTCTCGGGCCACCGCCCTGGTGCTTCCCAGAGAACAGCGGAAGGCAAGGCCTTGGCTCCTGCAGAAGTGGCCTGGCCAGGGTCCCCCTGCAGTGGCCACAGCTCATACCAAAACCTCAGCCAGCAGGCCAGCTTCCCGGCCTCAGGCAGGGCCCCCGGGGGTGTTTCTATCCCCAACAGGATAGCAGGAAAAGCCAGCCATTTAATCCCTCCACGGGAGGCCAGCCCACCCTGGCTGGGCCCCAGGCCGCCGAGGTTACCCCAGGCCGCAGGAGGACCAACCTGTGCGATTCTCATCAAAGAAGCTCATCTCCTGAGACACCAGCGAGCGGAACAGACGGTTTCGAAGGCGAATGTTCAGTCTGGCAAATATTAGTGTAAAAATGCCTCCCCGAATACCTGCGGCAAATGAGCTAATTGCAGATAAGAGATGTTATATATAGCACGACGTCCTTGCGACAACCAGCAACCATAACCCAGCTGCCCCCTCCCGCTGCTGGCAGGCGAGGGCCACTCTGCAGGGGGGAGGCAGGGAGGGACCCAACCTCGAGCGAGCCCCTTTCCAGGGCTGCTGCCACCGCACGGTCTCCCCCGTTCCCTGCCTGGAGTCCCCCAAGGTGAGGGCTGTGAGGGGACTGTGTTCACTGGGCACAAGGATCCAGCTTTGCCCGGTCAGACCCCTCTTCCTTCCAGAAGGGCACTTGGAGAATAGCCAGGGAGGGCAAAAGGGGAACCCTCAGGGACCGAAGCCAATTTTAGGGACAAGAGGTGGCTGAAGCCAGTTTGGTTGTTGGTTACCACGGTGACCGGCCCACCAGGGCACAGCCCTCTCAGGCGCTGGCCCCTGACCTCCCTCCCCTGCTGCGGTCCGAGAGGGAGGGCGGGGGGGTGAGAGGCGGCGTGGGGGGGGGGGGGGGGGGGGGGAGGGGGTGGGGGGGGGGGGGGGGGGGGGGGGGGGTGGGGGGGTGGGGGGGGGGGGGGGGGGGGGGGGGGGGGGGTGGGGGGGGGGGGGGGGGTGGGTGGGGGGGGGGGGGGGGGGGGGGGGGGGGGGGGGGGGGGTGGGGGGGGGGGGGGGGGGGGGGGGGGGGGGGTGGGGGTGGGGGGGGGGGGGGGGGGGAGGGGGGGGGGGGGGGGGGGGGGGGGGGGGGGGGGGGGGGGTGGGGGGGGGGGGGGGGGGGGTGGGGGGGGGGGGGGGGGTGGGGGGGGGTGGGGGGGGGGGGGGGGGGGGGGGGGGGGGGGGGGGGGGGGGGTGGGGGGGGGGGGGGGGGTGGGGGGGGGGGGGGGGGGGGGGGGGGGGGGAGGGGGGGGGGGTGGCGGCGCCATGGGACTCCCGGGCGCTGCTCGGTTCCCTCTGCACAGGCTCTGTGGGTGGGCCTGCCACCACCCCCATTGGACAGGTGAGCAGGAGAGTGGAACCGAGAGATGAGACGACGCTCACCAGGCCACACGGCCAAAGTTCACTTCCTTCTTCTCACTGGCGGAGGGCCCCGGAGTCCAAATTCCAGAAGCTCCCAGCCTCAGGAGATGTAGGTATTTGGTTCCAATGATGCTGGAAACGGCCACCCAGCTCCTCTCGGTGGCGCACTTCACAGTTTGCCACGTCACTGTGCACCCACTTATTGTACCCACCTTCAGAACAACGCCGGGCAGGGTGGCGAGAGGGGGCTAGCGGGACGCCACCCCCATGTCATGGCACAGAGGTGAACGGGAGACTCGACTCAGGGGCTGAGTCATTTGCCTGAGGTCACACGGCACGGGGCAGTTAAGAGGCAGGGCCAGGACGCAAACCCAAACTGGCCTCCCATCTGGGGGCTCTTTCCTATCCCTTCCCTCCCAATAACCCGGAAGGCCCGCTCTCATCTCAGGACTGAAGGTGCTTGGACCAGGCTGTGTCCTCGCTGTCACTGCATTGCTTTCGAAGGGCACAGCCTGGCATGGGCCTGGGCATACGGTAGGTACTCGGTAAAGTTCAGCGAATGAATCCTGCGCTGGTCTTGACACCCTTTCCCTGGCCAGCTCTGCGGGACCGGCTCGGCCAGGACAGTGAGGCCCTCTGTGGGGTTCTGCTGCCCTCTGCTGGTCTTGGCACAGGGACCACAAGGTGGCAACCTAGAGGGCCTCCGTCCCCACGGTCCTCCACTCGATGGGGTCTCCAGGCACCGCTGTGGAGTCCACCTAAACTGGAGGTCGGCCTCAGTTTACCCACAGGGAAGAAAAGGGCATCAGCGAGCTCCAAGAAACACCAATGATAATATTAAGCACAACGGACACTTACGGAGCCCTTACTGGGTACGAGGTGCCGTGCTAAGCTAGGCGATTTGCTCTTGTCAAATCTGCACAGGAATCACACGAAACTCTCCAACCCACTGACGAATCCTATGCCTCCACCTTCAAAATACAGGTGACCCTTGGGGCGCCTGGGTGGCTCAGTCGGTTGAGTGACTGACTCTTGATCATGTGGCTCAGGTCATGATCTCACAGTTTGTGAGATCGAGCCCTGTGTCGGGCTCTGCGTTGATAGCACGGAGCCTGCTTGGGATGCTCTCTCTCCCTCTCTCTCTGCCCCTCCCCCGCTTGCATTCATTCTCTTTCTCTCTCTCTCAAAATAAATAAATAAATAACTTAAAAAAAAAAACCACGGGTGACCTTTGAACAACACGGGTCTGATCTGCTCAGGCTCACTTACACGCAGATTTTTTCCCATAAATAACAGTACAAGACTGTAAACGTATTTTCCTTATGGTTTCTTAAGAAGGCTGTCTTTTCTGTAGCTTATTTCATCATAAGAATACACTACTTTGTTGCAATAATTGAATACACAAAATATGTGCTATTCAACTGTTTATATAGAAGGCTTCTGGTCCACAGGAGGCTCTTCGTAAGTTAAGCTCTTGGGGAGTCAAAAGATATACACGTGTTTTCAACCAACTCTCGTGTTGTTTAAGAGTCAACATTTCTAGGGGCGCCTGGGTGGCTCAGTAGGTTAAGCGACTGATTTCGGCTCAGGTCATGAACTCGCGGTTCGTGGGTTGGAGCCCCGTGTCAGGCTCTGTGCTGACAGCTCGGAGCCTGGAGCCTGCTTCGGATTCTGTGTCTCCCTTGCTCTCTCCCCATCCCCAGCTCACACTCTCTCACTCTTTCTTAAAAATAAATATTAAAAAAAAAAAAAAAGAGTCAACATTTCTAGAATCCAGTCTCTTTCACTGTCCCCACCTGGGTCCAACCTCCCTTGGATTTTCCCAGACAACTCCTGGTCCTCCCAGCTGCCACCCTCGTCCCTGCCCCTCTGTTCTCCACCCTGCACACAGTGGGGTCCTATGAAAGCCAAGTCAGACCTTATCCGCCTTCAGGCTTTCATCTCATTCTGGGTAAAAGTCAAAGTCCTTATAGCGGTCAATGGCGCCCTCCATGATCAGGCACCTGCCAGTGCCCTGGCTTTATCTTCTACTCTCCCGCCCCCAACCCCAACCCCACCTACAGCTCCAGCTACCCAGGCCTCTTTGCTTTTCCTTTCACAACCAGGCATGTTCCTGCCTCAGGACCTTTGCACGGGCCATTCCCTCTGCTTGGAGCATTGTTACACTGGATATCTGCTCTCCCATCTCTTTCAAGTCTCAAACGCCCCCCAGTAATCCCATAGGTGTGGTATTATCATTATTCCCATTTTACAGATGAGGAAACCAAGGTTCAGAAAGGCTAAGTCACTTGTCCAAGGTTTTCTAGTTGGGTTGGTGTGAAGTCCATATTAAAGAATTTCAATTGGAGAGGAGATGCTCCACCCTAAAATTCACCGTTTTTCCCCACAATGGGCGGTTTTTCTTTCAGATTATAAGGTTTCAGAAAAAGCTGGCCCCTCCTGGGCGCTTGTTGATCGAGAATAATTATCAGTAGCCCCTGTCCCTAACCTGTGTGAAGTACTTCCTTTTGCAGGCACCGTGCCCCAGCTCCCCCAATTCTCACAAGCCCAACAAAACCCCACTTTCAGGATGAGAAACAGCCTTGGCCAAGTTCAATAACCTTGCCTCAAGTTACCAGGACAGGTGGGGGCCTGATCTCAAGTCTAAGCCCTTCACCTCGACACAACCCTGCAGGCTGGCGGAATCTGCTCAGCTGTATTTCAGGACATCTGTAGTCCCCGGGCACAGGCAGCTGACAACAGGGCCCCGGCAGGAGGGGGAAACGAGGTCATGGGTGACAGCTGCCCACACGGGCACGCTGGTCGGTCATCTGTTCATTCGTTCGGTGAGCCTGCTTCTGTGCCAGGGTTTGGGGCGGGGCGGGGGGGGGGGACCCGGGGTGAGGCAGACCTGGCCCCTACCCCCCCAAGGGGCTCAAAACCTGGTCGGGGAGGCAGGACAGTGGATGCGTGATTTTCATGACACCAGTGCAAGTCACTAGAATTCGAGGAGGCTTCTCTGAGAAGGGGACATTTGGACCTTGAAACATGAGCAGGAGACACTATCTGGTTAAATGGAAAGGGGTCATCCCAATACTCACAGCCACTACAATTTCTCGGCAGCCTTCTGTGTGGCAGGAGCTGTCTGTGGTGTCGTACTCCTATTAACGTCCCGCACCTCCTCAGCCCTTGTTGCGATGGGTACTATTTTTATGCCCATTTCACAGATGAGGGGACTGAGACTCAGAGGCGTTGAGTGACTTGCATAAAATTGCACAGCCGTCAAGGGGCTGGGACTGAGAGGGCAGAGGGTGGACCGTGAGAGGAAAGGGGTCAGCTCCTGTCCTCTTTGAGAACACTCTGGCTTTGTGGCCACTCCCAGACACTGTCTTAAACGTGCAACGACGCCTAACGGCTAACGTTCCTGAGAGCTTACCGTCTCGTACCAAGCTCCGTACTTGTCTTTCTCCTGTTTCTCCAAGCTTTACAACATCGTGAAACATGGAGAATGCCAACAATCCCCATTTCACAGAAGTGAGGTTCTGAAAGGTCCACTAACTTGCCCACAGGCACACAGCCAGGCAAGGACCAGGCCTTATCGCCCCCCGGAACCCACGGACTTTTGACCCTGAGATGTCACCTTCCTACCCACGTTGTTTGAGCAGTGCTTTCAAACTGTTTGGACCAGGGGCGCCCGGGTGGCTCAGCCGGTTAAGCGTCTAACTCTTTATTTCAGTTCGGGTCACGATCTCACGGTGCGTGAGTTCGAGCCCCCTGTCGGGGTCCATGCTGACAGCTCAGAGTCTGCTTGGGATTCTCTCTCCCCCACTAAAGCTCACGCTCTCTCTTTCTCTCAAAATAAATACATAAGCTTAAAAAAAAAAATTTAAAGGGGCTCCTGGGTGGCTCAGTCGGTTAAGCGTCCGACTTCGGCTCAGGTCACGATCTCACAGTCTGTGAGTTCGAGCCCCGTGTCTGGCTCTGGGCTGACGGCTCAGAGCCCGGAGCCTGCTTCCGATTCTGTGTCTCCCTCTCTCTCTGCCCCTCCCCCGTTCATGCTCTGTCTCTCTCTGTCTCAAAAATAAAATAAACATTAAAAAAAAAAATTTAAAAACAAAAATTTAAAAACAAACTGTTCGGACCAGAACCGCGGTAACGAATTCATTTTACATGACAAACCAGGACACGTTTACATATACGCACACGTGACTGAAATACCCCAAACGATACTTATTCTTATCACAGACAGCATACTCTGAGGCTCTCTCGTACATTCTGCTTCGTTACCAGAAAAATGCTTTGACCCAGTGATCCACTTCCGGGAAATGTATCCTACAGATATACCCCCATTTATATGAAACGTGGATGAACAAGGTTATTTACCGTAAGAGAAAAGACTCAAAACAACTCGAGGGTCCGACCGCAAGACGCCAACTGTATAATCTTTGCTACGGCCACACAGCGGACTACTATTATGCAGCCAAATAAAAGGACGAGGTGCTGATTGGAAATTTCCAAAAATATATCGTTAAGCAAGAAAAGCAAGGCACGAAATAGCAAGGTAGCGTGTGAGAGGTGGTTAAGAGTACCATGTTTTGTTTTTTTTTTTACTTGTAGCTCTGTAAGGAAACACTGGAAGAACATACAAGAAACAAAAGAAAGTGGTTTCCCACCCACCTGGAAGCTTCTAGAACATTTTGCTGTAGTTAGCCCTAGGCAGGGAGATCAGGGTAGTCAGGCAGAATTAGGAATGAAACTCTCCGTGTTCACCTTCCCATATCAAAATGCTGTTTGGACCACGTGAGAAAAATGTCAAACGTTTAAGAGGAAAGAACAGGTGGCTGTGACCCCCTCGAGTGCTTTGGCGGGTGCCTGCCAGGCCCCCCGGGGCCTCACTTACCCAGAGCTGCCACGATGAGGAAGAAGGAGGCCGCCACGAGGAAGGCCACGTCAGGCTTGGTGTAGGACAGCAGCTTTTGTAGCGTAGCCCCAGACGCCTGCTCACGCGGGGGCCGGTCCTCCCCAGGGAAGCCCTCGGCCTCGGCTCCGGCCCCCCGCTCGAGGGCCTTGGCGTCCGGCCGCACCGTGGACAGCAGCCACCAGAGGAGGAAGGAAGCGGCAAGCGAGACGTAAGTCCACACGAACAGGGCCCAGAACCACGGGTCCCGGACTGGCTTGCGCACCTCGGAGAAGAGCAACAGCTTCACCATGGCGTAAACGCCCACAAAGAGGCACACGAGGGCGATGACCGTCCAGGAGGCCCGAAGCCGCCGCGGCCCGAGGGCGCTGTTCTTGGCCACGCCAATGGTGGCTCCCAGCAGCAGGCAGCTGCGGTACAGGCAGGCCGCCCAGAGGTCCAGCACCGAGTCAAAGATGTTGAAATGGCGGATGTCCTCCAGCAGGCTGCGATCCAGGTGGCTGAGGATGTAGATGGCCGTGGTCATGCCGACGTCCATGCTCATGAAGGCCAGGGTCACCACCACCGCCTTCCACAGCTGCATCCTGCTGGCTGGCGAGGGGCAGGTGCCGAGAGGCGGGCTCTAGCTCACGGGGGCAAGGCCATTGTCCGTGGGGTGAGGCCAGACCTGTAGGGGCGACAGGGCAAGGAGGTCAGGTCTGCCGCTTGTTGGCTGTGTGACTTCGGGCAAGTCACTTGACATCTCTACGCCTCGGTTTCCTCATCCGCAAGATGGCAATGACAAGCATTCTGATTTCCCAGGAGTTTCGTGAAGATTCCATTCATTTAAGGAATGTTTACCGAACACCAAGGTTTATTGAGTGGGCCAGACTCTGTTCTTTGTGTTGGGATTTGACGATGAACAAAAACAAAGATCCCTGATTCTGTGGAGGTGGAACACTCGGGTCAGAGACGGAGAAACACAATGAGTAAACGATACAGTTAAGAGATAGGGCTGGGGGGGAAAGAATGGGGTGTAGGGGATGGGGGCAATGGGGACAGTTTTAAATAGGGGGGTCCAGGAAATGGCAAGGGCAATTTTTTTTTATCTATTTACTTATTTATTTATTAAAGTTTATTTATTTTGACTGAGAGAGAGTACAAGTGGCGAGGGGGCAGAGAGAGGGAGAGACAGAATCCCCAGCAGAGACCGACGTGGGGCCTGAACTCACGAACCGTGAGGTCATGACCTAAGCCGAGGTCAAGAGTCGGACGTTTAACCGACTGGGCCACCCAGGTGCCCTGAGGGCAATTTGAAACAGGGGGTCCGGGAAAGACCTCGCTAGGAAGGTAACACTTGAGCAGGATCGAGAAGAGGTGAGGGGGTCCACCATGCGGCTATCTGGGGGAAAAGCACTTTCTGCTGGAATAGTCAGCCCCACAGCCCCGAGGTAGCAGTGTGCCGATGTGCTTGAGGGAGGCAAGGACACCCCACGTGGCCTGGGGGGTGAGGGCACAGGGGATCTGGAGGACTCTGCGGACAAAATTGAGATCAGCTTTAAAACAGCATGAGGTTCGATGCATGAGCATCAATTCTGGCCACAGTGCCTAGCACGTAATAATTGCTGCTGATTGTTACCACCGTATACAGTGGGTGCTTAATAAATAAATGTTTGCTTAGTTCTCTCCTCCCCAAATCAGGCCTTTCGTGTCCCCAAATAAAACTTTACTCTCTTAGACCAAGAGGGGGTGACCGCAGGTCCTAGGAGCAACCCAGGGACTTTCACATCCGCCTGGAAGTTTCCAGAATCTTTTCCGCCAGCCCAGGTTGCCCTTCACCTCCTGACTTGGGCCCTTTTGGCTCTCAGGAGCTTAATGTCTGCTTTGTCCAAAGCACCCTCCCATACTGGGCCTCCCGGGACTGAGCCAGTGCCTGGGAGAGCCCGGGAGCTGCAGGGACACTGCAGGATGTGGGCCCGGTGGGGACTTTGGAAGTTGGGCTTGTCCAGGGCAGGACTGGGACTAGGCTGGGCATGTGCCTCTGAGTGCTGCCTCTTGACTTGGCTCCATCCCTTTTCATCCTGGGGACTTTATCGTCCCATCTGCAAAATGGACAAAGTTCTGGAGTCCCCAAGTGAAAAGGAGAGGCACGGAACACCGGGAGGGGTCACTCTGAGTGAGCAGTGACTGGAAAGGGGGCCACCTCAAGAGACCTCCTCCCCAACAGCTCTGGTGCACAAAGTCTCTTGGCTCATGTTCTGGAGTGCTAGAAACCCCACACAACCCCATGAGGCGGCTGCTTCCACACCCCATATATAGTTGGAGAAACTGAGGCACAGAGAGGCAAAGCATGTGCCCCGCATCACTCTGCAACAAAGGGCCAAGCCAGGACTTGAGCCGGTATGTGAAGGATCCCGGCACCTAACTCTGAACCTTTGTGCCTGGTGCACAGCAGCTGCCCAGTAAGTACAAGCAAACATGGGGCGCCTGGTGGGGGGGGCTCAGTCGGCGAAGCATCTGACTCTTGGTTTCAGCTCAGGTTATAATCTCACGGTTTGAGAGTTTGAGCCCCATGTCAAGCTCTGTGCTGATAGCGCAGAGCCTGCTTGGGATTCTCTCTCTCCCTCTCTGCCCTTCCCCTGCTCATGCTCACTCTCTCGCTCTCAAATAAATAAACTTAAAAACATTTTTTTAAGTACAAGCAGTTATGTAAACACAACCCTTCCTGTGGGCTTGGCATTACATATACACATACATATACATATACATATACATATACATATACATATACATATATATTTTTTTTTATTTCTTAATAGGATTTTAATTTATTTTTCTTTTTAAGTAGGCTCCATGCCCAAAGTGGGGCTTGAACTCAGGACCCCAGGATCAAGAGCCTCACGCTCTACTGACTGAGCCAGCCAGGCACCTCAGGCCCAGCCTTTTATATAGGCCATGCACTTCATATGTGTTTGTTTATTTAATCCTCACAACTTGTGAGATTTGTACCTTCACCATCCCCTTTTAACAGATGGAGAAATTGAGGCCCAGAGAAGTTAAGAACTTGCACAAGATCACACAGCTGGTGAGTAGCAGAGCTGGGATTTGAGCCCAGAGCTCTCTGGCTCCAGAATCTGGGTTCTACACTGTTAAGCTAAAACACTTGTCAATATAACAAGTGCTAACAGGGAGTATTTGTCAAAGGAAAATAGAGTCTGCACAAGAGGGGGCTCAGCCAAGAGGCAGAGCCGATGGCATCCGTGATGAGAACAGTGACAACGGTACCGACAGCTAATGCTGATTGACGTAAATGTGTGTCTGACACTGTTCTAAGTGCTTTAAATGCATTAATCTTCACAAGAATCCTGTGAGGTAGGTTCTATTATTATCCCTATTTTATAGTCAAGAAAATGAGGCACAGAGAGGTTAAGTGAGCTGTCCCGGATCACACAGCTAGTAAGTAAGTGGCTGAGCTGGAAGGTGAACCCAGGCCACGGAGTTCTAAAATCTGGGCTCTCAACTCCAAAGCCCTAATGCTCCAAAACAGCCTCTTCAGGGGGTAGGCAAGACCCCTAATGATGCTCAGGAGGGGTCTCAGATGCAGAAAGAACCCAGGGGTGTGACAGTCCCTGAGCCTGGGCCCCACGGAGAGTCCAGCACTTCTGACTAGACTCAGATCAGTCCCAGAGAAGGCTACCTTGTCAGCAGCTGTATCTCCTAAGGAAGGCAGGGCTGAATGGGACCAGGGGCAGGGGAGGGGGCAGGGGTAGGGATGGTGGGGACAGACACCCCCTGCCCAGTCCCTTGCTCCACCCCAAGTCCCAGCTGGGCTGCCGGCAAAGGCTCTCGTCTGCTGCAATGCAGAGGCCTTGGGGAGCCAGCGAGTGGGCGAGCGTGAGTCGGAGCCCGGGGAGGGACGCTCCTGGCCCGGTGCCACGCCAGGCCTCCTGGCCAAGCCACCGCCGGCTACCCAGGCCCTGCCAGCCACCTTGGCTGTTGCTCACCTCTTGGTGGGCACAAGGAGTTCCTTGGCCCCGGAAAGGAGCTGGGGTTCAGAAGTGGGACAGGAGGCATATCTGCCAGAGACCTGCCGAGGGACGTAGCCGGCTCTTCCTGCCCCCAACCCCAGTCACTGGGGGAGTTCCTTCCCAACACCCCTCCGCTTGGGGTTATGGCAACCCCGTTGGACAGCCACCCACACGGGGACCCCAGCTGTTCATCTGCACCGGGAAAAGCAAAGTTTCACACTCCAGCATCATGGACTATGTGAAGCACATGAAGCACAGGAAACTGAGGCACAGAGAATAAGGGGTGAGGCCTGTCTAGGGTCACCCAGTGACCTGGGGACAGAGCAGCTATAGCACCATGGCCCCATACTCCCAAGTGCTGAGTCCTCGTATCCAGGCTCTGATGGAGCAGAATCCAACTCGGGTCAGGTTACAGCCCTCGGTGGGGACAGGCTACTCTGTTATTTTTAAAGTTACTGAGTAGGAGGGTGAAGGGGACGAGACCACCAGCCAAGACTGTGAGGAGGGAAGAAGGGGGACCGTGGGGCTGCCTGGAGGCACATCCCTGCCCTCCAGCTGCCTGATCTGGAGGATACAGCTGAGCTCAGCCGGGTGGAGCTGGAGGGCAAGCTCTGGGCACATGGGTGCCGAGTGTGGCCCGAGGGACAAGGACAAGGTGGTGGCCAGAGGCCAGAGCAGGCACTGCCCAGGTTGTGACATGGCCCAAGAAGACAGGGGCAACTTGCCTTGCCCCCAAATGCTAAGGAACGGCACAGGCTTAGCAAGTGACCCCACGTCCACAGGGGGTCCTGCCAAAGGATTTTCGTCTCAGTAGAAACGGTGGGTGGGGCATTTCCAGCCGTCAGCTGCACAAAAGGAAAGTCTGCAACAGCCAGGAGATCAGAAGCAATTATTACAATCACAACGGCTGCCGTGTATGGAGGGCTACTACCTGCCAGACAATGACCTCCCAGTTCAGCTCATCCTCACTCCTCTCCTGGGAGGTCCTCATGCAATCATGCCCACTGTACAGACGGGGAAATGGAGGCCCGGGTAAGTTAAGTGGCCCGCAGAGAACAGGCAAAGGCAGGACTGAAACTCAACACTTGCCTCTCTGGGTGGGACGTGCCCAGACTACTCAGGGACTCAGGGACCACGACAAAAGGGTCCTGAAGGACCTGGGTGGCCCAAGCAGCTCGGTCCACTCCTAACTTGGTGAACTTTTCACCCCAAAGTTGTCATGGCCCATTCACTGCTCAGCAAACACTGGCCAACGGAGGGTGGTGTTATCATGGGGTTTCTGGATGCAGGGCCAGGACTGGGCCAGGTCCACTTTATTCCATCCTGAGTCCAGTCCTGCTGAACCCACCACATCTCATGCTGGGACTGGTCCTCTCGCAGAGACTTGGGAAAGTTGTTTCAGGTAACTCCTGGCCCTGGGCAAGGCAAACTGGGGAGCTGCTGTGGGCCTTCCTACAACCATCCTCTTGTCACCTGTCACCTGCCCCTCTGAAGCAGGGGAATGGAGGCCAGTCTATCTCCAGGGGGTGGGGCAGAGGATGGCGAACCCTGTCAGACCAGCTTAAGGCTCTTAGGTCTGGGGAGGAGGCACCTCGTTTTAACACAGACCCACAAACAAGGGAGGAGCCCCGGGGAACCCATAGGCCTAACTGCCAGGGTGGATGCGCTGGAAGGTCAGCCCATGGGCCAGCGGGGGATATGAGGGAAAAGGTTTGCCAAGATCAGCAGGCCCAGGTCGCCCACCCCCCCCCCCCCCCTCCGCTCCCAGGCTTCTGCTACAGCCAGGGCGCTCAGGACCCGTGGGCAGGCACCGCTGTAGAACGTGGGGGAGCCCTGGGAAGGCGCGCCAGTCCGATCCTTGGGGGAGAAGAGCCATCCCAAGATCCTCCCCAAAAGGCGCCCCCACCATTTTCCAAGAGGCAGCAGCGCCAGAGGAGTTAAAAAAGAAAAAAAAAAAAAAAAAAAAAAAAAAAGCAACATTCACCCTGCGGGCGTGGAAAGGATGCTGCCGCAGGGGTGGGGGGCTGGGCCAGCGGCCGCGGGCGCCTGGGGACAGGGGCGGGGGCCAGAAAGGCTCCCAAAAGGCTGCCACCTTCAACCGTGATGTCTACCTCTGGGGCAATGGGACCCAGACGCCCCCAGCCTGTGTGGAGCTTGGCACCCCGGCCTGGGAAGGACCTGTTCGGGGGTCCTGGACGCCGCGCTCTTACCTGTTACCTTACCTGACACCAGGTGAGCCGTGGGGAGGGGGCGCAGGGGGCTCGGGTCTCCAGGGGCGCGGGTTCCGCAGCTCATTGGAGGCTGCGCCCGGCGCTGCGCTCGCTCCGCTCCTCCCGCTGATCCTCCCAGCCTCCCACCCCGGCGGCGCCGCGGCAAGGTCGGAGCAGAGCGGGGCGGGCGCCCAGGCCAGCTGACGGGTGGGGCGGGGCCTCCCAGGAGGGGCGGGGCCCGAGCTAGCCGCCCGCCCACCTGCGACGAGCCCCGCCCCCTCCCCCCCAAGCCAGGCCCTCCAGCCCCGCACTTCTGGTCTAGAGGCTCCAGGGCCAATGTGGGCACACAGAGATGTCCTGACCTGGTGGGGGCGCCACCTCTTTCATGGGTCTTTTCCTCTGGAGGGACAGTCTGCCGGCCCCGGAGGGTGGGCGTTATGATCCTCTTTTTTTTCTTAGTTCCTTCCTCCCTCCCTTCCCTTCCTTCCATCCTTTTTGTCTTTCTCCCTGTCTCTCCCTCTCTTTCTTTCAACAAACATTTGTCCAGCACCTACAATGTGCCTTGTACCATTCTGAGCTTTTGAGATGCAACAGTGAAGAAAACAGTGCTGACATGCTAGTGAGGGAGTCAGGCAATACATATAATAAATAAGTAAAGTATATCTGGTGGCAGGGAATACATTTTATGGAGAAAAATAGAGCAGGGTAGTAGGGATTGGGAGAGGGGAAACAGCAATACATACTGAGTGACTGCTGGGTGCTGGGTGCTAGGAATATGGCTGAGTGCGAAAAAAGGAAAACGACCATCCTTTGCAGGGTAGGGGAGACAGGAAATCAACAAGTCAATACATAAGATCATTTCGGTCAGTGGTAAGTGCTATAAAGGAATCAACCTGGGTGGGGTAGTGGAAAGTGACCCAGGCCTACTTTAGCTGGGAAGGCTCTTAGAGAAAGGTGTAAGGTGAGTAGGCTTCCAGGCAAAGGATGTGGCCTGAACCCAGAGCCAGGGAGAGTAGGTCAAGGCCCAGAGAGTCGGCAAGTGGGGCAACATCTCCCTCACCTCTCCATCCTTCAGTCAAAGGCTTAAAGCACTTGGAATTTATAAAAAAAAATTTTTAATGTTTTTTTTTATTTTTGAGAGAGAGAGAGAGAGAGAGAGCGCAGGGGAGGGGCAGAGAGAGAGGGAGACACAGAATCCGACGCAGACTCCAGGCTCTGAGCTGTCAGCACAGAGCCCAACGCGGGGCTAGAACTCACCAACCTTGAGATCGTGACCTGAGCCGAAGTCGTACGCTTAAATGACTGAGTCACCCAGGCGCCCCAAAGGACTCTGAATTTAAAACAGCCTCTGCTACTACAAGGCACAGCCTCCTTCAAGGGGAAATTTGGCAAAGTTCAGAACGTAAAAAGCACTTTTTTGGGACCCACTGGGAATTTCTTCTATAGAGAAGACTTGTGGAGGGGAGCAAAGATACCAGTTTTCAGATAGTAACTGTAGTAGCAAAAATCTGGAAATAACCTAAATACCCTTCTATAGGGAATTGGCCAACTCATGGCTCACAGAACACTATGGCAGGGGAAAAATAATGTATGCATGTATCTATATACAAAAGTTCTATAAAGGTGTGGAATGACCTCCTGCATGTATTGAGTGAAAACAAGGGACATAGGGGCGCCTTGGTGGCTCAGGTGGTTGACAGTCTGACTCTTGATTTTGGCTCAGGTCATGATCTCACAGTTCATGCCCACATCAGGTTCCTCGCTGACAATGTGGAGCCTGCTTGGGATCCTCTCTCTCTCTCTGCCCCTCCTCTGCTTACATACTCTTTCTCAAAATAATAAATAAACCTCAAAAAAAAAAAAAGGGGGGGGGAACAGAATAAAGTTGAAGTCTCTTAATGTTTGTGCAAAAACAAAAGCAAATATATGATTATACTTGAAGAAAGCATTCTGGATGGGCTATCCAAAAGTCAGAATGACTCAGAGTTGGGTCGAGATCCAGGCTCTGTCATTTCTGCTGTGTGAAAACATCCAACGCAGTATTGAAGGAGAAAAACAGAGTCGGAGGACTGACACTACCCGACTTCAAGAGTTACTATAAAGCTACCATAATAAGACAGTGTGGTTTGGATGAAAGAAGAGACACACAGATCAATGGAACAGTATAGAGAGTCCAGAAATAGACCCATATAAATATAGTCAACTGATCTGTAACGAAGGAGCAAAGATGGATAATGCAGCAAACATTGTCTTTTCAACAAATGGTATGGGGACAACTGGGCACCCACATGCCAAAAAAAAAAAAAAAAAATCTAGACTCAGACCTTACACTCTTCATGAAAATTAACTCAAAATGGACCACAGACCTAAATGTAAAGTGCAAAACTATACAAGTCTTAGAAGATAACATAGGACAATATCTAGGTTCTCTTGGGTATGAAGATGATTTTTGGATGCACCATCAAAGGCATGATTCATGAAAGAATTGATAAGCAGAACTTCATTACAGTTAAAAACTTCTACTCTGCAAAAGATACTGTCAAGAGAGTGAGAAGACAAGGCACAGACTGGGAGGAAATACTTGCAAAAAATATATCTGATAAAGCCAAATGTCTTCTTATCCAAAACAATACATAAATCTCAACAACAACAACAACAACAACAACAAAAAACCACAAATAGCCCGATTTTAAAAAGAGGCAAAAGGGGCATCTGGGTGGCAGAGTCGGTGAAGCGGCCAACTCTTGATCACGGCTCAGCTCATGATCTCACAGTGTGTGAGCTCAAGCCCCGCATGGGCTCTGCGTTGATGGCGTGAAGGCTGCTTGGGATTCTGTCTCTCCTTCTCTCTGCCTCTCACCCGCTTGTGCTTGTGCGTTCTCTGTCTCTCTCTCTCTCCCCCCAAATAAATAAATATATAAACTTAAAAAAAAAAAAAATAGAGGCAAAAGACTTGAACAGACACCTCACCAAAGAAGATATACAGATGGCAAATAAACATATGAAATGACGCTCAAAATCATGTTACTAGGAAATTGCAAATTAAAACAACAATGCGATACCATTACCTACCTAACAGAATTGCTAAAATCCAAAACACTGACAACACCAAATGCTGGTGAAGATGTGGAGCCACAGGAACTTTCATTCATTGCTGGTGGGAATGCAAAACAGTAGTTACTTTTGAAGAGTTTGGTGGTTTCTTATAAAACTAAACATACTCTTACTGTATGATTCAGCAAACGTGCCCCTAGGTATTTACCCAAATGAATTTAAAACTCATGTCCACATAAAAGCCCGCAAATGGATGTTTATAGCCGCTTTATTCGTAATTGCCAAAGCTTGGAAGCAAGCAAAATGTCCTTCAGTAGGTGGATGGATGACCGTGGTACATCCAGGTAATACAGTATCACTCCGTTCTCAAGCCACGGAAAGACGTGGAGGGAACGTAAATGCCTATTACTAAGTGAAAGAAGCCAATCTGAAAAGGCATAACATTCTGGAAAAGACAAAACGATGGAGACAGTAAAAGGATCAGTGGTTGCCAGGGGTTAGGGAGTGGGGAGGGCTGAACAGCAGAGCACAGAGGATTCTGAGGGCGGTGAAACTATTCTGTATGATACCGTGATGGTAGATACGTGTTGTTATACATTGTCAATAGCCATGGATGTACAATTTCAAGAGTGAATCCTAACATAAACTATGGGCTTTGGGTAACAATGCCGTGTCAGTGTGACTTCGTCTATTGTAACAAATGTACCACTCTGGTGAGGGGTGCTGACACTGGGGGATAGGCTGGGGGGACATGGGGCATATGGCAAATCTCTGCATTTTCCACTCAATTTTGCTGTGAACCTAAGAGTGCTCTAAAAAGTAAAGTCTACTAAAAGATGGTTAACATGGTAAATTTTATGTATATTTTACTGCAGTGAAAAAAGTTACAGTGTTCGTAGCACCTTTATTCATGACATCTCCAAACTGGAAACAATACCAATGTCCCTCGACTGCAGAATGGCTCAATGGATGGAGGGGTCACCCTGTGGAATATTAAGGAGCCACAAAAAAGCATAAACTGTCTCCGGCTACACACAACACCCGTGAATCTCAAGAACAGAATGCTGAGTGAGAGGGGCGCCTGGGGGGGCTCAGTCGGTTAAGCGTCTCACTCTCAATTTCAGCTCAGGTCATGATCTCATGGTTTGTGGGTTTGAACCCCGCATCGGGGTCGGCACTAATAGCACAGAGCCTGCTTGGGATTCTCCCTCTCTCTCTCTCTCTCTCTCTCTCTCTCTCTCCTCTCTCTCCCTCCCCTGTGCTTGTGCCCGTACTCTCTGTCTCAAAATAAACAGACTTTTAAAAATTAAAAAAAAAAAAAAAAAAAAAGAATGCCAAGTGAGAGAAGCACTATACAAAATAATACATACTACACGATTTTATTTGTATCAAATTCAGCAACAGGCAAGACTAATCTTTGTTCTTAGGAGTCAGGGTGATGATTAGTCCGGACTGAGCAGGGATATGGTGGGGGCTTCTGCAGGCTGGAATGTTCTGTCGTTGGGTCTGGATGCTGGTTACCTGTGTGTGTCTAGTTTGTAAAAATTTACCAAATGGTACACTTAAGATGTGCCTTTTTTTTTTTATAGCATGCTCTCTATGAATTCAAAAGAACGTGCACAGACACATACATACATGCATATGTGCAACATGCATATGTACACGTACATATACATATGCACACGAGCCCACACACAAACACACTCTGGAATCAGAGGGAAGGATGGGTGCTGAAATTCTGGCTCTGCCACTTACTAGGCTTATGATCCTAGACAGGGCCCTGTACTTCACTGAGCCTCATCTGTACGACACGTGTCCCAATACCTCACACAGACATCAGTGCTGGCTGAAAGCACATTGATCCAGTATTCACTATTAACATTCTTGCTGTTCCCTTTGGTGACTGAGCCCGGGCTGGGGCAGGGTGGGGGCAGGGACACTGCTTCCGAGGAGGTGGGGGGGCCACTGGGAAGGCCAGTCTAAACCGATAAGCAAAAGATGCTCATCTTGCAAAATGTTGCAAAGGGAGGAATCTGAGCAGGTGCACTGGTGGGAAGATGCCTGGGCAGGGCCTGCCCTGGGCCTCTGGGGGAGGAAGGCAGTTAGGGGTGTAATGAATGCAGAGCTGGGGAAATAGATCCTTTCCTGGAGAGCAGGGCCTTCCACTGTTGCTGGGCAATCAAGACACCCATGAAAGTTTAAATACCTTCTCAAGCCACACAGCTCTGGCCTGGGGAGCTCCATCCTTGAGGGGGAAGCAGACCTCCAGGGGGATTTCCCCCTTGGGGAAGCCTAGTACCTTCAGGAGGCTTGGGCTGGGTCCCCGGATCCTCAGATCCTTGAGGCCCAGTGACCTAGACTTTATGCCTGAGGAGGGGAAAGGCAGACCTGGCCATACGTTTAGGAACAACCTGGCAGGATCTGACTCCTGTTCCATTCCAGACCCTACAACTTATGAACTGTGTCACCTTGAATGACCTTGGGTCATTTAACCTCTCTGACCTTCGTTTTCCACTTCTGTAAAATGCGGATAGTTTCTGCCTCATAAGGTTGGTCGCAAGGATTAAGCAGCTTCCCTTTGCGTGTAGAGTAAAATCCAAAGTGTTAACAGTGGTATCTTACGCCCAGTAATTTGGCCCGAATGTCACCCTGGCCTCATTCCGTATGACTTGCCCTCTTCTATGCCTTGCTGTTCTCCCAGCATGGCAAGTTCATCCCACGGGAGGGGATTTACATTTTTAGTCCCCCTGCCTAGAACCCTTTCCTGCCAGATCTTGCTGCAGCAGTTGGGGCTCGGCTAAAATGTCACTCTTAGGGAGGCGTTCTCCGGCCTCCCTGTGTAAGGCGGTCACCTCCAGGCACTCTCCATCCCATCACCTAGCTTGTCTTCCTTGCACTTACGGCTGAATGAAAATACCTTGACCATGTATTTGTTTCTTTGCTTGCTCCTGTTCCTCCCCCACCCCCCACCCCCCACCTTGACTGAGTTTCAGAAGGGGAGGGACCTTATCTGTCAGTCAAAACACACTTCCTGACACAGGCCAACCTCCCACACTTGGGGTGGTCCTGCCCACCCCCCCGCCCGGGCTGGCCCCTGGCCAGCCAGGGTGAAAACCAATCAGGCTGTTGCCCTGAGAGCAGAAGCCTTCTCCCAGCCCCCCAAGGTGCTGGCTGGAGCCCTGGACCCCCGAACATACTGCTGGAGACGGCTGGGGAAGGCAGCCTGGCACCATACTTCACAGGACGTGAAGTTCTCCCGTCTGCCTTGGTAGGAGCTCCAGTAGGAGCCACTGGCAGGCATCGGGGGTCGATTTGCCACAGAGCTGAGAGGAACCAGGGACTGTGCTGTCTGTGAGTGTGAGTGAGCGTGCCGGATGCGTGAGTGTGCGGCTGTGACCGTATGTGAGGTGTTTCGTGTGTGTGAGTGAGGGTGAGTGGATGTGTGAGTGTGTCACTGATACAAGCGTATTTGTGACGGTGTGTGAATGTGTGTTAGCATATGTGAGCATGTAAGGGTGTGCATGAGTGTGTACGTGTCTCACTGCCAGTGTGAGTGCGTGGGTGTAAACCCGACTATACATCTGAAGGAAAGGAAAGCATCAAGAAAATAAATGATGGGGCACCTGGGCGGCTCAGGTCACGATCTCCCGAGTTGTGAGCTGAAGCCTGCTTCAGATCCTCTGTCCTTTTCTCTCTCTGCTCCTTCCCAGCTTGTGCGTGCACTCTCTCTCACAAATGAACATTTAAGATAAGAGAAAAGAGAAAAGAAAGAAAAGAAAAGAAATGCCAACAAGCACAAAGAGGAAATCGGAAATCCTTCAGAAACCAACCACTCGGAGGACTCCCGTTGTGAACCCTGGGGCAGGTCACCGCCCCTCTCTGAGCCTCAGTTTCCCCATCTGTAACAATGGTAAGACGGTACCTCGCTCAAAGGTTTGCCGTAGGGATGGAAGCAGGTAAGGTGGAGGCTCGGCCAACAGGAGTTATCATTTGTGGTCATCTGCGTATCTGGGGTAAGGGCTGGAGTCTTGAGGGCCAGGCCTCCCCACACCACGCTGAGCCAGGGAGGGAACTCTAGGACAGGGGACGAGACCTGTTGCAGGGGACACGACTTCCTCCCCCAGTCACAGGGCTGCCATCCAAGCTTCTTCCCGGGGCTTTGCGGCTCTGGGCTTGGGGGGTGAACCGAGGACCAAGATGGGGGGCCTCCCAGACAAGTACGTAGGAGCTACGATGGGTGTCCCCGAGGTAGGGGCGCACACTCTAAAAGAAAAACACACTCATCTCACACAGCAGCGGTGCACAGCACAACTGGGAGCCGGTCGTGCGGGGTGTGGCCGCCAGCAGACCACACCCCGATCCCCGCCCACATTTGTATCCCTAGGAGGAGCCACCGGAAGTCACGCCGGACGGAGCGTTTTCGAGAAAACACATCCCGGGGCCGTCAGCAGCGAATCTGGAGACCGTGGCGGAGGCTCGAGGAGTGCCGGGTAGGGACCCGGGCAGAATGCTAAACCCGAGTTCAGACGCACAGAACTGGATAGTTGGGAGAGAACGAGACCGGACCCCAGAACTCCTGTCCTCCTGGCGTTGGCCGCCTCTTCAAAAGCTCCGAGCAGAAAAGGAAGGCAGCGTTGAAGCAAAACGTCTTGCGGTTCCAAGTCCCGACTTGTCCCCGGCCTGTGAAGGTGCGGCTCAGTTTGCCTATCTGTAAAGTGGGGTGATTAATCCCCACGTCGTGGATGGGGGAACTGTGAGGCGGAACGAGAAGACCACACGCTCTGTCCGCCGAGGCTGCTCGCCCCAGTCCGGCCCCGGAGCGTCTTTCCCCTTTGCAGACCCGTTTTCTGGGGCGGAGTCTT
This sequence comes from Neofelis nebulosa, assembly GCF_028018385.1. Classification (NCBI taxonomy): domain Eukaryota; kingdom Metazoa; phylum Chordata; class Mammalia; order Carnivora; family Felidae; genus Neofelis; species Neofelis nebulosa. The sequence continues at coordinate 88,975,406 of NC_080792.1, forward strand.
CGTCCTCTTCTGCACTTGCGAACTCAGAACGGACCCTTGCCTCCCGGGCCACCGCCGCGCCCCCACCCCCGTCGGGGGCGTGCCGGAAGTGCCCCTACGGAACCCTGCGGGGCGACGCTCGCCTCTTCACCATGGCGACGGCTGGGGGCCCGAGGCGCTTCTGCCGCTGCGCCTGCTTCTGCTCGGAGAACTTGTACGTGGCGCGCTACCGGCTCCACGTGCGCTTCCGGGGCGAGGAGCAGCTTCGCCGGGACTATGGCCCGGTGAGTGGCCCCCAGTGGCTCTGCAGAGAAATGGGCGGGGCGGGGTGATGGGGGAGGGGTGGCGGAGGAGGGACCTTTGTCCCCCAGGTCTTGTGCTTTGCCCGGGTGTTCAGATGTGACAACAAGAATGACTTAATCTCTGGGTGCCTCGCTCTCTTCACCTTAAAGGGGGATAATAGTGTCTCTTTAGTGAGGTTGTCGTAAGGAATGAATGAATGAGTGGAACATACAGGTAAAGTGCTGAGGGCAGGGCCAGGCTCTGCGCGCTCTCGGTGTTGTCTGTTTTGCGTGCTTATCGAATTTCATCCTCACAATGATCCTGTGAGGTCCAGGCTCTCGTCTGCATCTTAACCTGGGGAAACTGAGGCTCAGAGGCGTTAAGTGACTTACTCACAAGGTCACACAGTTGAGCTCCCTGGACTTTCTGCTCTCAGATCCTGCGCAGCCGAGGATGTGTCAGCCCCCAAGACTTCCAGCAGCTATTAGCAGAGGTAACGCTCCCCACCCTCGCGGACCCCCTCCACACCCAGCTTAGCCCTTCCTCTTTAGGTTGTGTCAGCAGTTTGGGGGGGGGGGGGTCCTTCCCGTGTCCACTCACCGCAGTATCTGTGTCCTGACACCAGGAAAAGAGAAAGTGGCAAATGCCAGGTCGTCTACCCCACGCCCTCCTGAGACGAGACACTTTTGCTTAAAGAGGGAATTACTGGCCCGAGGTGTCACAGCAGGTGGAGTTGAGATCCCACCCGGGACCGCCCGGCTCTGGCTCCCAGCTCTTCGTCTGTCCACCCACCCCCTTTGGCTGGTGCCAGGGCTGCTCCACCTTCCACCTCCTCCTCCATCTGAGGGTTAGTAACGGGAAACTTCCTAGGCGAGCCCTCCGCAGCCTCTGGAACACAGGACTGGCTGGGATTCCATTCCCCTCCCTCGGGGGCCCAGCTGGCTGAGGTATGGGGAGGGGCTCTCATCCCTGCCAGGCCCTGAGTGGTGCAACCCCGAGCGGCATGGGCCCCTACTAGAAGGAGTTGCGTTCAGCCAGCAGCTTGGCACCTGCAGTTTACCCTGATCGAGTCAGGCGTGTAGGGAGACTGGGCTGTCAGCCCAGGTCCTGCTCTGGCCTTCCTGAGCCTCAGTTTCCTCATCTGTACAATGACCTTGGGGGGTGATGGGCGGCCCCATCTGGATGACCAGGCCCTGTGCCATCCCCAGCTCGAGGAGGAGGTGGAACGGCGGCAGCGGCTGGGGCAGGAGGCGGCTGCCAGGAAAGCCCTCATCGCACGCTCCTACCACCCGGTGCGGCCTCACATCTACAACACGCTGCAGGTACCTGGTCGGGGCAGGTTACTGGAAGGAGGTGGAGGCAGCCGGCACCGGAGGCCGTCTGCCCCACAGCCGGTGTGTTTTGCCCCCAGGATGAGGCCCTGGCCCCTGAGTTTTTGGCCGCAGCCGAGTACAGCACATCGCCGGGTGCAGACCTTGAAGGCCTTCTCCAGCGGCTGGAGACAGTGTCTGGTGAGACCCTGGCCCCATCACCCGGTAGGACTAGGACTAAGGGGTGGGGTCCCTCCACCTACCATGTCTGCCTCCAGAATCTAAGCCAGCAGGAGCTAGAAGGGCTGGTGGGACCTGCCGGGAGCAGGGCATCTGTAAGTCACTTACTCACTTGCCCACCTGCCTGTGTCAGGTATGAGCCAGCTGGCACACTCGAATGGGGGTGACTGAAGAACTTAACGAAGGGACAGCTGACACAGGACCACCCCCCTCCCCCCTCTCCCTGGGGGTGAGGGGGGTGGGGAGCAGACAGTTCCTTATCCCTAGACCTGGAGAAGTGGGCAAGAGTGAGTGTCTTGAGCCCGCCACGACCTGGAGCTGTGGGAGAGGGGCGGGAAGCAGCTGTGGCCTTGAGCAGAAGCACAAAGCCATGCCAAACTCAGAAATGCCGCATCTCTCTGGCCTTTGAGTCTCCTGCTGGGATCTCCCGTGGGCTAACCCTAGCAGGAAGTCTGGCCCTTCCAAGTTCCTTAAGCCCTCTGCCTCAGTTTCATCATCTGTGAAACGGGAGCGATAGTAATACCCATCTGCTAAAGTGTGATTAAGTGAGGTAACATGCCTAAAGGGCTGGGTGCATAGCATCTAGAGGTTTCCTCAGTCGTACAGTTACGGCTATTCCTAGGCCTAGGGGATCCTTTGGGGAGATAGGTGCAAGGTGTTGCTCCCCTTATCAAGCCCGTGCTCTGTTGTGAGGCACAGGGTGGAGTGTGAATGAAAACATGCCCTCCCAGCCCGGGGGCATCCCTCCTCATTCCCATCCACTCCCCAACAGCGGAGATTGTGTAACGGTTGTCTGGGTGAAGGCTGTCGGCTGTGAGTTGGCCAAAAGTGTGGGGGCACACCAGCCGTGCACCCCAGGGTGTTGGTGCATCTGCCAAGAAATGTTTGCATTTCCGTTCAGAGCCTGGCCTCTCCCTACCAGGACCCGGCAAGAAAGAGCAGCCCCCCTCAGCCTTCCTGTGTGGGGAACAGAGGCTCCAGGAGGCACTTCAGTTGGGGTACAAGTGTTGGTGGCTCATGGGATGGGGTGCAGGGAAAGCTTGGCGCTGGCCCTGTGATCCCTGCTGGGCTCCATCACTGGCCTGCTGGGGGTCATTGGGCTAATCCCTTCCCACCTCTGGGTCTCACCAGAACCCACATCTGAGTCTGATGGCTAGGCTGTGGACACCTGCGGCAGCAGGAGGAGAGGCTCCAGGGACAAATAAGGGGACCCGAGAATAGGCCCCTCTGCTGCCCATGCATTATGTCATTAATGGTCACAACAGCCCTGAGAAGTGAGTACCTGTGTTATCCCCATTGTACGGATGAGGAAACTGAGGCTGAGGGAAGTGAAAAGACGTGCCCAGGCTCACAGCTCGCAAGGAGACTGAAACCCACACGGAAGCTCCTAGCCAACAGACTGTCCCTCCTTCCGCAGGGGAGAAGCGTATCTACCGGCTGCCGGTCTTTACAGCGCCATTCTGCCAGGCCCTGCTGGAGGAGCTGGAGCACTTCGAGCACTCGGACATGCCCAAGGGAAGACCCAACACCATGAACAACTATGGGGTAGGTGCGGCTCCCTCCGGGGGGCCCGAGGCGGCAGGGAGCTGGGGCTGGGGAGCCATAGCTGCAGTGCGAGAGAAGAGCTGTTGGGTCCCGTTGGTCTTGGTCTCCCAGTCTGTAAGATGAGGTCACGGTCGGGTTATTTTGAAGTTAAGCCCATCGATATCTGCAAAGCGCTGCTGTCCCTAGGAAGAGACTGCCCGCAGGGACCCAGGGTGAGGCCCCCACCAGTTTCCCTGCCGACTCCCGGGATCCCCCTCCCAGGTGTTGCTGCACGAGCTAGGCCTGGATGAGCCGCTGGTGACTCCGCTGCGGGAACGCTTCCTGCAGCCACTGATGGCCCTGCTGTACCCAGACTGCGGTGGGGGCTGGCTCGACAGCCACCGTGCCTTTGTGGTCAAATATGCACCGGGCCAGGACCGTGAGCTAGGCTGCCACTATGATAATGCCGAACTCACCCTCAACGTGGCCCTTGGCAAGGCCTTCACGGGGGGCGCCCTGTACTTCGGGGACCTCTTCCAGGTTAGTGTGTGTGACCCGGGGGGCAGGGCCTGGGGCAGCCAGGAGTGCCCAGGCCTGAGCTCCGCTGTCTGCAGGCACCTTCAGCCCTGGCCAGGCCCCTGGAGGTGGAACACGTGGTGGGCCGGGGCATCCTGCACCGGGGTGGCCAGCTGCACGGGGCCCGGCCCCTAGGCACTGGCGAGCGCTGGAACCTTGTCGTCTGGCTCCGGGCCTCTGCTGTGCGCAACCGCCTGTGCCCCATGTGCTGCCGGAAACCTGAGCTGGTGGACGACGATGGCTTCGGCGACGGCTTCACTCGTGAGGAGCCCACCACGGTGGATGTGTGCGCACTGACCTGAGTCTGGTTGGGGCCAGTGTCGGGGTGGCATGGCCGGGCTCTGCCGCCTTGGGTTGGGCAGGGCAAGAATAAACTCCCTGCAGCCCTCAGGCACTTCTTGGTTCAAAAGGACACACAAGCCTCGGAGTCATTCTTTCAGCAGACACGCTGGTTTAGGTCAGGTGTGTTAGAACCAGAGCCTGAGATGAGGATTCTTGTGCAGGTGGTTTGTTGAGGGAATACCTTCTGGAGAAGGGCGTGAGGGAAGGACAGGACAGGAAGGAGCTGGGCCAAGATGTGGTTTCAGAGGGCACCTAGCTTCAGCCCAATCCCACCAAGCTCTCTAGAGCATGAATGTAGCAGTTTGCCCCCTGCATCGGTTATTGGCTCACAGGTGTGTCAAGGCCAGGCTGGCGGGGTGGGTGGGGAGGTGGTGGTTCCCAGTGGCCCAGGGAACCTTCCAGAGAAGAGTACAGGTATGAGTTAGGAGACACCACAGCCTGGGTGAGTGCATCTGTCTATGAAGGGGATCTGGGTGAGCCATCGATAGCAACTTCTAGTTGGTGTCGGGCGCTTTCCACAGAGGGGTTAAGAGCAGGGACTCTGGAGCCAGACTGCCTGGGTTCAAATTCTGATCCTGCTGCTTCCAGCTGTGTGGCTGCAAGTAAGCCCCTTGACCTCTTTGTGCTTTACTTTTGCTTATCTGGGAAGTACCTATCTCGGAAAGCTGTTGTGAGAGTGAAACGATTTAATGTATATAAAGTGCTTTATAACAGCCCTCCATGTTTGCTGTTGTTCTTGAAAAACTTGCAACTTGGCCGCCCCCAAGTTGGATGAAGAGTGCAGCTGTGATGGGTTTGGGCTGTACACCTGAAAACCCAGGGGTTCCCATGTCGAAATCTTGAGTTCCGGCCTCGCGGGGAAGGTGGGAAGGTCTGGAACACCAGGCCCCAGCCCACACTGGAGAAATCAGCTGGAGCAGAGCCTCCGCTGCTGCTCACGCTGGACAGGCTTGTGGCGCATTCCCTCACAGGGGTCCCTTCCTGGCTCACTGTCATGATCTCTCCGGCCCCTATGGCTATTTGTTCGCGACCTCTATTACCAGGTGGGGACGCTGGAATGACTAAGGTGTCCCCCGGCCTGCCAGGGTGGACAGGACGGCAGGCATCTCAAGGAGGAAAGAGGCGCACGGTCTCGGGTCGCCTCCCTCCCTGGGTCTTCAGGGAGGCTGGAGAAGGGCGGTCTGAGAAGAGCAGGGAGCACGGCCGAAGCCTGGATCCCCTGCTTCCCTCTTCCGGAGGTGGGCGAGCCACACCGTTTCTCCCGCAGCCCTGGAAGCGGAACCTGGGGCTTCGGGACTAAAGGAGGCAGCGCCTCGCTTCCCAGCCGGACGGCCTCTGGGAGCACTGCCCAGGCCGGAAGTCGCCTCGCCGCCGCTTCCTCACGCGAAGGCGTGGCGCGGGTCGGGTGGTCCCGCCCGATGGGCGGTTGAGGAAGGAACGGAGCAGCTGCGGGGACCTTCCCCAAGGCTGCGAGGCGGCGGAGGCCGCGCGGGTGGAGGACAGGAGCGCGCGGGGAGGGATTCGGAACGCACCTGGCAGCCGGGGGCCGCGGCCGCTCCTAGGGGCGCCAGAGCGCCGGTGCGCAGGCGTGGAGCGGCCCGGCGGGGGCGAGCCCTTAAAGGGGTAGAGGATCCGGGAGTCGGCGCAGGACCTGAGGTCCCCGGGGGTCGGGGTGGGTGAGGATCGTGCGGTGGCCGCGGACCCCCTCAAGTCCCTGCCCCGGGTGGTGATGGGTAGTGGGCCCTCGAGAGCCAGGCCCCGAGAAGAGCCGCCCGTGGAGCCCAGTCTGGGGATCGGCTCTGTGAGCCTCAGTTTGAGCGTGTCTCCCCGTCTCCAGCCCGCGGCGCTATGGCTCACGTCAGCTCTCGCAAGCGCTCGAGGAGTCGAAGCCGGTCCCGGGGGCGAGGGTCCGAAAAGAGAAGGAAGAAGAGCAGTAAGGATGTCCCGAAGAGCTGCTCGGCTTCTAGATCCCAAGACCACAAGGCCAGCACCATCTCCTCTGGGGCGGAGGGTGAGGACCGGAGGGAATGGGAAAGGGGTGTGGGAACTTCAGGGAGGAAGCTGCGGGCAGGCCCGGGCGGGCGTCCCTGCATGGCTGTGAGCAGTGGTCAGAGGAGTGCAGAATGTTGGACCTCCGTATCCAGATCGAAAGACCTTCCGATTCTAGGGGCTGGGCCAGCCCGTTGTGTAAGGATTGAAGGGAGCACGTAATGGTGCTTTTTGAGCAGCAGGACTTGAGATAGGGGCCTGGCTGCCCTGCTCCCGGTCAAACAGTGACAGGGTGAAGCCCAGAAGGTGCCTCTCCAGGGAGTGCTGATCCCTGCTCTGGCTGGAAAGCCCGGCCTGGAGGGTCTCACCCCTCAGTAGTCCCCCTAAGCCTGCCACAGGCCAGAGCCAGGGGATAAAGGTTTACCTCTTCCCCTCCTGGCCTTCCAGCCTCACCTTCTCCCTGCATCACAGAGAGAAGCAAGCACAAGGCCCGGAGGAGACCACGATCCAGCTCCTCCTCCTCTTCTTCCAGTTCTTCTAGCTCTTCTTCCTCTTCGTCCTCCTCCTCTTCCTCCAGTGGTGGCCGGAAGAAGCGGGGGAAGCACAAGGACAAGAAGAGGAAGAAGAAGAAGAAAAGGAAGAAGAAGCTGAAGAAGAAAGGCAAGGAGAAGACAAAGGTACAGCAGGGGGAGGCTCTGCCGGGACCCTCGCTGGACCAGTGGCACCGATCAGCCGAGGAGGAAGAGGACGGCCCAGGTATGGTGCCTCCCAGTGTGCAGGAGGGGAAGGGCCCCCTCCCTGAGACCCAGCTGCCGACTCCCTGCCAACTCCCCTCGCAGTCCTGACGGATGAACAGAAGTCCCGCATCCAGGCCATGAAGCCCATGACCAAGGAGGAGTGGGATGCTCGGCAGAGTGTCATCCGCAAGGTGGTGGACCCGGAGACAGGACGCACCAGGTGGGAGCGCTTGGCAAAGCTCAGCCCCACACACTCTGCACTCTCAGGAGGAGGGGCGACGGCTGCTGCGCTAAAAAGCCAAAGACAGGAGAAGGGCAGTTAACTCATTTCTGGGAGTTTTTAGGCTGTTCCTCCCTATTGCCCAGAGCAAGCACTTACAGGGGCTGGAAGGGCCTTGAGGAAGGTCTTCAAAGAGCCAGTTGGCCGGTCTGGTGGCAGACCCTACCCAGCTGCCTTTATCACTATCCCAAGGGTGGGAGAGAGGGAGAGGTGGGAGCAACTGTGTTCCACCCGCTCAGGGTAGCAGGGGCCTGCGCCCTGGCATCTCTTTGCCAGGTGGGTCTGGTTCTGTTGCTCTGGCATTAAGAGGCTCAGCTTCCTCTCCCCTCCTCCCCCAGGCTCATTAAGGGAGATGGCGAGGTCTTAGAGGAAATCGTAACTAAGGAACGACACCGAGAGATCAACAAGGTTTGTGTCACCCCTTTGCCCGGGGTCCACGCCCAGCTCTGTTTCTGATGGGTCTCCTCCCATGCGCTTTCTTCTCCAGCAAGCTACCCGAGGGGATGGCCTGGCTTTCCAGATGCGAGCAGGGCTGTTGCCCTGAGGGCCCTGCTGGCTAAGTGCTGGTGGCGTGGCCTGGAGACTGGCTTCAGAGTGGGCAGCAGGAAGCCCAGTGGGTGCTGTTTGCCTTTCCTCCTGCGAACTGGCCTCTGGCCCAGCCTCCTCTCAGATGCAGGGGGTGAGGACGGGGTCACTGGCCTCATCAGCTCCTCCTGCAAGAGCATCACTTCCCAAATATTAAATGTTCCCTGGTTGGAAACTTTGTTAGGTCGGCTTTTTGTGCTGAAGGGAGGGAAGGTTGCTACCCAACTTCCAGAGGACAAAGGAGGCCTGTAGGACTTTTGGGGGGAAGGTGGGGTGTACCCTGACGTTCGTGAAGACCAGCCACCTTTGCTCTGCTCATCCTCCGGTCAGCCTGCTTAGACCAGATCCTGACCCTGACCCTCAGCTGAATCCCAAACCCAGAGACATGGCTTTTAAACCCCATCCCCTCAGATTTGGAGGGAGGCTGCTTCCTGCACTGTTTATTCTGCAGATGACAACTGCTCAGAGTCCTGGTGCTGGGGCCGGGCCGCTGGGGTGGGAATCCTGGTCCACGTTACTAGCCGTGACCTCTGTAGAGCAGAGAGGCTTTCAGCATCCACCTGGCTGGGCTGCTGTGAGGATGAACCGAGTTCATGCCCAGGAAGGGGCTGGGAGGAGGCCCGGTGCAGGGGAAGGCTTGCATAAGTGTACTGGTGTTACAGTCAGCGTAGCAGGCACTGTTGATTGGGAAGGACATCCTCTCCCCACCACAGCTTTAGCTCTGGGACAGGCCGTGCCCCCACCCCAGATCCCCTCCCCACCCTGTGCTCTGTGGTTGCTGGTGCAGTAAAGAGACCCAGAAGGAAGCCTTCCTGCTTCTTTAATTGGTGTAATAGACAACGACACTGTATACAGAGCACACTCGGGCCCAAAGGTGCAGGGAAAGCAAGGGCGGATGGGGCGAGTCAGGACACGGCTCACACACGGCCCAGACAGAGAGACAGGAGGGGCCGAGACGAGAAAACTAACGAGGTGTGTGTGTGTGGGGGGGGGGCGTGGGGAGTGGGGTGGTGGAGGGGCAGCTCATAAAGAGCTGGGAAAGTTGGGGGTGGGGTCTCTGCTGAATCCGTCTTTAGAAATCAAAGAGAAGGCAGGCGGTTGGATCTGGGGTGGTGGGCGGAGGCTCAGTGTGGGGTTGGGAGTGGGACTAAGGCTTCTACTCTAACAGGCCTGGGGTGGGGGTGGCAGTCAGCAAGGCCTGCCTCACCCTTTGGTTACGACTGGTCAGGCCTGAGCCCTGCAGCTCAGCACCCAACACTGTAAACATTTTTGGTATTTTTAAAGGACTCTGCCCTCCCTCTCTTAGTTTCTGAAAAACTGGTGCTTCCTTAAGAGGAGAATGTGCCAAAAGGAACCTTAAGGGAGGCAGGAAGCAGACCTGGATATAGAAGAGAGATGTCAACGGGGAGGGGGGGGCTGCCCATCTCACCATCTATGGCTAAGGGCCACTGGGAGAGGCCCAGGGGACTATTGCTGTTGTCCTTGGCATGGCTGGCGGCTGGGCAGGCAGGCGGGAAGTGCGGAGCCTGGGGGAGCTGCCCCCTGGGAGAGGCCGAGCCCACTGCCCACATGGCCTCCCCGGGCCAGGAGGCCTCCCAGCCTGTATTGCAGGTGGGCCCAAGGCTCTTCCAGGTGCTTCTCCAGATGGCTGGTCACCGAGGCAGTAGGCAAGATGGGGTGAGATGGGACCGACAGAGAAGGAGGCACTGGCCACAGGGGCCCCCCGCTGGGGCTGTGATTGTCGGGCCAAGCGATTTCCCCGCCGGGGAGCAGAGTGGGGGTCAGATATTGCACTTTCATTGCAACACTTACATTAAAACTTGGTCCATAAAATAATCGTTGCTTTATACAGAACGCCTGAAACAAAAACAAAAAGCTACATCTTAAATATGAACAAACCCTGAAGGTCCTATTCCTCCAGAAATGTTTCTCTGCACAAAATAAATAGCTTTCACTCTGTATAGACCCACTTTTGCAGAACATTTACACAACCCTTTGGCTGTACATATCTACACACGGGAAAATGTGAACATCAATCTGCGTGCCTCCCCATCCCAGCCTATGGGGCCCTGAGGCCATATCCAGGTTGGCAGCAGCTTCTCAGAGTGGGAGCCTGGCCAGGCAGGCTCCCCCGCCTTGTAGAAGAAGGTAGAGGAGCAGTCGAAGGGCCGCCCGGGGCCGAGCGCCATAGCTGAGATCGTGGTCGGTTCTGGGGAGGGAGGGCTGATGCTCAGACCCAGCGTGCAGGACATCGTGGTCCTTGACAGGTGGGGAATGAGGTCGTGGCTGCCCGCCCTTAAGCTAACGAAGCAAATTGTGGCTTCTTAGATTCGGCATCAAAACGGAATTGGCATTAAAAAAACTTAAGTGTGTGCCCATTCACCCCAGAGTAGAAATTCAGTGGAATTAATTGGGGTCAGGTGAGGCAGGGACCCCACACCTCACTGCGTGGGCAGGGGGCAGGGCCCCGGGACCCAGAACCAGGCTGGACTCCATCACAGTGCTGGGTGTTTTCATGTGGAGGGGCTGCGCTTGGTACTGAAAGAGTTAAGAAAAGGAAGCAGCCAAGGATTGCTCATTTAAAAAAACCTCATAGAAGTCAGATTGGATAAGTAGAAAGGTGTAGAAACGCAGGAGAGCCGAGGCACGTGGCCTTGACTGATGGCAGGCGAGGAGTGGAAGAGGAGGCCGGGCCTGGCCAGGCCCAGGAGCCCGAGGCGTGGCTTCTCAGGAGCCGGCTCTGGGCCTCACCAGCCTCGCTGCCAGACTGGGTTCCAGGTGGGGCAGGTGGACAGATGGGTAGGGATCCGGGGCTGCCACAGCGTTGGCGGGCCAGGCGGAGCTGCAGAAATTAAGATGTGGCCTTTCTCTTCCTGCTTGCACAAGGATTTGCCACCCTGGAGCCTTCTGTGTGGCAATAGGTCCCAGATCAGCGAACGTTGGATTTTCATGCATGTCAACGGGTCTGTGGCCACAGGAGACGGTAATGGATCTCCACTCCCCAAAATCAGTGCACAAGAAGCAGGCCAAGTGGGAGGGGACCTGGGGGTCAAGGTGAGCTAGTGGATGGGAGGTGGCAGGCGGGGCCTGGGCCCAGGATGCTGGGAGGTCAATGCAGGGCAAGTGTCTGGGAGTGCCTTTCGGGCCAGTCCACGTGGGGAGTCCTGGTCCCTCTGTCATCCTGGGACAGGTTTTCCTGCAAGCTGGAACCCCTCAGACCCTAGGACATGAGGCAGGGCTGGGAGGGCTGTGTGGCACGGCCTATGTCCTCCGCCAGGCCCTGGGACAAGCTTGTCTCCAGCCGACATTGTGTGCCCGGGCCGGGCCTCCTGGCGGGGCTGGCCGCCCTGGCCTAGCACCACGGAGACCACAAGGCCTCGCTAACGGTGTCCTACTTGGGGCCCGCGGCTGCCCCTGGCTCAAGCCGGCCGGCCATGGTGCGGCCCCAACAGCCGGCCGCTACGCTCATGCTGCGTTGTCCCCGCTGCTCGACGTCCGCCTGGCTCTGTGTCCGCTCCTGCCGGTGGCCGGGCCCGCTGGGCTGGGCCGAGATGGTGCGGAGCAGGTGGTTCCGGGAGCGCAGGAAGTCCCCCTGGCCAGGCAGGCCAAAGCTGCCTTTTCGCAGTGCCATGCGGGTGGCCGCATTGCGGGCTGGCCGCGCCCGGTGGTTGTACTTGAGCTGGGCGAGGTGCGCCGCGTAGCCGTCCGTGATGAACTGCAGAGGAGGGCGGTGAGGAAGACGGCCGTCACGAGGTGGGCTGTCCCCGCCCGCCCCCGCCCGCCCGCACTGCCCCCCACGACTTGCCCACCCACCTGGCACTGCTGCTGCAGCTTCTTGGTGGGCCGGCCGACGATGTAGATCTGCATGGGGGACAGGCTGATGGAGCTGTAGACCGCCACGTCCTTGGTGGAGCCGTAGGCCGCGTGCACGCGCAGGTGCAGCTGTGGGCGAGACGTGTGGGCGTGGCCCGGCTCTCCCACCCAGCCCCGCCCCCGCCCCGCCCCCGCCCCGTCCCCGCCGCCTGGGACCCACCTCGGAGATGAGCAGCTTCAGGAAGTTGGCTTTGTGCCTCAGCGGGTCGTGCACCAGGCCGTCACAGAAGGACACCACGCCGTGGGGGAAGTTGTGCTGGGCCAGCCACGCCACCACCCGCTGCTTCTGCATGTCAGGCCGGCCAGTCACGTAGATGATGAGGTAGCCCAGGTCCTGCCAGTGCCTGGCGACGAGGGGCAGGACTGGGTGTCCCACGGCCGCCCGGTCTTCCCTCCCGGGCCACCCTGCCTCCTTGCCCAGCCGCAGGACACTGCATCTCTGGGCTCAGCAGATAGAGTAACAGCCACGAGGACGGTCACACAGGTCACGCGGTCTGACGCCCTCTGTGGCAAGTACAACCGGTCTTGTCGGGAGCCCCACTTCTCAGGTGAGGAACTGAGACATCAACATTAAGAGGTCACCCGGCGAGCTGCTGGTGGTGCTGACTCCGTGAGCCCCTGCTCGGGTGCCCAGAGCCCTCCCCAACTTGGGCTCCAGGAGCTTCCTGCCCCTGAGCCCACCCACCGTGCCCTTGGGCGTCACTCACCGCACCACGTCCACGGCCCCGGCCCGCACTTTTGGGTCGCTGCCCATGATGGACACGCTGGCAGCAAAGGAGCCATCGATACTGAAGACCACGAACTCCGTGCCCTTGGGCAGCACGGTGATGTAGCTGTCGGCAAACGTGTGGTCTCCCCTGGGAGGGGCAGCTCATCAGAACCCTCCAGACCCTCTTCTTCCTGCCCCAGAGGTGGCCGGCCTGGCCTGCTCGCCCCCCAGAGGCACGTACCTGACCACCATCTTGATGGGGTAGACACCCACGCCCAGGCGGTGGGTCTCTGGGATGGTGTAGGACACCCGCCCGCTGCTGTTGGTCACCAGCGTGTCTAGGTACAGCCACTCGCCCGAGGGCGGCTGCATCATGATGTGCACATCCACCTGGGGGCCGGGCAGGCTGGTCACGAAGGGGCTGGGCCCTTGGCCTCCCCAGCCAGAGGGAGGCGAGGGTAGGGGCTCCCGCCACCTCCCCACGTCCTTACCTTCTCCCCAGTCAGGGTGACCATGTCCAGGGGCCCATACATGAACCGGCCCGTCAGAACCTGCGGGCCGTCCTCGTTGGCGACTGCGTCATTGATCCGGTGGTTGGCGGTCACGTTCTGGGGACGGGAGGAGCGAGGCTGGGTCAGGGTAGGGGATGGAGGGGTGGCTGGGATCTCCTGGGCCTGGTGGGTGGGCACGGGCTTAAAGCAAGATGGCCCAGGTTCGAGTCCAGCTCAGCCACCTGCCCTACACGGCCTTGGCACATCCCTGTCTATAAACGGGGCAATAGCTCCAACCTCACGGACTGAGGATTAAGTAACACAGCACGCTTCTCTGCGACTTGGTTTCCTCATCTGTGATATGGTGTCTTCTTTCGAGGATTTAACAGGACAACAGCCTTGGGGCCTGGACCCCCAGAGGCCTCCTCACCCGCAGCTTCACGTGGGTCCTCTTGCGCTGCCACTTTTCTCTCGGCTTGGAGGGGGTGAACACGGAAACCTCTTTGCCGTCCAGCTCCAAGATGCTGGAATTGTCATGCCTCATGACCTGGGAGGGAAGAAGCAGGCCATGGGGCAGACTCAGGAACCAGAAACGCAGGAGCCTGTGAGGGGCCCGGGGGGCACTATTCAACCCACTACAGTCTGCCTCCTGGTCCTCCCCAGATTCACATGTCTCACGAATGTTCAGTAACAGCCACCCCATCCCCGTGTCTGCGAGGGTTCCTCCATCCTGCTTGCTCTGGGGTCTGATGGGAGCACGCCCCTCCCCCCCCGCATCTATGAAATGGGGCCATGTCAGCGGTGGCGTCATCTGGTCCTACTTGCAAGGCCCTAGTGCTCCTAGCGGTGGGCCCCAGGATACCTGTCTCAGCAGGAAGGAGACTACATCTGTTGACTCCCAGTAGCTGGCGTGGAAGAGGTGGGGCAGGGCCACGGTGGGGAAGGCTGTCAGTGCGTCAGGGCAGTACAGGGCGTAGTCGATCCGCTTCTGGCCCCACCACTTGGCTGCAACTGCCAGGAGGGATCCTTGACCGGGCTGGACCTCAGGAGGTTCCCAGGCCCCGCAGGCTTGGCTCAGCCCAAACACTAGATCCTCCTCTGACCAGGGAAAGGGGTGCAGCCACAGCGAGCCTCCTCCCCCCTGGCTGGGTGACAGAGGGGAGCAGGGAAGGTGCAGGACTCCAGGACGGTGCACAAGCAGCCAGAAGGCCCCGGGTGCGGGGGTGGGGGAGGAGCATGTGGAGTTAGGGGGCTGGGGACAATCCCAGTCTGGAGATAGGTCTATCCCTGGCCCTGTCGCCGATCCTGTTGACCCCCTGCCCTGGGCCCTGCTGCTGTCCTCTCCAGGCTCTCCTGCCCCTCCCCCCCCACCATGTGCCCTGCAGGCCTCAGGCTGGTGACAGACTTTGCAGAGGTGAACCCCGAGGCAAGGCCTGCCGTGAGCCGCAGGCTGAGCTTCACGGTCTGGGTGTGAGTCCTGGCCCCCATTCGGGGCTGGGAAACCCCCTAGCTCCGGAAAAGGGTTATCAGATGCCTTTCTGCTAGGTTCACACAGACACTTGGTAAGTGGTGCCTGATGGGGGTCAGGGCTCTTGTGAGTTCTGCCTGCGGCCTGCCACGTGGGATAGGCAGGCAGTCCCTTGGCCATCACTCCCCCAGTCAACCCCTCTACGTCCTCCCCAGACCTGAGTGCTCCCAGCCCAAGCCTCTAGCTCTCAGGTTAGGCCACAGAGCGTAGGGCCTGACGGTGAGATGTGCTTGGAAATGCTGAGTGACCCCAGTTAGAGGAGGCGAGCGTGTGTGGGCGGAGGCCGTGTGACGCCCGGTACCTTCTCTGATGTCCAAGTCGGGGAGGTGGGGGGCCCACTCCAGGCTGGGGCTCCCCTGCTGGGCCTGTGGGTGGGGGCCCAGGGTAGAGGGGGGTGGGGGGGGCAGGGCGAGCAGAGACAGGCGCCTGACGCTGGGGGTATGGCTGAGCGACCCTGGGGCCTCTGAGAAGCAAGAACGACGAGGAAGGGGTCAGCCACGCCGGGCCCACCAGGAAGGACACTGGGAAGAGTGCCAGGCTCCCTCCTCACAGAAGGACGCCCACGCCAGCCTCAGCTCAGGCGCCCCTGAGCAGGCAGGCAGGCAGGCACATAGTCGAGGAGGACAGAGTGGGCGGCTGGCCCTGGTGAGCTGAGAGGGGGTGACCTGGGCTCCAGCTGCTGAGAAGCTTCTGAGACGGGCAGGAGCAGCAAAGGAGCGGCCGCAGCGAGATCTCGCCTCTCCAGCTCCCCTCAGCTGCCCCTCTGGTTATCTGGTTCTGCTTGCTTGTCCAGAAACAGCCCACAGCTTCCTCCTCCGGGAGCACCGGGCCCTCTGGGGTTAGGACCCCTCTTCCCGCGCCCGTCGCCTCCCAGCTGCCTGGGTGGTACTGCCCATCTCGTGCCGCCTGGACTTGGCCCCGCTGGGCTGCCCCGGCCATCCCCCGTCCCTCGAGTCCGCTACGGACATCTGGGATTGTTGTGGGCGTTTAGCGGCATCCCTGGCGACTGCCCGCCAGGCACTGCCCGCTATCTCGGGGTGGGGCCGGGGGCGGGAAGGGTGCAGACCCCTGCTATGACAGAGGGGAGGGCCCAGGGAGCGCAGGCCCTGGGTGCTGCTGCACTCACTCTGGGCAATGCTGGATGCCGTGTAGCTCTCGGCCATGCCCGACACCTGGCTGGCAATGCTGATCTCACTGGCTCGGCGGAAGCCTCGGGTGGCGGGGGCTGTGCCGGGCGAGGAGGGGGCTGCGTGCTCTTGAAAGACTGTGCTGTGGGTCTGGAGTGCGTCCGCTGTGGGTGGACAGGGACCAGAGAGGCCAGTGGGTAAGACAGGCACTCCTCCTCCAGCTCAGCACCCCCACCCCCACCCCCGGCACCCTGAGCAGTGGGAGGCAGGGCCCGGTGTGCCCTGGGCTGGGCGGGCAAGGCCAACCCCTCCCACTGCAGACGAACGGTGGCATCTGAGCACGACTGGCAGTGAGGGCAGGCCCAAGCATGCCGGGGCCTGACTGCTCGGGGCTGACAGGGCAGGGTACGGAGCCGGGGCAGGGACGGACAGACGGACCGACACAGACACAACAGGTAGGGAGGCAAGGCGGCCAGGCTCAAGCCCCCCCTGGCCACGCTTCTTACCCAATACACAGCTCCTGATCTCGTCCAGCCCTCCCAGCCTCCCGGGCTCTGCCCGGCCAGGTGTGACCCGCGGCCCCCTGCAGCTGGGTTTGAGGGGCACTTGCAACAGGGGCCCGAGTGGTCTCCCAGGGGCACCCAATGCTGGGCACTGAGGATGAGGCAACACCCCTGCACGTCTCCCGCATGGGCCACACTGAGCCAGCCCTGCGTGTGTGTCCGGGAACAGAGGCAGGTGCTGAGGGCTCACCTGGGCCCTGGGCTGAGGGCAGGGCAGAGCAGGGAGAGCGGGGCTCAGCTAGAGAACTCACATGCAGATGGGGACTCCCTCAGGGAAGGTAAGGAGTGGGACCCTGAGAATCAAACCCTCCCCAGGACCAGAGGTTTCTCCTGGGGAGCAGGTGGGATGAGGCTCAAGGTTCCACCCCATCTCCTAGCTGCCCCCACCAGCCTCACGAATGGGAGACAGAGCCCTTGGACTGACGCCCGTGCCAGGTGTCCCTGGGAGAGCCGGTCCCCTCTCTGGGCTCCGAGGCTCCCAGGAGCCTAGGGAGGAGGGGCCGGGACCTGATCCTTAAGACTTGTCCTGTCTGGTCTCTGTGGGATGCCACTAGGGTCCCACAGGCTCCAAGTGGCCAAGGAGGGCATGGGAAAGCCCCTGGGGACCAGCAGTCAGCCAGCGAAGCAGACGCCACCACGAATGGGGGTGTTACACACACTCAGCACAGTCCGGGCTCGGGCGGGGCCCGTCTTGGCAGGTGAGCGCGGGAACGGGGATACTGGTTTCCAGGAAGCCGTCTCCTGGGGGGAGAGGGGCCAGGGGCCCACCCTCTAGGACCAGCTCGGGGTTTCTCTGCACTGTCTCAACTGGAGGCAGACGGGAGAGAACAGACGGGACAACAACAGACACTCTCGTGGGCAGTCCAGACGTACTCCTCCGACAGACACGTGGGGCTCCTTCAAGACCAGGACGTGACAGGACACGCTCGAGGGCGGGGCGGGGGGATGGGGCCTTCTCGGGGAGGGTCGGGAGCGGGCGATGGGCTGCCTTCACACACGTCCCCTGCTCAGACCCACTCTGCAGCCCCTTCCCATCCCTGTGCCCCCTCGCCAGCCACTGCCACGATGGGTTCTCACACGGTCCCTCCAGGTCCCCAGCTCTGTCTTGGGCAACAGGGTGGGAATCTGGGTCCCAGTCTGCCTCCTGGCACCTGGGGTGAGGCCCTGACCTGTGAGGCCACGTCGTCCCTCCCTGGCTGGGGTGTGTGGGGCTAATCCCCCCCACCACCTGGTATACCGGGGACCCAGCTTCCGAGGAGCTCAGCGCAGGCTGTGACTTCCCACCCGGCAGGGGCCCAGGCCCCCCCGCGGGTCTCACCCAGCAGCGTGGAGCAGCCGTCCCCCAGCGGGTAGCGCTGGTAGCGGGGGATGCTGAAAGGCGGCAGGGCGTGGAACCTCCGCTCCAGCAGCGGCTCCAGGCGGGAGGCCGACGGGTCCGCGGGGTGGAAGAGGTTATAGACTTGCTGGCAGGCTGGCCGCAGCTGGAAAACTGGGGAGGGCAGGGGTGGGATCGCAGAGCCCTAAGGAGGCCGGGGTCCGCAGCACGAGGGGTGGGGGGTCCGGAAGCATCCAAAAGCATGTCTCTCGATTTGGGGTCTGACCGTTTATTAACCAGGTGTTCTTAAACTGAGCGGAGTGGATGCAGCCCTGGCTGTGAGGCGGGGCTGCTACCCCACGAGTAGATGTCTCACTTTTAAACACACACACACACACACACACACACACACACACACACACACACACACACAGTTACAGGTGCTATATCGTCTTCGAGCTCCCCTCCACCCCCCATTTGACACAAAAATGTTGGCGTTCTTCATTCCATCACTGCGAGTCCTACCCGACCCTTTAACGGCTGCAGCCCCCTCCATGGACAAACCGTTACAATGGTTCTGGTTTTCCCGATTACAGATAACGTTGCCATGTCACTGTTCCTAAGTCTCTGTCCACTTACATATATATAAGCCAGCGCTTACTTGCTCTTGGGCAAGTGTCTACACCCTTCTGAGCCTCGGTCGACCCCTCTGTGACCTGGGGACGTAACACGAACCCTGCAAGTCTCCTCTCCCGTAAGGATGTCAGGGCTCCCTGGCCACACTGGCTGACCCCTGGGGCATACAGTGCAGGGATCCTTGCTCTGATAGGCTGCTCGGCCAGTAAGTCACTCTTCCCTGTCCCCGCAGCCATGAGGAGGGGCTCTGGAGCAGCATGCTTGCGGCCCTTCTGAAACCGGGAAGCCAGGCACCCAGGAGGATCTCTTCCTTAGGGGAAGATCTTGGGCCCCGGAGACTGGGTCCGTCCCTATCTGACCGCGGGGCAGCCCTTTCACTTCTGGACCTCAGCTCCCAGAGGTGCCTTGAAGATTAAACAGCAGGGGCCAGGGGCTGGAGGCTGGAGACTGAGCTGCTGGAGTAGGAGCAAAGGGGAGCAGCGAGCCTATGCCGGGGGGGGCAGAAATGAGGCAGGCTGATGCAGGAACGGGCCTGGGATGTGGCCATGGCCTTGTGACAGGGCTCCGCTGAGACCCTCAACCCAGCTCATACACCCCCTGCCCTGCCCTGCCCTGCCCCCACAGAGCTCTCACCATCCAGGGCAGGGATGACAGTCTTCCTCAAGGCCAGGACCAGCCCCAGCGGGCACCCGAACAGGAAGAGGTCTGCGATCTCAAAGTCAAACTTCCCCACAGCCCCTGTGCCGTCCAGCACGGTGGAGCTGCTCGAGTGGCGGGAGCTGGGCTCGTTCCTCAGCACGCTGGCGTGGAGGCTGCAGACGGGGGGCGGGGAGGGGGGGTGGCTCGTGAGGCGGCACCACAGCCCTCAGTCTCCCAAAGGAAGCCCCCCAGGGGTCATCAGGCCCAAACGAGCCTTGACCCCTGTGCTGTCCTGCAGATGTGGCCACCTCTGGTGACAGCTGGTCCCAACCTCCCTAGGGACGCCACTGCCTTTGGAACAGCTGTCCCTGGTCAGTTTTGCCCCCTGACTGGGCTTCACCCCTGGACAAACTGTCCCCTTGGGCTCAAGATGGCCCTTGCTTGTACAAGACCCCAGAGGCACCCAACCCTCACGTTGGCCAGCAGCCTGACCTGGTTGACAGCCTTAAACCTGAGATGTCCCTCCCTCTTGGAGTCACCCCTCCTCACCAGGCCATGGGCCTCACGGTCTGACCCTTGGGTCCCACCGGCCCCACCCACCTGGACAGGAAGGCCTGGTGCTGCTGGATGGTGTCCAGCTCATAGGTGGACGAGTCACTCCTCTTTCGGGGCAACTGTCTTTTGGGGTCTTCGACACCGTTGCTTCGGGGGATATCAATGTTGCTGCGGCTCAGGTGCCGGCTGCTCTCCAGGCCACCGCTGCCACTGCCGCCATGTGCCGCATCGACCAGGGTGCCCGGGGACAGCAGGTCAGTGTCCTGGAACAGCCCCATGCAGGCTCATTGCCCGGTGGCTGCTGGCCTGGGCCCTGCTTCAGTGTCCTCCCTCCTGACTCCGGGCCTACTGGCCACTGCCCGGCCAGCGTCTCACCCACGCCGGAGAGGAGAAAGCCCTGTCCCCTAGTCGTGCCACTGTCCCCCCAACCCACTGGCCAAGTCCCAACAGCCTTCATTCCTGCCTGAACTGGCTACCCGGATCTTCATGATCTCCCACTGATCTCACCGCCTTGCCCGGCCCACCCAGGCCATTTGCTCCTGTGCCCCAGGGACGTGGGATCCTCTCCCCTGCTGGGAAGTTCAGAGGAGCCGCCTGCCACACCTTCCAGCACCAGACCCCAGCTCCGCGAGGTGCAGACCTTGCTTTACACCTGCCGGAGCCTCATGCGCTCTAGGCTTGGTCCTGCTACAGCTGCTCACCTGCCCCGTGCACCCACCCCGCCACCTCTGGGCACCTGTACTGGAAACCTCTGCCCTTCCCTTGCCTTTACCGCAGCCCTGGGGGGTGTCTGGGGCTAAAGGGTGACACAGTTTCTATCCTGGGGTTCCCCTGCTCTGGGGGCCATGAGAAGCTGATACCTGCATGCTGGCCACGCTGCCCCGGCGGCTGCTGCTCTGACTCTCAGACACTGGCTGATTGCTGTAGCATAAGGCATCGAAGGCCAGGATGCCGCCGACGCAGTCCCCAATCAGGCAGATCTACAGGGGGAGAGGCCCCAGAGGCCTGAGTGCCCGCCCTGTTTGCTGGGGTGCCGGCCAGGGAGAGCCACCACCTCTTGCCCTGCAGGGTTTCTGTCTTCCCTTCCTTCATCCCACGACTCACCTGCCCGTTGAAGGTCATGCCCTCCTGGGACTTGATGAAGTCCCCGTAGGCAAGGTTGGCCCGCTGAATCACCGTGGCAATCGCCTCCTGGTACTGGGGTGAGGAGGTGGCCAGCAGGGGCAGGGCGGCCAGGGGGATGTGGTCCTGGCTGCTGGACAGACAGCCTTCATCGTGGCTGTAGGGGCTAAGGCTGGGGGAGGGGGCCCGGTCAGAAGAGAGCAGGAGGCCTCAGCTCGGCCCAGTGGGCCCCTCTCCCCGGCCAGGGCAGCAGGGCTGGGGCTGCCTGCCACCTGAGGGCCTCTGCCGTGACGGCAAACCTCACGGGGTCACTTGTGGGCCAGGCCTTGGAAGTTTGAGGAACAGGGCGGGGGAGTAAGGCCCTCTGTCCCAGAGGCGGGTCAGCGTCTTCCACGTCACGGACAGGGCAAGTGCTAGTCTCCTCTGTCGGAAGGGGCTGGAGGCCAAGTCTGGACATCTAGACGGGGGTCCTGACACTAGGGGGGAAGCCTGACCCTCAGGGCCAGGTGGTCTGGGGCCTATGCACTCACTTGGAGACGAGGGCAAAGGCATCAGAGCAGATGGGCGGGCAGGGCACCAGGCGGATGGCGAGGTGGCCCAGGGCGCTGGGGTAGTGCACACGCATGACGGTGTCGAACACGGTGGCGATGGTGTTGGCGTCGCCCTGCTTGGAGCTGGGGTCCCCGGCACCCGTGTCCAGGATGGTGCCTCCATGCAGCAGCAGGAGCAGCACGTGGATCTTGGAGGCTGGCGCAGCCAGGGGTGGGCTGACCTCGTCCTGTGCAGGTCGGGGGGGGGGGGGGGGCAGGCGGGGAGAGGGGGGGCGTGGCATCAACTCCCCGCGGACTCAACCCCTTGCCGGGTCCTTGTCACCCCAGGAGGAGGCCCATCTGGCCCACTGTTCCCTCTGAGAACCCCGATTTCAGTTCCTGAGCTACAGGGCCTGGTGTTAGCCACCTCGACCCCTTCCCTGGGGGAGGCGGCGATGGCCCCTTTCTTCCTCCCCAAGAGCAGCCCTGCTCCCATCAGCCAGTCTGAACAAAAGCACAGACTCCGCTCCCTGTCAGGGGGCCCAGGCGGCAGTTTCTGGCCTCGGCGAGGAGGCACAGGCGCATCCCATGGGGGGGCCTCTGGAGCCCACCTGCCCTCCATGTGTCTGTGCCCGGGAGGGCGGTGATCCTGGGCACTCAGCCTGCAGCTCCGAGCCCTCCCCCATCTACTCAGGGCCTCTCCTCCGTCCCCTGTGCTGTCATTCTCAGACTCTGTCCAGACATCTTAGAGCAGGGAGGGGATGCAGATGTGTCTGTCTGAACCCACCTAATTTGGGAGGGGTAACGATCCCACGTCTGGCTGGCCAGGCCTGCACGTGAGGTCAAAGTGACACCTGAGACTGGTACACATCTGCACGGGGTATGGAACGATTCCATTTAGAGAGGAGGTGGTGGTGGCGGCCCAGAGAGGTCAAGAGACATGTCTAACGTCACGGAGCGCATCAGTGCCAAGCTGGACTGGAATCCAAAGCTTCTGCCCCCGGTTCAGTGTTTTCCCTCCAATCCAGGCTGTGGCCCCATCCCCAGGGACCTTTCCCCACCTTAACTTCTGATGTGCGACTGGAGGAGCCAGGGCCAGGGCCTAAGAGAGGCCACTGGGAGTACTTGCCATGCCCTTATTATGCCTAGGTGTGTGGGGGACGAGGAGGAGGAACTGAAGAGAGAGGCCTATCCCTAAGGAACCTTGGAGACAGACCGAGGGCCTAAAGCCACCTGGAAGGCCCATATGGGGACAGCTGGCCCTGAAGTGGGCCACCGCGTGGTGTGTCGGGGGGCAGCGTAGGGCCCAAGTGCCAACACAGAGCCCAGGCGAGGCGTGGGCAATACAGGCAGTGGACCCAGGGGCTGGCGAGGCTGCCAGAAAATGGCAGCGTATGGGCTGGCCCAGGAGCCACTGAGCAGCAGATGACCTTGAGTGAAGGGGGAAGGCAGGCCGGTGGGTGGTATGGGGTCTGGAGCCACAGCAACACTGGGCTGCCTCATCTCCGAGAGGAGGCTGGTCATCGGCCGGCGGTGGGCCCCGGGGCCCGGGCAGGAACACCTGCCCAGCAGAGTTTCGGAGCGCTTCCTGTCCCCACGTGAGGATTGCTCACCAGTGGCCCACCTGGCAGGAGTGAATTCACGGCCAGGGCAAGGCGGGGCCACCAGCTGCCCAGACCAGCAGCCCCGAGGGCTTATCAACACTGCCCGGTGAGTGGCTCAAGGAAGGAACGTCTTGCGGGCAACCTCACCACCACCCAGTCAGGGAGGGGGAGTCCAATGGCCCTGAGAAATCCAGGCCGGGCGGGGGTGGGCAGTGAGAGGCCTAGAGAATGCCTCCTGTGCCTATCTTCTGGGACCCGGCACCGGAGGCTGGGACTGTTCGGGGCCAATTGGAGATTCAGCTCTCCTCCCATTCATGTCTAATACTGGGGCACACCCCACCCCCACCAAGACTCGAACCCAGTAGGAACAGAGCCCACGAGAGGTAGAGTGTGGAGGCAGGCCTGGGAGCCGTGGGGCCAGCTCTGGAGAGCCAGGGGGTCCCCGTCAGTGTCTCCATAAAGCCGTACCCCCTCCACAAGGCTGGGAGTGGGGAGTGGAGGCTCCGGTTTGGGGGCCATTGCAAGCAGAGGGATCTGACTTTGGATGGCCATGCCCCAGAATCGGTGCTGGGTTCCAACAAGCACATTGCATCCTGTGGCAGATCTAAAGCCCAACGTCCCTTCTGCCCCTCCCGAGTGGCCGTCAGAGCTGTGCGTGCCCTAGGTGGGGAGGAGACTCTGCTTTATTTGCCATTAACCCCCAATTGGGAATCAACTCCCCTTGTCCCAGTTTGCCTTCTAGAAAAGCCCACTTTGACCTCAGACCTCAAAGCAGAAAAGCCCAAGTTGGGGAGGGCAGTGTGGACGCTGCTCCTCTTTTCCCCCCCCGCACCCGGTCCAAACTCCCCAAGCGTCCCGAGTTCCCAGCTCTGTCTCCACCTTGGGCATCGTGGCTCCCGTGCCCCATGCAAACAGCTCTGACCGCCCACAGCTGGAAGAGGAGAAGGGGCCTGAGCTTCATGCGAAGAACCCCCAAAGTGGACACAGGCACTCTACCAAGACAGCTTTATTGGACACTGGGAGCCCCACGTGCCCCCAGCAGGGCAGCGGCCACCAACCACATCACTTCTGCCTAGACAGCTTTTGCTTCCTTCCCTTCCATCTCATGTTCTTCAGCAAATGCAGAAAAGCTGGGCTCAAGGTGGGGATCTTATGTTTGGTCTGGAATTTACAAATTTCTCATTCCACTTTCCACAGGTGGAGCTGGGTCAAGGCCTTCCTTGGGGGCTGTCTGAAGGCCCTGTTGGTTCTCAGGGACGGCAGGGGAGGGAGGAAAGGAGGCCCCAGGCCTCTCTCTGATGGCACCTATGCCAGTGTGGATGTGAAGCCATGGGTGCCAAGTTCTCACAGGACAGGTCCTACAAGCTCACCCCCCCTTCCCCTGCGGCCCTGGGGGCCCTCTGCCACCCGGCACCCACCTCGATGATGTTCAGCTGCTCCACACTGGAGGCCACCCTGAACTCGGGGGCACTCTGGCGGTACAGACCGTCTGCAAGACAGAAGCAGTGGGTGCTGTGAGTGGAGGGGCAGCCGGGCAGCCCCAGGCCCACAGGACAGAGGCCGTGACCCTGACAAGCGGGGCCTTGGGTGTTCCCAACCCCCCCACCCCGCCATGCCCAGCACTGCTAAGGAGCTGGGGCAGAGAAGGGCTTGGCCCCTGCGGCCATCCTCCCCCAGGCCCTGTAGCCCCCCCAGACCAAGGTACCCTGTGTGTCCTCTGGCTCAGGGCTTTCAATTTTGTCCATGAGGTCATTGGAGTTCCATTTGGTGATGTCCTTGGGGAATATTTCCTCTGAATCGGACAGGTCCTCTGGGGAGGAGAGAGTGGGGCTTCAGCACCGACCCATTCGAAGGCAGGGACTGAGGGGCACCGGGAGGCCTGGCTGGGAGGCACAGGGGTAGGTGTGGCCACTGTGGGGATTCCCATGCTCCTCTGGCCCGTACCCTCCATGCTGGCTTCCGCCCTCTCCCTCCTTAGCAGGATGAACACCTGACCAGCACCCGCAGGGCTTCTGCCTGACCTTTTCTCAAAATTGTGTAACGTTCACATAACATAAAATTCACCATCTGAACCATTTTTTTTCAACGTTTTTTTTTTTTTTTTTTTTTTAATTTATTTTTGGGACAGAGAGAGACAGAGCATGAACGGGGGAGGGGCAGAGAGAGAGGGAGACACAGAATCGGAAACAGGCTCCAGGCTCCGAGCCATCAGCCCAGAGCCTGACGCGGGGCTCGAACTCACGGACCGCGAGATCGTGACCTGGCTGAAGTCGGACGCTTAACCGACTGCGCCACCCAGGCGCCCCCACCATCTGAACCATTTTAAAGTAGCATTTAGTCCATTCACAATGCTGTGCAACTGCCACCTCTATCTGGTTCCAGAACATTTCTACCTCCCCGAATGGAAGCCTTGTAGCCATTAGCAGTCACACCCTGTCCCCCGGCCCCTGGTGACCACCTGTCTAGTTTCTGTCTCCATGGATTTGCCTGTTCTGGACATTTCACATAACGGAATCACACGGGATGTGGCCTTTTGTGTCTGGCTTCTCTCCCTGTGCATCATACTATCAAACTCCGTCCACATGGTAGCAGGCGTCAGGGTTTCGTTCTTTTTCAGGGCCCAGTCCTATTTCACAGTATAGACGGACCACATCACGGTATATTGTTTCTCCACTCATCAGCTAACGTTCCTGTTTTCAACATCTGCACGAGTACAGCCCGGCGAGAGGCGCTGCTCTGAACACTTCCATCCATTTCTCTAGTTTCTGCTTTTCCGAGACCATCGGCCTGGGGACCACGGGGCTGGAGGCAGCTGTGCAGACGCTGGCTTGTACTGGTCACTCCTCTGGCCACACAGCGGGTCAGCAGGTGCTTCCCCGGCCACGGCCGCTCTGGCACCTCCTACTTTGCTGTCTCTTCTCCCTTCTGTTTTTGTTTTTTGGTTTTTTTTTTTTTTAAAGTTCCTACATTAGGGGCGCCTGGGTGGCTCAGTCGGTTAAGCGTCTGACTTCGGCTCAGGTCACGATCTCACGGTTTGTGAGTTCGAGCCCCACGTCAGGGTCTGTGCCGACAGCTCAGAGCCTGGATCCTGCTTCGGATTCTGTGTCTCCCTCTCTCTGCCTCTCCTAGCTTGGGCTCTATGTGTCTCTCTCTCAAAAGTAAATAAACATTAAAAAAAAAATAAAGTTCCTACATTAGATGTGTATTTTCCTCTTGTCAGGGACTCACAGCCAGGAGAGGGTGCACCTCTTAGCTTGGCTGGGGTGGGATGGGATGCCCCAGACACCTTTCTTCACCCTTGGGGAGGACCCAGGTACCAAGGGCGGCTCAGGAACCACCTGCCACCCTCTGCAGCTCCCCATCTTAGATCCCTCTTGCCTGGACACTGACACCGCCTCCCCCCCCACCAAGTTTTCCCTCGAAGACCAGCCAGTTAACTAAGATGCCATAACAGTCAGGTGGCTGCAGCGTGAGAGGGCTCTGGCCTGCCGCTGCCCTGCCTAGTGCCTGTGGGCAAGTTCCCCTCCCTTTCCGAGCCGGTGTCCTGCCTTGTAAATCACAAGCCGGAGAACTGTCTCCACAGACCTGTCTGCCAGTCGAGAGGAACGGCCAAGGTATGAAGCAAGTGAATGTTTAGCGCAGTTGAGCCTTGAACAACACGGTGCGGGGAGAGGGGAGGGAGGGAGGGAGGGCTGGGCCGCTGGCCCCCCGCAGAGTCAAAAATCCATGTAAGACTTCTGACTCCCCAGAAACTTAACCACTAACAGCTTGCTGTTGACCGGAAGCCCGACCGGTGACATAAACAGTCGACTGACACACATTTTGTATGTCATATGTATTATATACCATATTCTTACAACAAACTAAGCTAGGTGGAAAAAAACCAATGTTGTTAAGAAAATCATAAGGCAGAGAAAATACATTTACGGTACTGTATTTATTGGGGGGAAAAGCACGTGTGAGTGGACCTGGAGAGTTCAAACTCGTGTCGTTTGAGGGTTAAGTGTACCCGCACCTTCCCAGCACAGGTGGGTGACTCGTCAGGCCGTGTGCTCACTGTGTTGATTTGGGGATTAGTGGGAAAATGGGCACCTCACATATTTCCGGCTCATCGCAGTTTCTAAAGTTTCTACATTCGGTGTACTTGCATTTAACCAAGGCAAAAAACAAGGTCATTGCAAAAATTTAGAAAACTGTAAGATGTCATGCTTTGGTAAAGCTGCTTGTGGAAATAAACTCACATATGGAAAAAAGCCCCCGTCTGACTGTATAAATCCATTCTGAGGGGGGCGGTGCTCGAGAGAACAGTCCCTGCCTGCCAGGCCCAGCAGAGACATCCCGGCACGTGGCCAGGGTGAGACCCCAGACTCCCGGTGATTTCGTCTCATTCTCTGCCCCACTGCTGCTTCAGTCCACGCCTCCTGCTCCAACCCTGCCCAGATCCTCCCCCTCTGCCCCGGGAGGAGCCACGGCCTACCATGAGCGTCGAAGTACTCATCTTCCGAGCCTTCGTCCGAGTCCCGGGCGATGCTCTGCATCCTCCACTCGGAGATGCTGTGGCGGGAAGGGCTGGCTGGAAGGCAAAACCGCAGGCTGACCCACCACCCGGCTGGGTGAGGCCGGGCGGGCGGAAGGCAGGCGGAGGTGATGGGCCGGGAGGGCTCAGGAGAGAACGAAGGGAGAAATGAGGGGTGGGGTGACCCTGGCTCATTTTGGTGGAAGCTCCTGGAACTTTCAAGACGGCCCCGCCCAGCCCACCTGGCACAAAACAGGTGTGTCCCGGGGAGGACGAGGAAGGGGGAGGGTGTCAGGTATGAGGCCAGGACGCACAGTCGCACAGACCTGGGTCTGCTCCTGTGCCTTTGACCTGGGTCTTTCCGGGAGCGAGCCCCTTCAGTTCCCCTGCAGCAGAGCAGACAGATGGGGCTGCGGGGTGCTGTCGGCAAGTGAGCACATAAAAGGCATCGACACATATACATACACAGATGCCTTCAGCACATAGACGGCCAAGCCTGGTGTGGGGAAGCTGGACTCACAGAGGGGACTCCTGGCTCTACACGGGATAATCCTGGTTTCCCAAACAGCCACGGTGCTTTTGCAAAAATTCTCCCGAGAAAGCCCTCTCTCAGGATGTAAAGGCTTTCAGACTCCGTCAGCCTGGCTCCCACCACAGGAGCAGAGACCCCTCCTGGCTGTGCTGACAGGTACCCACTAAGACCACCCCCCCACCTCCTCCTGGGAAGCCCAGCTCCTCAGAGCTGCAGCCATCTGGGCCCCAGGAGAGGCTGGGAGCTGGGTTCCCACACGGCCAGCCTGTCTCACCTGGCCCTTGTAGGTGAGTCTGGGCCACCTGCTTTGTGTTGGGGGGAGGGGACAGACACCCTGGGCTCACTCTGAACTTGGGTGGGGGGTTACCGGCAGAATGGTTCTGACCCCCCTCAGGCGTGGCCCACAAGGTCTGGGGGCAAGAGTCCCCGGGAGGAGCCAGAATTCTCTGACGGTGGGTGGCAAGGGGCTGCCCGGAGCGGGGGTGAGGGCTGTTGCCGGGGTGGTAAAACGCAGAGCTACGGCGCTCACCTCCCCGCTTGGACGACCTTGAAGACTTGGAGGATGTGGACCACTGCTTTTTGAGACCCCGGCCCGCCAAGGGTTCCCCGCTGCTGCTGCTGCTGGGCTGGGCGGGCTCCCCAGTGACCTGGGCCTGGATGGCTTCGTCCTTGGCCAGCTGCACAGCCTCCTCGTCATCCTCATTGAAGCGGGCCATCTTGCGGGACAGCATGAGCTGTGCCTCCTTCTCCAGCTCCCGGATGTTCTCCATGTTGAGCCCGTACCATTCGTCCTGCCAGCACCAGGCCTGCCGGTGGGCCCTGACCATCACCTTCCGCAGGCCTGGTCCCGGGCAGCGGCAGGGGGAGGGGAGAGACAGGAGACACGGGCACTGTCAGCCCCCAGGGCCGGGCTCGGGGCTGGGAGGCAACCCAAGGTCATCCCCACCGTGTGGCCGTGGGCAAATCACTGCCCTCCCTACCCTGTGCCTCAGTTTCCCCATTTGCAAATGGCTCACAGATGACCTCACAAGCTCACGGTGGTTGTATAACTAGAGCAGGGGTGCCCCCTAAGGGAATGTGCCTGCTCAGAAGCCACACTGAATTTTGGGGGGATTCCTGCCCCAAGGGGAGACAGAGGGGGGATTCCTGCCAGTTTTGTCTCTCGGTTGGTATCTATACACTTTTCCTGTCCAATTTCCACATGGAAATCAAGTTCCAGTTCAAAGTGGGTTGGTCCTTTTTCTTATAAGTAGAACATATATACATATAAAATAAGACACAAAAGAAGATAAAGATACAGAAGAATATATCATGCGTGTAAAATAACGAAAGTAAGAGCTTTCAAGGTAGAAAAGATAATAAAAGAACTTTAGGGACAGAAGGCAGATGGGGGTTGCCTTGGGCTGGGGGTGGGAGTGGGGGTGACTGTGAACAGGAACGAAAGACTGAGGTGATGGAATGTTCTAGAACAGTGTGCACGACTCTGAATATACTGCCACTTATAGAACTGTCCTCTTGCAAGGGGTGAAGTGTATGGTGTGTAAAATTAGGCCTCAATAAAGCTCGTTAAGAAAACATTAAGAAGAAATAGAGCATCCTTACCCACACTACCCAGTGAGGGAGCAGACATGACCAGTAACAGGGAGCCCTTGGCTGGCCCTCCTGGACGCATTCTCCCCCTGCCCAGTCCAGCCTCAACTCTGTGTTTATTTGCTTTTCTTTCTGGTTGGAGCACACAGGTGTGTTTTTCTACACGATAGGTTGGGTTGGTTTGCATGTTATTGACATTTTTACATGTATGTGTCAAGCTGCATGTATTTTCCTGCCGCCTGCTGTTTTGGGTGAGTTTCAAGTTCGTTGCTGCATGGTGTTTATTTGTTTGAAATACCACATTTTATTTATTCCTTCTTTTGCCATTGGGCCTTTGGCTCACTTTCATTGTTTGTCCACTTGGCTTTTACAAATCTGCTCCTCTGAACATTCTGGAATGTGTATAAGAGTTTCTCCAAGGGGCAAACCTGGGAGGGACATCACTGGGTCTCAAGGCATGCATCTTCCACTCTCCTAGAGAAAGGAGAGCGGCTTTCCAAGTGGTCAACCCATGTCATGTCCTCAGGCAGCTCTATGGTGACCATTCCTCCTGGCTCAGGCCACTCTGCCTCCCCAGAAATACTTCCTAGATCCCTTCACCCTCTGCCCTCCTTCAGCCAAGACTATGTCCTCCAAGGCCTGGGCGATGGCCTCAGGCATACTATCCTTGGGTCCCACACTCAACAGACCATCTGATGAGAAGCCACGGCCCCACTGCTATGAGAATATCAGTTCAGATCCAGGGTAGCTAGGAAGGGAGATCTGGGGTCAGGCCCAGCACTGAGTCTCTGCTTCCTCCTCTACAAACGGACGGGTGACATGGCTGTCCTCACAGGTCATTGTGAGCTGTTACGGCACATGTGAAAGCATATCATCAACAGTGTGGGACATCTGTTCCAAAGATTCACATCTGAACCAAAACCCTGGGCCTTGGAGTCAAAAGATGTCTGTCCAGGTGCTACTCCTGGCTCATGAGCTTGGGCTGGGCCAGGCCCTTGGCACTGATCTCATGCCATGACCTGGGTAGGGGCGGGGGGGGGGGGCAGGTAGGGAGCTGGGGGTGCTAGGGGAGGGAGGAGCCCGGGTCAGCTCTAGCTGGGCCAGGAGCCCCAGGTTGGTCCTGCTGGTCCACCTGTTCCCTGGACACCTGCTCCAGGCCGGGCTCCACAGTGTGAGGGCACCACGGCGTCCAAGGCCCTCTGTGCCTGGAACGTCCAGCCCATAGGGGAGGCAGAGCTGGGGCCTGGGGTAAGAGGTGCAGGTAAGAGCAGGGAGGCTGCCTCCTGGGGCTGCTCCTCCTCAGGGGGTTGGCACTATATGCTCCAAACACAAGCCAGTCAAGAGTGTCTGGGGGCAGGGCCCGGGGACGCTGCTTGTCATCTATAGGTACTCGGCAAGCAGCCAAGATAAACTGGGCAGGAAGCTGCGCATGGGCTCTGGGTCAGCTTCTGGGAGGAGGAGGGATCTGCCCCGGACGCGGAGGGAGGCGGTGGGCACTGGCGAGCTCACCCGTGTCGTGGATGAACCTCTCGATCTTGGACTGCATGCCCCAGTAGCGGAACTCGACCTTACAGAGCTTGTAGGCGCACATGATGGGGAAAACCTGCTGCTTGTACTCTTCGATCCAGTTGTCAGACAGCGGCCCCCGCTGTGTCTTGATCGAGTGGAATAGCTTGGGGTCCTCTTCGGTCTTATACTCACTGGGGGGGACGGGGTCCTTGACAATGTCGATGAAGTCTGTGGGGGAGAGCCCGCTGGTGGCCGCTTCCGCCCAACCTCCAGCCCGCCCCTCCCTGTTCAGTCCCCGCCCCTGTGTCTCTGCCCTCCCCCCTCAAGTCCTCGCAGGCCTCTGGGCCTCCTGTGCCATAGGGCCGGACCTGGGATTGGGGATGCTGCTCTGGGCCACTCTGACCTTGGGCTCTCCTGACCTCAGGGCCTGTGTCCTCCCATGACTCTACCACTTGCCTAAGCAGACAAATTAGATGATGAGCTTAGGAGGCAAGGGGAGATGAATTTCCACGGAGGATGTGGGACAGGGTGGTGGCTGCCGGGGGGCGGGGAAACAGAAGGGAAGGCCGGGAAGAGATTCCCAGAAAAGGTGGCATTTCAGCTACAGGAGCAAAGCAGTGAAGCCGAGAAGGTTCCAGCAGCAAGGGATGGGGAGAGTTTGGGCGGCCACTAGAGTGTCTGTATTGGGTGAGGGGATGGGGATGCGTCCTTCTCTCACCAGGCTGGGCACCCACACGGTACCCTGAGGGGAAATGGCGCTATATTCTCCTTATATATACACACGTAGCGGCTTTAAGGCAGGCTGGCCGCGTAGGAGCCCCTCTTAGGTCAGAAGGGAGGAGATCGGCAGGAGGTGTCGGTCCTGAGAGCGGGTAGTGGATGCCACAGGGCTGGGTGCTGGGGAAACAGGACTGGGGGCGGTGGGACCTGGCCGGGTGTGGGGAATGGATCCAAGAGGAACAGCAGCAACTCGGGGCAGGGCCTGGGCCATGCCACCTCTTGTCCCAAATCTCTCCCTGCTGTGCGGGCTCCCAAGGCATGCATGTGTTACAGAGGACTGGGTACACACTTGGGGTACATAAACCCCAGAAGAGAGTTTGTGGCTCAGAGAGGCCCTTTTTGGGATGCATGGGGATGATGGCACCCGGCGGGCTCTGCCCTGGCCACGCTCTGTCTCGTCTCCCCTGCTTGCTGGCCCGCACTGAATCCACGTGGTGGTTTGCAGGCACAGACGTGGGCTCCACGGAAATCAGCAAGGGGTCAGGAGCTCCCCAGGGGCAGGGGCTTTCGGGGGAGGGACGGACATCCTTCCCGGAGCAGACCACATGCGCCGCCTGCGCGGACAGGCAAAGGCCAAGGGGCAGGCCGGGACATGGATGAGTCATATCACAGAGACTTAGGAATCACAGCAGGTGGCCTCCGGAGGCAGCCCATGGAGCTCAGGCCTTGTCTGAGGCTGGCTGCACCTGAGCTGGCGGAAGGCCGGTATCATGCGGGGTCCATCCCTCCCGTTGTGGGTCGAATGTGTCCCCTACAAATTCGTATGTTGGAGTCCTAACCCTCCAGTTCCTCAGAACGTGACCTTATTTGGAGATAAGGCCTTTAAAGAAGGAACCAAACTAAAATGAGGTCATTAGGGTAGGCTCTACTCCACTATGACTAATCTGCTTCTAAAAAGGGGAAATTTGGACACAGACAAGCACACGGGGAGAGTGCCACGTGAGGATGAGGGAGAGATTAGGGTGATGTATTTATATGCCAAGGAATGCCAGAAACTGCCAGGAGCCACCAGAAGCTAGGGGAAGGGCATGCACAGATTCTCCCTCAGTGACTCCAGAAGGGGACAAGCCTGCTCACACTCTGACCTCAGACTTTAGCGAGACACTGAACTTCTGTGTTTAGCCCCCCAGCCTGCGGTACATTGCGGCGGCCTGTTCACACTGATAGAGCTCCCAAAGCCCCATGGGGCCTGAAAACTCCAGCAGGAGGGAGGGAGCCGGGTGAGGGGGTCCCGGGGAGAAGCCCTTCGTGCCCATCAGAGGCTGCCTGAGAGTAGGACCCTGTGGTGCTGGGAGCCGTCTGTCTAACGCCGGCCATGTACCTGCCTCCATGGCGGCTCACCCCACACGGCCTGGAATGCAGCTCTCTAACCTGGCCACGCACCTGCCTGAAGCACCTCCGTGGTGGCTTGCCCCGCAGAGCCTGGAGCCCACCGGTTGCAGACCAGTGGCTGCTGAGCTGCAGGTGGCCCACAGATGTGGTTTCTTTGGCCAGTTTACTAAGTTTACTTAGGAATTGGAAGATTTCACATGCAAATCCTGATCTCAGGCCTCTCTTAAGTTAACAGACGGGCTGTTTCCTCACGTACAGTCAGCTGGAGAGGCCACTCACCGTCAAGGGGACACAGGCCCTGCAGTGTGCCAGAGCCCCCACAGGCTGCACCCACACACAGCTGCCAGCCTGAGATGGCCCCCTGAGCACACACGTGCCCTCCAGGGGAGGAGGACACCTGGAAGGGATTGAGGGAAGGGGCTTGAGTGGGAAGGGCACTGAGCCTCAATGTGCACGTCAGGAAAATGGGGCCAAGGAGTCTGATCCTGCCATCCCTGTGCCCTCATGCTTGCTGGGACTATGACCTCCCCGCCCAGGACAGGAGCCAGTCTGGAGCCTTCCAGGCCTGGAGACAAGGGGCAGAGCCAAGGGACATGTAGGCAGGGACCC
Source organism: Neofelis nebulosa (assembly GCF_028018385.1). NCBI lineage: Eukaryota > Metazoa > Chordata > Mammalia > Carnivora > Felidae > Neofelis > Neofelis nebulosa. Next base: position 89,008,810 of record NC_080792.1, read on the forward strand.
TGGAAAGTGGCCCTGCAGGGCTCCTGCCCTTCCCAGGCGGGGAGCGCTGTAGTGGTGGTTACCGATTGTCAGCTGGCTCTTCTCCACAGGAGACAGGCTGAACACATTAGGGTTTTCTCCAGCATCGGTTTTATAAAAGGTTTCGATGTCGATGGAGAATTTCTCCACAAAGGGGCACGTGAACCTGTGGGGAGGAAAGCATACATCAGGACTGGTGCCTGCAGCGGTGGGTCAGGGCCTGTGGGACCCCACTGGGCAGGAGAGGGAGAAAGGGTGGGGGTGGTGGCTGAGACTTGCCTGTCTGTCCACCTCCTGGACCTCTCCTTGTCCAGGCCGAGGCCAGGCTGGGGGTGGGGAATGTGTTTGGGGAGAGAGGGACGGAAACATCGGAGGAAGCTTCCAGAAGCCCTATGGCCATTGTTCATGTGTGTAAGGCATGGATGGCCATAGACACACAGGCATACCACAAGCATGTGGCATGAACCCATTAGGCTGAATCTAAATTAGCACTCTCTGATACCTCCGCAACCCCTTACCCCCCCAAGCAACCAGGTCTGACGACAAGGCCACACCCCTTTCTCTTGGCTGGACATGAGCTCAGAGGAGGATAGTACTTCTGGGAAGACGAATAACCTCGGTGGACCCTCTGATAAGCCCAGGTCCTCATTTAGTGGGGAGAATGAAGCCCCAGGAGACTCGTGGGGACTCCACTTGCATAGCAAGTGGGTGGCCAGCTGGGAGCAGCCCCCTATCCGTTACACTCAGCTACACTGGGTGGGTGGGAGCACGGAGTGAAGAGCCTCCCTTCTTGGGGAATCCAAAGGAAGCCCTGTTCCAAGTGGAAAATAAGGAAGCACTGCTGCAGGTGCTGGAGGTCTCAGGCTCAGAGAGAGTCTCTGGGCCATCTGGTCTACCCTTGGTTCATGTTTCTCCCTAGCTGGTTGGTTAGTGGCCCCGCATTCCCAGGTGATCATTAACGTGAGTTTGTATTCCCTGAGCCTTCCTAGATGGCAAAGGGATCTCAGGCGGCCCTCACCTGACTCATGCTTTCCCGGCCTTCCTGGGAAGGTGCAGTAACAAGGGGGACACCCTCCCCTTTCCTGCCTGTTCTCTGAGGATGGAGACTCCTGGAATGGAGACTTAGCTCCCCAGGAGTCTGAGCCTCTTGGAGGGAGGGTGAGCCCGCCTAGAGGGCCACCCCCGGGGTTCCTTCCCCACCAGAGGGTGGCGCAGGGTGTGGGGAAAGGCTCACCTGGTTCGGGTGTAGGGGTAGGCATTCCAGGACTCCTCCACCACCCTCAGGGCCGCTTTGGGCAGGATGGAGCGGAACCAGCTGGGGATGTGCATGCCCACATGGTACACCTTGTGCGTGTACTGTCCAGAGCCGCCGGGGCCATCCGTGTATGGCCGGTTCTCCAAGATCTCCACTCCGCTACCTTGGCCATACGTCTCGTTACGGCTCTTCTTCTACAGGGACAAAAGCATTCAGCATGTGTTGGGGCCAGAGCACTCTGCAGAAGGGAAGGGGCCCAGGAGACCAGGCCCAGGGATGCTGAGAGGAGGAGGGGCTTTGGCCAACCAGGCTGGCTTCTTCTGTGTCGCTCCAGGACTCCCAGATCCAGGCCCAGACTCCACAAGCCCCTGTACCCCTACAGGAGACCCAGCGGGCCATGGTCTCCCTGTGAGCTCTAGCACTGCCTGTGCCAACTCCTCCCTTCTGGCTCCCATCAGTCCCAGGACTAAAAGTGTTCCCAGCATCAGGAACAAGTTGAGGATGCCCGCTCTCTAGGTTCTATTCAACACTGTACTGGAAGTTCTAGCCCAAGACATTAGTCAAGAAAAAGAAACAATCAGGGGCACTCAAATTGGAAAGGAAGAAATAAAACCACTTCAATCTGCCAAGGACATGATCTTATATACGGAAAATCCTGAAGAATCCCCCCCACCTCCAAACCTGTTAGACAAAGTAAACGAATTCAGCAAAAGTCGCAGGATACAAAATCAACACACAAAAATAAGCAATGCAAAAAGGAAATTAAGCAACCATTTCCATTGACAAGAACATACAAAAGAATCAAATATCTTGGATAAATGTAATGAAGGTGAAGCACTCAGATGCTGAAACGGTAATACGTTGCCAAAAGAAAGCAAAAACCTAAGTAAATGGAAAGACATCTGTGTTCATACATTGGAAGATTTAATATTGTTAAGAGGTCAATATTCCCCAAAGCATTCTACAGATCCAGTGCAGTCCCTGTCAAAATCCCCAGTGGCCTTTCTGGTAGATGTGGAAAAACTGATCATAAAATCAGGAAGGATCAGAGAAGGATCTCAAATAGCCAAAACAATCTCAAAAACAAAGCAAAGCAAAGTTGGAACATTTACATTTTCCTACACAAAATCTTTTTTTTAAGTTATTTATTTTGAGAGACAGAGTGAGAGAGAGAGAGAGAGAGAGAGAGCGTGCGCACAAGCAGGGGAGGTGCAGAGAGAGGAGAGTGAGAATCCCAAGCAGGCTCCGCATTGTCAGTGCAGAGCCTGACACAGGGCTTGATCTCCCAAATCATGAGATCATGACCTGAGCCAAAATCAAGAACTGAACGCTTAACAGACTGAGCCACCCAGGCACCCTGCTACAAAAAATCTTGCCATAGGTGCGCCTGGGTGGCTCAGTCGGTTAAGCCTCCAACTTTGGCTCAGGTCATGATCTCACGATTCATGGGTTTGAGCCCCACGTCGGGCTCCGTGCTGACAGCTTAGAGCCTGGAGCCTGCTTCGGATTCTCTGTGTCCCTCTCTCTCTGCCCTCCCCTGTTTACCACACTCTTTCTCTCTCTCTCAAAAATAAATAAACATTACATTTTTTTTCAGAAAATCTTGCTATAAAACCACAGTAATCAAAACAATGTAGTACTGGCACAGGATAGATCTAAAGAATAGGGCTGAAAGTCTACAAATAAACCCATATATCTACATACTATATGTATTGATTTTCAACCAGAGTGCTGAGATCATTCAATGAAGGAAAGAAGTCTTTTCAACATGTCCCAGTATACTGGTGGGATAATTGGATATCCACATGTAAAACAATGAAGTTGGACCCCTACCTCACATCATATATAAAGATTAGCTCAAAATGGATCAAAAACCTAAATGTAAGAGCTTAAACTACACAACTCTTAGAAGAAATCATAGGAGTAAACCTTCATGACCTTGGATTTGACAATGTTTTTTTTTTTTAATTTTTTTTAACATTTTATTTATTTTTGAGACAGAGAGAGACAGAGCATGAACGGGGGAGGGTCAGAGAGAGAGGGAGACACAGAATCCGAAACAGGCTCCAGGCTCTGAGCAGTCAGCACAGAGCCCGACGTGGGGCTCGAACCCACGGACAGTGAGATGGTGACCTGAGCCGAAGTCGGACACTTAACCGAATGAGCCACCCAGGCGCCCCGATGTTTTTTTTTTTTTAAATAGGGTACGCAAAGTACAAACAGCCAATAAAAAAATACATAAATTGGACTTCATATAAATTTTTAAACTTTTGTGCATCAAAAGATACTATGAAGATAATGAAAAGACAACCCACAGAGAAAGTTCTTGTAAATAATGTATCTGATGAGGGACTTGTATCTAAAATATATAAAGAACTACGCAACTCAACAACAAAGATACAACCCAATTCAAAAATGGGCAAAGGACTTGAACAGACATACCTCCAAAGAAGTACATCAATGGCCAACAAGCACATGAAAAGATACTCAACATCACTAGCCACTGGGGAGAGGTAGATCAAAACTACAAGTTACCACTTCAGACCCACTAGGATGACTACAAAGACAGGCAATAACAAGTGTTGTGAGGATGTGGAGAAATTGGAACCCTCACGCATTGCTGGTGGGAATATAAAACGGTACAGCAGCCACGGAAAACAATTTGGCGGTTCTTCAAAAAGCTCAACATAGAATTGCTGTATGACCCAGCAATTCCACTGCTAGGTAAACATCCAGGAGAAGGAGAACATGTCCACACAGAAACGTGTGCTCGAATGTTCACTGCAGCATTAGTCACAAGAGCCAAAAGGTGGAAACAACCCAATATCCGTGATCTGAAAAATGGACAGACAAATTATACCCACATAATGGAGTAAGAGTCGGCCATAAAAAGGAATGAAGGGCCAAAACCTGTTACGACGTGGATGAACCCTGAGAACGATGCGTAAGAAGCCCGACACAAAAGTCCACATAGTGTACGATCCCATCGACACGAAATGTCCAGTACAGGCAAATCTGTACAGACGGAAGGCAGATTACTGGTTGCCTAGGGATGGGGGTGGGGGTGGGGGGCTGGAGAGTGACTTCTTGGGGTGATGACAATACTCTAAAATCTTGGTGATGGTTTGACAACCCTGTGAATATGCGAAAAATCCCTAAACTGTACCCTTCAAATGTGTGAACTGTGTGGTGTGGGACTCACACCTCAATAAAGCTGGTATAAAACAAAACAAACAAACAGAAACCAATCCTGTGTCTATACTCACTAAGATTTCAGAGAGATCAAACACGGGAAGTGGGAAGGGGCCTCAGTGGCGCTGCCTGAGAGAGAGGACTCCTGGGTCACCTCTAAATGTCTCTCTGCCCCAAATGTTCTTCCCAGTGTCCAAAAGCTCAGGTTTCTACTTATGCAGAAAGCCTCATTCATGGTCAAGGTCCTGGTGACTTTAAGCCCAGCATCTGTTTCCATGGTGACATGACGGCATCACCGAGGCCACCTTCGGTCAGCTTCCTGAATAGCAGGTGTGCACATGCGCGCACGCGCGCACACACACACACACACACACACACACACACAGGCGCTCCCAAGAACACAGTCTCACCCCTGGGGTACAAAGACATGCCATATCTCCACGCCCAGAGCAGCTGAGTCCCCTCCATAAAAAAAATAGAAAGGACCCTGGCCGAGGGCACAGATGTGGTCAGCGGGGATACGCCCTCCCTTGCTCTTCAAAGGAGCCCACGGAATGCGGCCCAGATTCTGTAATGAAAGCAGCGACCATTTCCCAGACACTTTGTAAGCTCATGCTTCGTGGTGGCTTCACTTTTATGGTTGTGCCATGTGCTCTGCGTGCACGTCTCCCTTTAGGTAGTGCCACAACCCCTTGAGAAAGGCTGAGTGCTGCTACTGTTCCCAGTTTGCAGAAGGGAAGGTGGAGGCTAAGAGACGTGGAATGACTTGTTCAAGGTACACAGCTTCAAGTGGCAGAGCTCAACCTGTACTCGAGATCCTGTTGGCCTCTGGGACCTGTTCAGTCCACAGCATGAAGACACCTTGGCATAAGGCAGGTACTCGGTACTTATTGAGCAAATAAATGGGTTCTAGTCCCAACTCTGTGACCAGCTCCCTCTCATCCTGGACAAGTCACTTCTCTCTGGTCTCAATTTCCAAAACTATAAGGGGAGATGGGGCTACCTATCTGTCTAAGGCCTGGTGTAGTGGGCTAAAGGGCCCCCCAAAATTCACATCCACCCAGAACCTTAGAATGTGGCTTTATGGTCGCCTGGGGTGGCTCAGTCGGTTAAGCGTCTGACTTTGTCTCAGATCGTGATCTCGCCGTTCATGAATTCGAGCCCTGCATTGGACTCACGGCTGTCAGCGCAGAGCCCACTTTGGATCCTCTGTTACTCCCTCTCGCTCTGCTCAACCCTCTCTGAATCTCTCTCTCTCAAAATAAAGAAACTTAAAAAAAAGAAAAGAAAGGAAAACAAAGAAAGCAACTTAAAAAAAAAAAAAGGAATGTGGTTTTATTTGGAAATAGCATCTTCGCAGATATAATTCGTTAAGATGAAGTCACACCGGATTAAGGTGGGTCCTAAATCCAAGGACCATGTCCTTAAAAGACAGACTAAAGGGATGTAGCCACTAGCCAATGAAGCTGGCCGCCACCAGAGGCTGGAGGGGAGCAAGGCAGAATCCTCAGAGGGAGAGAGGGCCTTCAAAGGGAGCAGGCCCTGCGGACACCTTGATTTCAGACAGACTTCTGGCCTCCAAAAGCAAGAGAGAATACATGTCTCTTGTTTTAAGCCTCCCCCCCCCTCCCCCCCCCCCCACCCCAGGAAACGAACACATCTAGGGTTTGTGGTGACTCAGTGTGAAGGGGACACACAGGTCACAGGAGCCAGGGCCACAAGCAGTCTCTGAAGGCTGAGGCGGGGCACCCAGCCTGCCAGGGAGCTGAGGGTGGAGAAGAGGCAGGGAGGGACAAGGAGCAGGGGTAGGGAAGGTGCCATCCGGCCTCAGTGGGTGACCCGGCCTGAGCTGTCCTCAGACTCCTAGCCAGGGAAAGCCACCATGTCCACTCCCAAGGCTCTAGGGGGGCTCCTTCTTGGCTTCCTCCAGACCCCAGGGCCCCAGGCGTTCCTGGTCTTGTGGCCACATCACTCGGCTCTCTGCCTCCACCATCACATCACTGTGTCTCTTTCTGTCCTCTCCTCTTCATAATTATAGGGACAATAAGTCATTCAATTTAGGGCCCATTCTGTCTTGTCCTTAGATAAGGTCACGGTCTAACATCTGGATGGACATGAATTTGGGGGGACACTGGCCAACCAGCTGAGCAAGCCGTTATGGTCACTCATGCAGGATGGATACCATGGGCCACTTGGGGGCACAAAGGCCACTGTTAGCAGTGGCAGAGCCCCAGGACCCAGACTGGCAGTGCTCTGTACCCCCTGAACAGCACTTTGTTGTCTCTGCACAGTAAAGATTAGCTGAATGAGGGCGCCTGGGTGGCTCAGTCAGTTGAGTGCCCAACTCTTGATTTCAGCTCAGGTCATGACCTCACAGTCCATGGGATCAAGCCCTGTGTCAGGCTCCATGCTGACAGTGTGGAGCCTGCTTGGGATTCTCCCTCCCTCTCTCTCTGCCCCACCTCTGCTCTCTCTCTCTTTCTCTCTCTCAAAATAAATAAACAAAAAAATTAGCTGAATGAGCAAAAATGGATTCTGCTCTCAACTATCGCCAGTTCCATCTGAGTCTGGGCACCCCCTTCAACTTTGAAGCTAACACCCTAAAGGGCTGAACCCCTGGTTCCCCTCTGACAATGGCATCTGAGGGGGTGCTCAGTCCCCTGGCACAGCTGAGGCTCTCGGTCATGCCACTTAGGAGAGCTCTTCTCGAAACGTGCTGACCTTCTCTGCTCGCACCGAAAGTCACCACCCCCATCCCTGCCAGTCGTCCCTGCCAGGCTCCCTGCACTGTGGAGCCTCCCAGGGAGACCGAGTTAGGGTGGCAGAGATAAGCCCAGGTCCCCAGGGGCATACACGTGCCCAGGGTGAGGCCTCACCCATGACCCCTACCCACCAGCTGGGGCTGAGTTGGGGAACTTCACCTCCCTACCCGTCTCTATCTCTGGGGCCTGGGGGCTGCACAGGAGGGGCCTGGTGCAGAAAAAGCACAGACCCTACAAACGATAGGGGTGAAGGACCCAAGACCAAGAATGCTCCAGGACGCCCGTAAAAGTGGCAGCTCTCAGAGCTGTCCAGGGTCCTGGCCAAACCACCTCGGATTCCTCCCTCTGAGGCAAGCATCTGCTGAACACTTCTATGGATGACAGAAGTCTCTCTCCCAGCCAGCCCAACTTTTTTTCTTTTCTTCTTATTCTTCCTCCTCCTCTCCTCCTCTTCTCCTTCTCCCTCTTCCTTGCCTTGAACAACATGTATTTTGCTTGGACACTGGTCAGGCACATCACGAGGCAGCTTGACACGGGAGCTCATCCCATCTTGTTCATGACCCCATGGAGGAGGAGGCTGGCTAGTGAGTGCAGAAGGCAGGTCCGTTGCTAGCTGCCACTCTAGCTGGTAAGCAGGGTCTGGAGGAAATGAACTAAAGTCTTGCTCTTCTTTCCACAAAACCACAGCTGCCTTCCTTGAGGGCCTATCCATCCTCCTCAACTGGCCCAGCTCCCAGTGGACGCACTCTTGGAGCAGCGGCCCTAAGCCCACACGAACATCCGCTCCCTGTCTCCCGGCCTGTATTCAGTAAACTGCCTGTGTGCCCACCTCCCCAAAGGCGCTCCTGGAGAGGAGCAAGTGCTTTTACATTCTCCTCTGGAACCCAGCCTTCGGCCCAGGCTGAGCACAGAAAAGTCCGTGCATTTCACTTAGTGTTTTAAGAGCTCTACTGAGATACGATTGGCGTGCAACAAACGGTACATACACAAAAATACAGCTGGTGAGCTCTGACGCATGTTCGCGGCTGTGAAACCATCACACAACGGAGATAATATGCTCGTCCATCACCCCCCACGGTGGGTGGAGCCCCCAGAAGTGCTGGGGCCAGTGGCGGGTAAGAAAGTGTCAGGGCAGGAGCAAGGGAGGGCAGCCTTGAGAGACAGACAGGTGTTATAGTAGGGCTTGGATGAGTGAACGCACACAGGCGGCCCTGCGCCCATAGCAGGTATCGTGGAGGAGGCTATGGGATAGTTAACATTAACTGGAGGCATAAGGATGTTTTAAAAAGAACAAAATACCGGGCGCCTGGGTGGCTCAGCTGGTTAAGTGTCTGACTTTAGCTGAGGTCACGATCTCGTGGTTTGTGGGTTTGAGCCCCGGGTCGGGTTCTGTGCTGACAGCTGGAAGCCTGGAGCCTGCTTCGGATTCTGTGTCTCCCTCTCTCTCTCTGCCCCTCCCCTGCTCATGTCCTGTCTCTGTCTCTGTCTCTCAAAAATAAATAAACTTAAAAAATTAAAAAAAAAAAAAAAAAAAGAACAAACTATCTCAATAAAGCGGGGTGGGGATGGCAGGTGCCTCTAAGGAGCCCAGTCGGAGGTGATCACATGCTCAAGAAAGCTTTGGGATGTTCTAGGAGCTAAAAGTCAGCCACTGGATCCTGATGGGCCCTCCACCAGCTGACAGGCACATGGAAGGGCTGCCTGCCAGGGTCTGGGCTCTCCCGGCTGGGATGGGAATTGGGGAGCCGCAGGGCAAATAGCGTCCTTGAATAGGCTGAGCAATTTCCAGACAGCTCAGAGCTGGGGGGCTGAGTGAACTAAGTCCCTTCTCTCCTTGATCTCTAGGAATAATTACGAGGTAAGTGGTTCAAGAGGGAATCGAGTGGCACTCCTGAAGCCGCATGGAGCCAACAGCCCCTGCCAGAGAGGCCAGTTCACCTTCCGTTCTCTTCCTCATCAAGCTCCCCAAGCTGGGGGCACCTGGTCAAACTCTGGTAGCTTCACAGAGCTCCTCTCAGAAGGGCCCGGGGGCCTGGGCTCCGCAGGGAGCTTGTTACTAACTCCCCAGACCCGGGTTGAAGGGTGAGCACCCACCAAGCAAAGCCAGGGGCAGAGGTGGAGCCCTGCCGGCAGGGGCCCATGTGACACTGTGTGACACCGTGGGACACCAAGTGACGCGATGATCCACGGGTTGCACCAAGGCATCCTGATGCCCGGAAGAGCAGAGCCAGGTGAGAGCTGGTTCGTAATCAGACTCCCGACTGGGAGGAAAGCTGCCAGGTCAGGCAAAGCGCTGGGGCACTGAGGCTGAGCAAGACGCTGGTGGGGTAGCCGGGCGGGGGACCTCCACAGAGGAGCAGGAGCCCAGCAAGCAGGAGTTTGGTCACATCGAGGCCACGAGCAACCAGATCCTGGGTCTCCCCGTTCTGTGTTCCAGGTCAGCCAGGCTCTGAGTAGGGCTCCGGGTGTGTGGGAGTGGGAGGGGTGGGGCATGGCATTCTCTGGCTTGTCACAGGAATCTGTCACCCTGAAATTCGTCTGTGACTCTGTAAACTAGCCACATAGTAGATGCCACTGTCTTGCAGCCTAGAGTAGTGAGGAAAGTGTGGAGCCAAGAATGGGGAAACTGGCCAGGTGCTCCCAGGCAAGTCGCTTAACTTCTTTGGACCTCACACCTTCCTGTCTGTCAAGTGGGTTGCTATGGACTGAATTTCTGTGCCCCCTCCAAATTCATACTGAAGCCCCTAACCTCCCATGCGATGGTACTAGGTCAGACTTTGGGAGGTGACTAGGTCATGAGGACAGAGCCCTCCTAACGGGATTCGTGCCCTTACAGAAGAGACTCCAGAGGACTCCCTTGCCCCCTCACCCACCATCGAGGACACGGTGAGAAAGAAGGTGGCCATCTGTAAGCCAGGAGGAGGGCCCTTACCAGACACCGGCTCTGTTAGCAACTTGACCTTGGGCTTCCAGCCTTCAGAACCGTGAGAAACAAATGTCTGTTGTTTCAGCCCCCTGGTCTGTGTTCTTTGTTAAAGCGGCCCAAGCTGACTATACGCACGGATAACATCTGAATCAGTGAGAGGACGGGTATTAAGTGCAAAGGGCGTCAGCACTGCCAGCGCCGTGAATACAGGGCTGGCGGGACAGGCCAATGCCACAAACACCCACGGCACTCCGCTGTGTTCCTGGCATCGGGCGGGGAAGCCACAACGCCCGGGCAACTGAGACACTTACCAGGGGCCTACTGAGCAGACACTGCCGTGGAGACCACAGCGCCGCCCCACCCCACCCAAGGGTCCGAGAGCCATCTGTACGCCCGGCGTGGCCTGCCCTGGCCCCAAGACCCACCTGTATCATGTATAGCTGGGCGATGCGGTACTCCTCCACGGTCATGGGCAGAGGAATCCGATATTCCTTTATAATCATCTTGGAGTCCAAGCCTTCCCGCCGATGGGGAACTGCGTGTTGGGACTTCTAGGCGAGGTTCCTTAAATAACCATGACAAAATTCACCAAGGACCCCTGGGGGAGAAAGAGAGAGCAGGAGAGTCACTTCCTGCAAGACTGGTGGGCACAGCAGCACAGAGGACGGGCCTGGTCTTGACTCCACCGTGAGCCTACGGTGTGACCTTGAACAAGTTCCCTCACCTCCCCAGCCTTCACTTTCCTTGTTTGCTGAGCAATCTTGTAGACGACGTGTGAACTCTTATCAGCCGTGGGGTAAATAAAAGACTGTCATCCCACTAGTGAGGGCCAGGCGGCGGGAGGGTGTCACACCCCCTAAGCGTGAAGAGCACTGTGCTCTCGTTTCACACACCGTTCCTGTTCCGGCAAGAGCAGCCCCGTGCTCTGGAGTAGCTGCAGGCAGACACGGTGACGGCAGATGGCCACGGGAAAGAAGGGAGGGCACACAAAAGGATGAAAAACCCAGGTGAGAAATTTAAAAATCAGCAGTCTGCGGGGCGCCTGGGTGGCTCCGTCAGTTAAGCGTCCGACTTCGGCTCAGGTCATGATCTCACGGTCCGTGAGTTCGAGCCCCGTGTCGGGCTCCGTGCCGACAGCTCGGAGCCTGGAGCCTGCTTCGGATTCTGTGTCTGCCTCTCTCTCTGCCCCTCTCCTGCTCACGCTCTATCTCTCTCTGCCTCTTAAAAAATGAATAAACGTTAAAAAAAATTAAAAATCAGCAGTCTGGGACCCTTCGGTGTCGGGGCCATCAGTTCCATTCATGTCACCAGACACAGAGGGCACGGCTGCTTCCTGGCAGGAGATCTGGACTTATCCAAAAGAGGTGATCTCAGTGTGGTTTTAGCTCAATCCAGCAAGTATTTATTGGCATCTGTTCTGCTGCCGACCCAGCCTAGGTCTTGGAAGTAGAAGAGATAAGTGAGATAAGTGGGTGGACTGCATCGCATGTGAGTTCTAGCTCAGTAAGACTACTTAAAAAATAAACAGTGTACCCATGGAAGCTTCTCTTTAAGATGACAAAGAATACTTTTGAGGGAGATGTGCACCGGGAGCAATCAAATGTAAAAACAAACAAGCAAGGCTTGGAGGCATACTCTCAGTGATCTGGAAAATGGAATTACCCATCACAATCCTTCCCCTAGATGGTGGGGGCTTTGCTGTGGTTACCCCCAGAGAGGTTACACACTGCTAAATGGAAGGTGAGTGAAGGCTTCCAAGATGGACAGTGGCAGAATCAGGATAGCATTTCAGAGGGACCACGCCAGGGACAGCAGTCGGTGGAGATTCATGGTGACACTGGGTAAATGATAAGAGCGAGGGTCTGGCCAGGCAGGCAGCCTCCCTGGGGCACCATCTGTCCGAGGCCTGAGCGTCACCCAGGCACTAAGGGACTACTGGCTATGTAATGAGATTGGGGGAAAAGAATGTACCAGAACTCTTGGAACGATCAGCATGTAGGGTTGAAAGAAATTCTTTAATAAGCCACCTAGGGAGAGAGACTGAGAGGTGGGGGGTGTTACGTAAATAAGTCAGAGATGGCCACTGTATTATTAGCCTCAAATGACCCCTATGTTACTCACTTCTGCACAGCAGGTGGGACCGTTAGCCCAAAGCCCCACCACAAGCTCTCACGCATCCAACTGCTTTAAATACAGTCCAAATAAACATCTTTTTAGCTAACTAGAGGTCATCTACTTTACATAACCCACGAAGCTGCACCCCACATTTGCTGGCCATAGAAAAGACAAAGCCTGGGGCAACAAAACACCGCAGACAGGGAGGCTGGCTCCCCATCACACTTCTGAGTGATGTCACCAGACACGTGAGCGCCCTGTCTGACTCTCCTTCCCCTCCTGGGTGGGGGTCACACATCACTGCATTTGCAAGGCCTCATGCTGGGAGGGACTTTCTCAGGCAACCTGTCCAAATGCCACAGGGTAACACTTGTTGTTACACACTTGTTGTTACAGCCCCCCGCCCCCCTCCGGGTCCTGTCGCCTCCCTCATCAACCCAAAGCCCTGAACTTACCACAGAGAGGAGGGGGTTGAACTTTCCAGAGTTTACACTCAAGAGCATTGCTAACCTTCGTTCAAGGTAGACGGGTGCAGCCTGCAGCTGAGAGGGCCCGTGGGTTCGAGCCCAAGCTGACACTGTCCAGGACGAGAAAGCAGAGGCTGTGGGCTGCCCCCACTCAGCTCTGAGACCCACCTGCCCCGAGGCCCACAGATCTCTGCTCAAGTCTGGCTAGAAGCTGAGGCCACTGGAGACAGAGGTGATGGCCCCAGAGTCCCTACAGTGTCACCTCCTCCCACGAGAGACTGGGATCAGCCAGGTGGCAGCACATCCAAGCCGACACCTGGAGCAACTTTCAAGTGGCCGACAGGGTAGGACAGGCACTGGATATGGGGACCTTCCTGACACAAAGGAGAGAGACCCACATGCTTGGGAGAAGCTCGATGCGATGAGGCCTGGAGACAAGAAGAGGAAGGATGAGGTTCAATAAGGGCCGTGCTTCCAAGGCTTTTCCACGTGGTCTTCTTTCAAGCCCAGCATCACCTTGCTGGGAAGGTACTAGACGCCCGTCACAGAACAGCAACTTAGCCAGTTGCTAAGTGTCAGGCATCGTGCCCTGCACGACACGGTGGCATGCACACCGATGTCTAGGGGGCCTCAGGGGGCCTCTTCTGCAACCCAGGACAAGTGCAATGACCCACAATGACTTTGGGCAAGTCCCACTGCATCACCTCAATAACAAAGAAGTCAGGTGCAATCCCTAAGTGTTCTTGAGAAACTGTGGGAGTCTAAGCAATCTGACCTTTGGTGATCTTAAAGGCTCCACGGAAAGTGACCTGCCTGTGCTCGCCTGCTCACGAGTCAGACCAAGTGCCCATGCAAAGCCAGGGGCAAAGCCTGGGGCTGACCAGCGGTGCCGGCCCCATGACGGCCAGGAGATGAGCAGACCATGTGAACGCTCAGGATACAGCTCCATCTGCCACTGGGTGAGAGACCGTGTTTCTGCCTGTGCAACACCAGAACTCAGAGGTGGGAGCACAGACAGACAGAAGGAAAGAACAGAGTGCCGCACAGTTAGAGATCAGTGCACGGGGACTAAGAACAGGTCAGAGGGATCAGACCTCTGCGAGACCTGGGACATCGCAGGTGGAGCCCCAGTCTGGGATCTGAGTTCAAAACCTGACAATGCCTTGATTGACCATGGTCCCCCAGGACGACTGACGGGGCCTGCTGAGACTCGGTGTCTCCATACAGCAAATGGGGATAACATCATCTGCCTTCCAGAGTTGCCAGTGTCCCCAAGATGACAAAAGTGGACCAGCCAGGGGTGGTGTTTGTCAGTGCAGAGGGGGGACTAGGGAAAGGCTTCAGGGAAGGTGGAGCTTTACAGTAACAGGAGCGGGGGCTTCCTGGGACCCGAGGTATCCTCAGCAGACATGGACGTGCTGCAGAACAAGCCGAGCAAAGGCCCTGAGGCCTAAATGTGCCACACTATCACAGTGACCTCCCACTACTGTGCCCCAGCACTGTCACGCCACATGCTGGGTTTGGGGCTGTGCGAATGCACGGAGGCCACCCCACCGTCACTGACCACAGGAAAGGGTGGCGTTCAAGGCTGAGATGAGGCCATGCCCTGCAGCCGAGTGCCCATGATGTTCAGTGGGACAGGAGCAGGGTGACAAGAGACCATCATGTGCTTCCAGGAGTGCTCTCCTTCTGAGGGACAAGAGACACACTCCTCAGACAAGGTCTGAGCATAAAGCATGAACTTCATAACCAGAATTTCCACAGGCAAGCAAATGTTATCCTTTGAAGCAGCCCCTGGTGCAGGTGTGCGGTCCCCCATGTCCGCCGGGGGTCCCCTCTGGAAGCCCTCAGAGCTCTGCACCCCTTCAGGAAGCTCCCAGTGAGAGGAGCCGAACTCAGGAGACGGCCACGGGTGATCTCTCAGTGCTGGCCACATTGGGTGTTGTCTTTCAAGCTGATCACTCTAAAGGGGTCTCGTCAAGGACCAGCATTTTATTTAGTTAAGAAAGAAAGTCGGGCCTGTTTCTTTACAGCTACACCCTCACCAGTGGGTTCGGGAATCCATCCTGACTTCCTGTTGAAGACGGAGGGGTAGGAGCATTTCTGTTCTACCGTTCTCCCTCAAAAACAACACAAACTACAGAGACAGGGGAGTCCTCGTGGCTGATGAAATAAGGCAATCACTATTCCCCCAAACCACAGACACCATGAAGTCTGAACTGGAAGAAAGGAACATGCTGACAGCTTACACATGCCTCTTCCTTGGACCCCCAAGTAAATATCACTTCTTGAAAGTCATGGCCACGATCCTCCTGCTGGAATGAAGAAATAGGATTGTGGATGCCACCCAGGTGAGGGGAGGCATCTCCCTGTCTTGTTTTTCTTTTTTTTTCAACGTTTTTTTTTTTTTTTCATTTTTTTTTTTTTTTATTTTTTTTATTTTTGGGACAGAGAGAGACAGAGCATGAACGGGGGAGGGGCAGAGAGAGAGGGAGACACAGAATCGGAAACAGGCTCCAGGCTCCGAGCCATCAACCCAGAGCCTGACGCGGGGCTCGAACTCACGGACCGCGAGATTGTGACCTGGCTGAAGTCGGACGCTTAACCGACTGCGCCACCCAGGCGCCCCCTGTCTTGTTTTTCAAAAGAAAAAACTTCTTATAAGTTTATTTTGAGAGAGAGAGAGAGAGCGAGCACAAGCAGGGGAGGGGCAGAGAGAGAAGGAGAGAGAGAGAATCCCAACCAGGCTCTGCGCTCTCAGCACAGAGCCCAAGGTGGGGCTCAAACTCACGAACCATGAGATCACGACCTCAGCCAACATCAAAAGTCGGATGCTAAACTGATTGAGCCACCCAGGCACCCCCAAAAGAAAGATGTTTTATTTGAAGTATTACATACATGCAAAACATGCATGTATCATAAGTACAGATATATTTTCACAAACTGAACACAACTGTAGGACCAGCAAGGATCGAGAAACTCCTCAACTGTGGACAACCACTCTCCTGCCATTTGCTTCTTTCGTACTTTAATGAATTGCCAATATCCAGTTGTCTTTGGGTGACTTCATACGGAAGCATACTATATGTGTTCTTGATCCTGGCTTTCTTGACCATGATGCTCATGTGATTCGTCCAAATTTTTGCATGTGGCTGTAGATTGTTCTCATTGCTGTCTAGTATTTCATTGAGTGGATGTACTATAATCGACTTAACTATTCCATTGTTGATGGGAATTTGGTGATTTCCAATTTGAGGCTGATGGGACTAGGGCTGTTGTGAACAACTGAGCACATGTAGAGATGCGATTTTACATTGTGGGATGGAATTGGTGTGGGAATTGATGGGAAATCACACCAATGGGCCATTTCTATGACAGAACCTCGTTTTCCAGCTAAAACAGATACTGGGAGTGAAGTGAGGCTGGGGAGAGAAAAGGGGCAGCAAGGGGTTGGTCATAACATGGACAGCCAGTGACGTAAAGAGCTTTGCTGACAACCATTATGACTGTGGACCCTGAAACATGAGAGAGACCGAATCCCTAGGCAGAAGATAAATAACAGCTCTGGCCAGAGAGCCTTCCAGACAGTAAGTAAGCCCATAGTGCATCTGCTCTGGACCACTCCCACATTTTCACATGCTGCTATTTGGAAGGTGGTTAAAGAATAATAATCACAAAGGAACTCACATGGGCCCTATGACATTAAGGGCGGGGGAGCAAATGAAGAAGAACACATATCATGAGGAATCGTCCAGAGAAATACAGAAAGACTTCAGAAAATCAGTTCACAGACCCAGAGAAACTACAGATATAATCTCTTAAGAACTGGTAGGGGCAGAGGCACTTGGTGGCTCAGTTGGTTAAGCATCTGGCTCAGGTCATGATCTCATGTTTCATGCGTTCAACCCCCATATTCCTGCTTAAGATTCTCTCTCCCTCCCTTTCTTCCCTTACCTTTCTCAAAATAAATAAACTTAAAATTTTTAAATAAAAAAATAAAAAGAACTGACAGGGTCAGATGAGTGGAAAAAAAGACACACAGAAATTTTAAAAAGAAATGATCTGAGGGGCACCTGGGTGGCTCAGTTGATTAAGCATCCAACTCTTCATTTGGGCTCAGGTCATGATCTCATGGTTCATGGGTTCGAGCCCCACATCGGGCTCTGTGCTGACGGCATGGATCCTGCTTGGGATTCGGTCTCCCTCTCTCTCTGTCCCTCCCCTGCTCGCTCTCTCTATCTCTCTCTCTCAAAAAAACAAATAAATAAACATTAAAAAAAAGTTTAAAAAATTTAAACGAATTTAAAAAATTTAAAAAAATAAATGAAAAAAATGTAAAAAAAAAAAAAAAGGAAATTATTTGACAACAGAAAGAGATGAAAGCTGAAAAGTGAGTTAGTGGAGCTCAGGGGAAAATGAGAAAGAAAAAGAAATACATCACATATTTTAAAAAAAACCATACGATAAGCAATGAATAAATGATGAAGCAGAGCATAAACAACTAGAGAGTTCTGGTGAGTGGGTTGCAAGAAATCACACAAAATTAAATGGAGAAGACTAATAAGACAAAAATGACAGATATAGGAGGCAAAAGAAAACCCAACATATACATTGGTGAAGAGAACAGAATAATAAAACAGGAGGAAAAGTATTCAAATATATAATGGAAAATCCCCTGAAAAACAAAACAGAAACAAAAACAAAACTTGGCTCTACAAATTAACTGCCATTCACTGGCCCAGGAAAACTCGATGGTGTAATTAACACCAAGGCATCTTTAAAAAGGTCCTGATCTTAAAGGATAAAGAAAGAACCATATAACTAGGGGGGCAGAAAGGTGAATTGAGAATTAGAATCCTCCATAGCAACCCAATTTCAGAAAACAGTGGAGCAATATCTACAGAGTTGTGAGAGAAAGAAATTATGAACCAGAATTTTATACCCAACAAAACTGTCCTTTGAGTATAAAGTTAATGGACATTCTATAACATAAATTTAGACGCTTAGGCATCCATAAGGTCTTAAAAAATTACTTCATGCTGAAATCCAGCCAACCAAAATAAGTTCATCAATGGAAGAATCCTGGTGAATACTGAATTAATATTTTTGAAATTGGAGCAATTATTGTTTTTGAATGGAATATAAAAACCTTGGCAATGTACACAAATAATAACAAAAATTGAAAGTGGACAGAGGTGGATGGCATGAAAGTTGATTCATTATACAGATTTAAAACTTAATAAGGGATGAATAGTCAGAGCACAGGGGTTTTTAGGGCAGTGGAACTATTCTGTATGATACTATAAAGGTGGATACATATCATTATACATTCGTCAAAACTCAGAGAATATACAACACAATGCAAACCATGGACTTTGGGTGATAATGATGTCCTGATATAGGTTTATCAATTGTGACAAATGTGCCACTCTGGTGGGGGATGTTGATAGTGGGGGTGGCTGTGCACGTGGGGGCAGGGGAGTATATGGGAGTTCTCTGTACTATCCTCTCAGTTTTGCTGTGAACCTAAAACTTCTTTTAAAAATACAGTGTATTGATTAAAAAAAAAATGATTCTAACCTATTAAAAGTTTTCTCTCATGGACTTCAAGCTATATTACAAAGCTGTAATCATCAAGACAGTATGGTACTGGCCCAAAAACAGACACTCAGATCAATGGGACAGAATGCAGAACCCAGAAGTGGACCCACAAACATATGGCCAATTAATCTTTGACAAAGCAGGAAAGAATATCCAATGGAATCAACACAGTCTCTTCAGCAAGTGGTGCTGGGAAAACTGGACAGCGACTTGCAGAAAAATGAACCTGGACCACTTTCTTACACCATACACAAAAATAAACTCAAAATGGATGAAAGACCAAATGTAAGACAGGAAGCCAACAAAATCCTCAAAGAGAAAGCAGGCAAAACCTCTTTGATCTTGGCCGCAGCAACTTCTTACTCAACATGTCTCCAGAGGCAAGGGAAACAAAAGCAAAAATGAACTACTGGGACCTCATCAAAATAAAAAGCTTCTGCACAGCGAAGGAAACAATCAGCACAACTAAAAGGCAACCGACAGAATGGGAGAAGATATTTGCAAATGACATATCAGATAAAGGGTTAGTATCCAAAATCTATAAAGAACTTATCAAACTCCACACCCAAAAAACAAATAATCCAGTGAAGAAATGGGCAAAAGACATGAACAGACACTTCTTCAAAGAAGACATCCAGATGGCTAACAGACACATGAAAAAATGCTTGACATCCGTCATCATCAGGGAAATACAAATCAAAACCACAATGAAATACCACCTCACACCTGTCAGAATGGCTAAAATGAACAACTCAGGCAACAACAGATGTTGGTGAGGATGTGGAGAAAGAGGATCTCTTTTGCACTGCTGGTGGGAAGGCAAACTGGTGCAGCCACTCTGGAAAACAGTCTGGAGGTTCCTCAAAACTTTAAAAATAGAACTACCCTACGACCCAGCAATGACACTACTAGGTATTTATCCAAGGGATACAGGTATGCTGTTTCGAAGGGGCACAGGAACCCCAATGTTTACAGCAGCACTATCAGCAATAACCAAAGTATGGAAAGAGCCAAAATGTCCGTCGATGGATGAATGGATAAAGAAGATGTGGGGTGTGTGTGTGTGTGTATACATACATATATACATATATATCACCCCCCCCCACAATGGAGTATTACTCGGCAATCAAAAAGAATGAAATCTTGCCATTTGCAACTACGTGGATGGAACTAGAGGGTATTATGCTGAGCGAAATTAGTCGGAGAAAGACAAATATCATACGACTTCACTCATATGAGGACTTTAAGACACAGAACAGATGAACACAAGGGACGGGAAGCAAAAATAATATAAAAACAGGGAGGGGGACAAAACAGAAGAGAGAGACTCTTAAATATGGAGAACAGAGGGTTACTGGAGAGGGTGTGGGAGGGGGGACGGCCAAATGGGTCAGGGGCACTAAGGAATCTACTCCTGAAATCATTGTTGCACTATATGCTAATTTGGATGTAAATTTTAGAAAATGAAATAAAATAATTAAACAAAAGTTTTCTCTCAGAAAGCTAATTAAAGTTTACCAGAGGCTGGGGAGGGGGGAAACTGGGGAGGCATTGTGTACTGGTTATAGGATTTCTATTTGGGGAATGAGAACATTTGGGAAATAGGAGAGGAGATGGTTGCACAATACTATAAATGTACTAATGCCACAGAACTGGACACTTAACATGTTTGAAAGGGCAAATTTTGTGTTATATAATGACTACAATTAAAAAAAAATAAGAATGTAGTATAAAAAACCCCACTGAATCACACACTTTAAATCAATGAATTGTATGGTATATGAATTGTATCTCAATAAAGCTGTTTAAAAAGTTTTTCTCTTAAAAAAAAGTTTTTCTCTTTTCCCCATTAACTTTAAGGAACTTTTAGGAACTACTTATTATTACTTAAGATTAAGGAATGTGTTTCTTGGGGCGCCTGGGTGGCTTGGTCGGTTGGGCGGCCCACTTTGGCTTAGGTCATGGTCTCGCGGTCCGTGAGTTCGAGCCCCGCGTCGGGCTCTGTGCTGACAGCTTGGAGCCTGGAGCCTGTTTCGGATTCTGTGTCTGCCTCTCTCTGACCCTCCCCCGTTCATGCTCTGTCTCTCTCTGTCTCAAAAATAAATAAACGTTAAAAAAAAAAAATTTAAAGAAATGTGTTTCTCAAAACTAAACAAACATTTGGGGCACCTGGGTGGCTCAGTGAGTTAAGAAATGTGTTTCTGAAGTTTAGCAATTTCTTTCCATTTCATTTCAAAGACATACAAAGGGATTTGTCTTCAGTTATATTTAAGAAAATTAAACTTGACCTTTTATTTTAGAACTGCACGCAGGGGCACCTGGGTGGCTCAGTCAGTTAAGTGTCTGACTCTTGGTTTCAGCTCAGGTCATGATCTCACAGTTCATGGGATTGAGCCCCGCATCAGGCTCTGCACTGACAGTATGGAGCCTGCTTGGGATTCTCTCTCTCCTTCCCTCTCTCTCTCTCTCTGTCCCTCCCATGCTCACACTCTCTTCCTCTCAAAATACATAAATACTAAAAAAAAAAAAAAAAACCAAAACAAAACTGCATGCAGACTAAGATCCATTTTTTTTTAAAGTTATTACTACTCTGTATGTGTGTGTTTGTATAAAGAGTCTGAAATAATGCTCACTGGATGCTGGTGAGGGTTATCTCAGATCGGTGGAATTTGGGACAACTTTGACTTGTACTTTTCTTTGTTACTTGATGTTTTACAAGGCGCAGCAGCAGACTTTGAGTAGCATTTTGAGTACTAACCAAGGAAGGACAGTCAATGCAGTTGTTAAAACCGCGGACTTTGAGTCAGCCAGACCTTCCACCACCTCCCAGCTCTGACTGTGGGCAAACTGCTTAAACTCTTTGATCTTTCATTTTATCTTCCACAAAACAGCAAAATAGTAGGTGAGAACAGCACCTGCCCTGTTGGGCTGTCTTGTGGCTTAAATGACACGGTGCACATAAAATGCTTAGCCCAGTTCCACCCGGTACCCAGCTAGCCATTAGGTGGTGTTAACGTGCTCGGCAGGGTCAGGCAGGCTGGGCCCTGGGCCTGGGCAGCTTTCTGGCTGTGCTGCTGACCTCAGGCACAGACACAAAGCCTACCACCATCAGGGAAAGACAGCCCAGCACCCAGGCACAGACATCTGAGGGACAAATGACCCCTTGGCAGGCCAGGTCTGCTTCCCAGACAGAATGTGAACCTGCTAGGCATGACACAGGGTCCCCGTGCTTTCCTCCTGGTTGAGCCTGGCGCAAGAGGGCGCAGCTGGAGCCCAGGCCAACGAGAGAAGGCAGTGTGACTTGTGTGCCTGCCTGTGCCCTGAGCCCCCTTCAACCAGCAGCCGAACCCTCAGACGATCTCATCACACCCACTCGGGTGCTCGCGAGACACCCATTTCATCTCTGTCCCCGCTGGAGTCGTGACGGGTTAGACAGGGTTATATTTTACTCCTTTCCACAGGGCAGCCCTCAGTGCCTGGCACAGTGAGACGGAAGAAAGGAAAACGGCTCCAGACGCCCTTCTTCGAGGGAAGCCAGGTGAGGAGTCTGAGTGACCGCTGTGCCCCCAATGCACCCATACGCACATCCCCCCAGGCCCTCTCCAGGGAAGACAGGGACGGACCTTCCAATGGGCCTCATGCGTGGCACTTGGCCCCTGATCTGTAGAAAAGCCTTGGCTTTCCAGAACCCCCATATTCATGATCCCAGGCCCCATGTTAACCAGGGAGGAGACGGACAGGGCACCAGCAGGCATGGTAAGCAGGGAGGCAATGAGGGGAGAGCCCAGCTCTGGACAAGGCACTAGGTCCAGAGAGCTCCAGGCCAGGGCTCTGGCACAGGCAGACAGGGGGAAGGGCCGTCACCCCCTCCTCCTCAGGCAGCCTGTCCCATCTGAACCCATATGAGGAAGACAAAAAAAAAAAGGAGGATGCAGATGACCAAAACACCTGGTTTTGCCTGAGGGGTCAAGGGCAGGACACATCTCAGGGCCTCCCAGGCTGGAAGCCCAAAGGTCTTCAGTGACCCCCCCCCCCCCCCCCCGGGCATGGTGGGGAAGGGGCTGGGGTGGCCAGGCTGAAGGGACTTTGGTGGAGCCTGGCGGGTTGCCGGGGCTGGGCTCAAGAGGGCAGGTGACACAGCGGGTGGGGAAGACCACTCTTTGAGCAAAGGCCGTGGCTGGGAGGGAAGCGAGAAAATTGAGTTTATGGAACTTAATCTGTTTTTCCACGATTAGCTGGGGTTTGACGTCACAGATGGAATTGAGAAGCGAGGCTGTGAGGAGACAAGGGGGATGGGATCTGTCCAAACGCAATTCAGCTGCATTCTGGCCATTAGGTCTGGGAGCAACTCTGAGCCAGGCCGTCGGAGCCTGCCTAGACATTTGTGACCGCGTGGAGGACGACTGGCAGCCTCAGAGCATCTGGAGCACCCCTTCTGGTTACCCTGGGTCTCTCCCCCACATCCTCCAGGAAAGCCCCCTTTCCTCTGCTCTCGGCTTCCCAAGTCTGCTGGCCCCTAATCAGGGGCAGAAGCAGGTAAGAGAACTTCACCTGCCCCCACGTGGGCATCTCTCCCCCACCATCCACATCTAGGGAAGGCGGGCTCCAGATGAATAGGGGACAACCCCCTTGTGCCCCAGGGACGTGCCTGCCAGGCCAGGGGTGGGGTGGGGGAGCGTGTGCATGAAGTTAGCACCCATGGGCTGCTTCTCTGTCCCTGGGGGTAGCAGGCACATCCCCCAGGAAAGTCTGGGCTGGAAGGAGCTGGGGGAGGGGGGTCCGATCCCTGCCCCCAAGGGTGTTCCGTCTTTAGCTGTTAGATGTTGGACTTCCACCAAGATTTCTCTGGAAGAAAAGGTAAAGGACGTTCCCCCCCACCCTCCACCACACCCCAGGTCAACGGTCACCTTATAAATGAGAGTGAGACCTGGATTTCACAGGTAGGAAGAGCCAGAGGACACAGCCTCACCCCTGCTCTGGCCTGAGCAATGGAACCAGGACCCATGGAGCCCCAAAGCCTTGGGCACCCCTGCAGTTACTGACATCCCAGGGAAGGCCATAAATCCCGTCACTGTGCACCCGGAGGGCCAAGCTGGGGACCTCTGCCAAGCCACTGCAGGGCTTGGCCATGAGACCCCAAGGAACAGTGGCCGCTGGGGGCACTGCAGGGCAGGTGCTGCTCTGTGGGGCTAGGAGCTTGGGGTGGTAGGAGCGAGACCCTTAGGAAATGCTTGAGGGCTGTGTAGCTTTTCACCTGTAACACCTCAACCCGAATGGCAGCCAGGGGGTTCAGCGGGAGGGTTTTTCATGGCTGCGGTGCAGAAAGCAAGGCAGACCCAGAGAGGGTGGGTGCCCTGCCAAGGACTGCAAGCCAAGGGGTATCAGTGCCCCGATTTCCTGACTCCTACTCCCTTGACTAGCCCGCAAATTCCAACGTCACTTGTGGGGGAAAGGGGAGAGGAGATTTGCACGTGGGGAACTGAAAACTGAGAGCCAGATCCTCTGGGCCAACATGAGGGGCTTGAGCCAGCACTCACCTCCTGCCCTGTACTGCTTGCCCTTGGGGGATCCTGCCGGCCACTGCTGCTCTGACCGTCACCACGCAGGCCTCCAGGGAGTGCTCCCCACAGTGAGCACTCAGCACAGCTCCAACAAGCCTGAGCTGTTTTAAGAAGGCCACTGGACACGTACATGTGACGGGGAAACACAAATCCAGAGGGACCTCGCCTACCAGCCTGGCGGCAGGCGGTGGTGGCTCACACAGCCATCGGCTGGGGGGTGCTCAGGGGCCTTCCACCCGGTGGTCGCCTTTCCCGGGCGCTGCACTTCAGCAGCAACATCCAGATCATTCCATGTCAGCAGTGCACGTGTCTGCTCACCGAAGGTCCTGTGTCTGGGCCTCCCAAGAGCATGTTGGCCTTGGAGATGAGCACCGCTCTGGGGTAAGAATGCCCCCCAGCTACTGAGGCAGAAGAAGGGGGGACCCCTCAGGTGTTTGAAAGTGGGGGGCACCTCTAGGCGAGTGGGGCTCTGGTTACGCCGGTATCTGGCACAGAGCTCGGCCCAAAGCACCTTTGCTCATCAACACCCCCCCCCCCCCCGGAAGAAGCAGCTTCGGGGCACCCGAGTTTGCTGAGAGGCAGAGCTGGGATTTCCCCCCAAACGGGTGATGGCCCCTTGTTACAACGGCAGTGTGACAGCGATAACCTAAGTAAGCGCCAGTGATAATCACAGCAGACGGTGCTGAGTGCCCACTTCTCAGGCCAGCCTGGGCTCCGGGTTACGACTGGACACCCCGGGTGGGCCCAGCACCCAGCAAGCCTGCTACAGCGATCCAGCTCCTGCCACCATTGTGTACCTCTCTCCAATCCTCTTCTTTCTTTCCTCAAGTTCCCACCTTGGGTCAAGTCCCCCCACCCGCACCCGCTGCCCCGTGACAGGGGCTCCCACGGGGAGCTGACCTGCCGTCGGCCTGTGCCTTCCTACCGGAGTCTCCCCCGCCGCCAGCACGCAAACATGCAAGGATCGGCCCCCGTGTTTACAACACGCAAACAAAACCCCCACGGCTCTCTTAACCCCACCCCATGTCTCTGCTCCCCCTTTATAGCAAAACTCCTCCTAAGACTTAGCTACGCTCGCAGTTTCCATGCTCCTAATCTCTTTCAACCCACTACCCCGCTACAAAGGCACCGGTCGGTGGGGCGCCTGGGTGGCGCAGTCGGTTAAGCGTCCGACTTCAGCCAGGTCACGATCTCGCGGTCCGTGAGTTCGAGCCCCGCGTCGGGCTCTGGGCTGATGGCTCGGAGCCTGGAGCCCGTTTCAGATTCTGTGTCTCCCTCTCTCTCTGACCCTTCCCCGTTCATGCTCTGTCTCTCTCTGTCTCAAAAATAAATAAATGTTAAAAAAAAAAAAAAAAAAACAAAGGCACCGGTCGGGGCCGCCAGCGACCCCGGCGCGGCTAAGCCGATTCTCGGTGCTCCATCACGTCTCCACCTCCGTTACTTCCTGTATTTAACACCCACTGATGGAGCACGTGCAGGTGGCAGGCAGGTAGCCCAGCCCTTGGACAGACCTGCACACCCACCGACAAACCTCTGCTCGGAGCCCAGCGGATGCGAGACTCCAGTTGGCTCCAAGCTGATTGGCCATAAGCTATAGATTATGCTTCGGTTTTTGTTCCAAAAAAACATGGCCGGGATCGTGCAGCCTCGGCAAGTGGCCCCGTGGGGCTGACCTCCGATCTAGAGGGGCACAGACTCCGTGGTGGGGTTTAGGAGCCGGGCTCCCTAGTCCTGCCCGCTTTAGGGCAAGCTCTCATGGCTTGATACCCAAGGCTCTTTCTGTAGACGCTACAGCCCAGTGGGGAGCGGGTCCAGTGGAATATTAAAGCCATTAGCTCTGAGAAACCGCCCCCCTCCTCCCCCCCCCCCCACCGGTGAGGAGGTTGGAGGAGGAAATGTCCAGTCTGTCCAACACGGACTCTCCTGGAGGCCCCACCAGGGTCTCATCTTATCCCACCTCCCAACACATGCAAAACCACACTTTCTTCTCGGTCCCTTGGTGCATAAACCCCTTCGTCCGCTTTACATAGTCAGAGTTACTTAATCCTCACAACTGCCTTGTGTTAAATACATGACCCCCAGTTATCTATTTGTTTAACTGAGATGCAATTCACGTGCCATACAATTCATCCTCTTAAAGTGTGCACTTCAGTAGTTTTTAGTATGTTTACAGAGCTGTGCAACCATTGCCACTCCCAAATTCCAGAACATTTCCTCACCCCAAAAGGAAACCCAGTAGCCGTGAGCACTCACTCTCCGTCCCCACCCCCACCCTCACCAACTCGCTGGCACTCATTCATCCGCGTTCTGTCCCCGTGGGTT
Source organism: Neofelis nebulosa (assembly GCF_028018385.1). Taxonomy (NCBI): domain Eukaryota; kingdom Metazoa; phylum Chordata; class Mammalia; order Carnivora; family Felidae; genus Neofelis; species Neofelis nebulosa. Next base: position 89,035,029 of record NC_080792.1, read on the forward strand.
TGCACATCCTGGACGTTTCACATAAATGGATTCGCACCATGTGTGGCCTTTTCTGTCTGGCTTCTCTAACTTAGCATCATGTCTTTGAGGTTCATCCGCGCGGCCTGGATCCGTACCCCCTTCCTTTTTATGGCGGAATACCATCCTGCTTCATGGCTATGACATCCATTTTTATAGCTGCAGAAACGATGGCTCATGTCTTTGAAGTCCCTTGTCCCCCGCCCATCACTCAGTAAGGACCGGAGTCAAGTTTATCTTTCTGTGCAGCCAAGAGAAACGGCTCAAGATCTGAACAATCGTAACCACATTTACACCAATTTATATAAATGTATACCCTTAGCATTATTAATAGTGCTTTATGGTTTATAAAAGCCTTTCGCTTTATACTCTTGCTTTTTCAGATCGATCCTCCAAGGTGGAAAAGACAAGTGTGCCCCATTTTTGGAAGGAACCAAGAATTTAAGTTGTGTGTCCAAGGCCCGAGACATTTATTGATGGATTTATGGTGGCTGCATCAGAATCCAGATATAACGTAAGCTAACGGGTTAGCTGTAACACTTGTTTACAAAGATGCATGATTTAGAGAGGTGCTTTTATTTTCTCTTTTGGATTACTCTGTAGTGAATGCACACCTTGCAGCCGAGGGAAAACCCACATAAACTCCATCTGAGAGTGATTACTTGGTTTTAATTTAATGTTTCTGACCGATCCTGGAAATAAAGGTTGGTATTTCTTTCAAAATACAGACTCCTTGGTTCCAGCCCAAATCTTAACTGCATTGCTGAGGGAGGATAATTTGGATGATTTATTGAGGATAAAATCTCAACTTTATAACCCGGCAGATAAGTTCCTTAAATCCAAGTTTCAATAAGCCCCTCCAACCTCCCCCCTCAGCAAGAACTCTTTTATTTTAATTTTTGAAACACTTTTATTCGTTTTTGAGAGACAGAGACAGAGCGCGAGTGGGGGAGGGGCAGAGAGAGGGACACACAGAAAACAAGCAGGCTCCAGGCTCTGAGCTGTCAGCACAGAGCCTGACGCGGGGCTCACATTCATGAACCATGAGATCACGACCTGAGCCGGAGTCAGATGCCTAACCAACTGAGCCAGCCAGGCGCCCCAAGAAATCGTATGCTGGCTTCCTTCTGAACTTCACGTATCCAGGGTATTGACTGAGCCAGATGTCAGGATCTGTACCAAGTGCTAAGGTTCTGGGGGACCACAACAGAGACCACTGGGAGCCTCTAGGCCACATGAAAAGACAGACATTGCCTGAGTTATCAAAGACCTGCTGGGGAATATTACTCACCCTTAAAAAGGAAGGAAGATGCTGACCCCCGGGCCGGGCCTGCCTGCCTCACCCTGCTCTAGCCACCCGGCATGCTTCCTTCTATTGGAATAACCCAGGTGAGTTCCTAACTCCAGCCTCTGCTGTGCCTGTTGAAGCCGGTACCTGAGACTCGGCACAGCTGGCTGCTTGCTGTGATACAGGCTCAACACCAGATGCCGTGCCCCTCCGGGGAGGACCCCACTGCTTACCACGCTCTCGAGCGATCTGATTTACTTGTACACAGCGCAGGCAACCCCACGCTGGGGGCCTCGCCTGCCTCATTCCCAGCCGGAAGAAATTACAGCAAATCTGCCCTATTTGCCTTTTCATTCCCCGCAGGTGCTGGGGAGCAGGGGCCTGGCACTTAGTAGGTACTCAAGAAGGTTTGCTTGGTGAACGTTCAGGCAGATAATGCCACTAAGCAGCCAAAGTGCTAATTACAAACTGCTCTGTTAGCTGTTCCTCAGAGAAACTAAAAGATTCTCCAAGAATAGAGCCTTGCCGTCCCTGGAATAACAAACCCAGTTTCTTGATAGCGTCTGTGACTCAGACTGTTCACGGAGCCAGACTTGCCTCCCCCCTTCCTCCCCCCCCCACCCCCGCCCCGTTCCCCCGAGAGTATGCAGGGGCATAAACCTCAGACACACAGAGGGCTGGATGCTGTTATCCATGGAGGGCATGGGGGGCATCCAGGGCCATCTCAACCCCTTTCCTACGGGGGTGTTTTGGGAAAGGCAAGCGTGGCCTTGAGTGAGATCCAGAGATCCGGCAACACCCAGGGGCCCAAATATCTTACAGTGGCTGCCACCTGCTCTCAGATAGGCTCAGTGCATTACAATGTATCACACCAGGCCGCCACATTCTCGTTAGGAAGTCATTGTTTGGAAGTAGCCAGAAAAAGGTGGGAAGAGGAAAGCCGCGAGGGGCTGAGTCACTTGACGGGGCCACACAGCGAGTCAAGTGCAGATGGAACCACAATCCATATTTCCTGGCCTGTGATCCAGGCTTGGCCTACTGTGCCCTTGGGTAAGCAAGGGTCCAAGCACCTCAGGCCGCCAACAGTTGGGTGCAAGTGCTCACTCAGTAGGGAGCAAGCAGGCCTGGTTCCATCCTGAGCCAAAAGGAGCAGCCAGTGTCCCGAGGGGGAGCTGTGTATGCTGTGTATGCACATGAAAATCCATGTGTCTGTACGACTCTGCCCAGGCCTTGCTCTATCTCACTGAGAAGCGTGGCCTTTACAGCCAGGCGTCCTGGAAAATTGCCCAGCTCTTCTTTGCAGTGCTATTAGTCTCCCTTCATCGCCCCATAAAATCCTCCTGCCGATGATGGATGCCACCCCATCGTGGGAGGGAGGGAGGGAGGAAAGAAAACACAAAGGAAAAAAAACCCCTCTGGTTAAACTTGGAAAACCCCATGGGCACATAACTTGGGAAAAGGCGGCATCAGAGGTAGTTGGGTTGCCCAGTTCAGCTGCACAGGCTGTGCACTGCCCAACTCCAAGAGATGACATTCTTGTGGACTATAAGATTGGCAGTCCCCTGAGTTGGGCAGTGCAGGGAAAGGGCCCTGCTTGATCTGGGGCAATGTTTTCAATAGTCTCAAGGTCCACTCCTCACTGAAACCTTGTCCTAGCATGAGGATCCTTCAATTCTCAGGAACCACCCTTTGGGTCAGAAGAACTGACCAAAATCGAAGGGGAATCAGGGTGAAGACTTTGGTATCTCTTGAGTCATTCTGGGGGCCAGGCTGGAATCTAGCTCCAAGCCTAGGACCTGACGGAAGAATTAGCTATCTTTTATGAGCTGAATCTCGCTTCTCCAGCACCCTCCTCTCTCTCCAAACCACTCTTATCTTTCACCAGTTCTGGAAAATTCTTAGCAATTCTCTCTCCAAACATGATTCGAGCTTATTTTTCTCTACTCTTTGTGGAATTCTAATCAGATGAAAGTCAGGTGTTTCCCTTCTCCATGTGTCTTATCTTTTCTATGGCTTCCTTCCCTTCCCTTTGCTGTTTTTTTTTTTTTTTTTTTTTGGATGATTTCTTCACATGTGGCTTCCAGTCACTAACTCCTGCTTCAGCTATGCCTACTCTCCTACTGAAGTTCTATTTGGTTCTTTTTCAGATCTGCTTCATCATTTTTTACAGCTTCTTATTCCCTGCACGGTTTTCCAACCCTGCCTTCTATTTATTCAAACGCATCGAACACAGTTATTTTCTCTTCTCTGCCTAAATATTGCTGTAGCCGAGGTCCCGAGGGTCTGTTTCTGCTGTGAATGGTTCGTGCTGGCTCTGGCTCTGGCTCATGGTGTCTTCTCTCTTCTGATGCTTCGTTATTTTTGAGGACGAACTGCTCATTTTCTGTGGAAGTTATGCGGAGAAAATCCTTTGAGACTCAGGACGAGGGTCTGTGCTTTCTGAGAAGATTTACATTTGCTTCAGCAGACGCCTGGGTTACTGCCTGTCTGAGACCACCCTCAACTCCCAGCTAGCAGTTGGTCTGAAGAATGGGTTGGGGGCATCCTCCAGAACAGATAACAAGTATGTTTATTTGCTGGGCTGCTGTCACAAAGGACCACAAACTGGGTGGCTTTAAATAATACACTTATTCGCTGATGGTTCTGGAGGCCAGAAGTCTGAAATTAAGGTGTCAGTAAGGTCGGTTCCCTCTTAGCTTCTGGGAGTTGCTGGCGATCCTGGATCCTGGGCATTTTTCATCTGCTGTCACGGGCCATTCTCTTTGTGTCTCTGGGTCCCTGTGTCTTCACAGGGACCTTCTTATAAGGTCCTTGTTACAAGACCTTGTAAATCCTTCTTATAAGGACGCCAGTCAGTGGACTTAGGACCCACTCAACTCCAGTAGAACCTTAACCTGCTTACATCTGCAAAGACCCTATTTCCAGGGGCGCCTGGGTGGCGCAGTCGGTTAAGCGTCCGACTTCAGCCAGGTCACGATCTCGCGGTCCGTGAGTTCGAGCCCCGCGTCAGGCTCTGGGCCGATGGCTCGGAGCCTGGAGCCTGTTTCCGATTCTGTGTCTCCCTCTGTCTCTGCCCCTCCCCCGTTCATGCTCTGTCTCTCTCTGTCCCAAAAATAAATTAAAAAAATGTTGAAAAAAAAAAATTTAAAAAAAAAATTAAAAAAAAAAAAAAAAAAAAAAAAAAAAAAAGACCCTATTTCCAAATAAGGTCACATATGCAGGTGGGGGGTGGGGAAGAGGGTACCATTCAAAGCACACTCTCCGTCAGGGTGTAACCTCTCTCAGCAGCCTGGACCTTATAATTTCTACAGTTTCTTCTCAGTGTCGCCTGGCGTTACACTTTTCACTCTATTCACTGCAGCACGCTGCCTTCCCTCTGTCACCCCAATAAAGGGGACGTGGCCTCCTGCGGCCCCACCTGTTAAACACCCTCAGGGACAGTACACAGGAAAGGACAGTGTGACAAGGTTCTCCCCGGACTCCCTCAGCAGCAAGCAAATGGCAAAGGTTGGTCTATTGTACGATAAGAACCACCTTAATTTTGAACAACTACTTAGGGGGGAAAAAAAAGCAAACAGTCAATACACTAAATTCGATGAAAAGTTCTAGTAACTAAATCTTCCTTCTACTCTTGGGATAAATCCTACCTGGTCATTCTTATATTATTCTTTTAATGTTTGGCTGAATTAAATGTTGTTTGTTTTTTTTTTTTTTTTCAAAAAGAATTCAGGTTTTTATTCAAAAGTGAGACTGGCCTGTAGTTTGGCTGAGTTATCCTCTGACTTTGATATGAGGGCTCCTTCACCTTTTTGTATGTTCCAAAATAGGCTATATAACACGAGTGTTATCTATTTCTTGAAAGGGAAAGATTCTTGAAATCTTTGGGAGATTTCAGTCCTGTTTTAGGGGCAAATTTATTTTCTTGAGAAGCCAGTTTTGGTAGTTTTTATTTTCTTAGAAAGTCCTACATTTCACTTAGATTTTCTAATTAATTGGCGTAAAGGTGCATAAAACAGTCTTTTCTTTTTTTTTTTTTTTTAAACGTTTATTTACTTTTGAGACAGAGACAGAGGATGAACGGGGGAGGGTCAGAGAGAGGGAGACACAGATTCTGAAACAGGCTCCAGGCTCTGAGCTGTCAGCACAGATCCTGACGCGGGGCTCGAACTCACGAGCCGTGAGATCATGGCCTGAGCTGAAGTCGGGCGCTTAACCGACTGAGCCACCCAGGCGCCCCCAGTCTTTTCTTTTTAAAATCTCTTCTGGAAAAAAAAATTTAAAAGACAACAAAAAAGGGGCACCTGGGTGGCTCAGTCGGTTAAGCATCTGACTTTGGCTCAGGTCATGATCTAACAGTTTGTGAGTTTGAGCCCCACATCAGTCCATGCTGTCAGCACAGAGCCCGCTTCAGATCCTCTGTCCCGCTTTCTCTGCCCCTCCCCTGTTTGTGTTCTCCCAAAAATACATAAATATTTTTAAAAATCCCTTCTATAGTTATATTCTCTTTCTCGCTTGTGCCTTTTTTTTTTTTACATCAGACTTACCAAAGTTGCGTTTCTTTTGTTAGTCTTTCCAAAGAACATGCTTTTAGAATTATTAATGAATTTTGTTTTCTGACTTCATGTGTAATGATATCTTTTTACCTTCTCTGAGTTTATTTTTCTAGCTTCTTGAATTGAAAGCTGACTTCAATAATGTTTAGTCTTGCTTGCCTCTTAATAAATGAATTTAGGGCTACAGATTGTCCTTTGACTACCAATTTGCCTTCACTCCATAGGTTTTATATTCAGTGGCCTAATTCAGTTGGTTAAGCGTCGGACTTGGCTCAGGTCATGATCTCACAGCTTGTGGGTTCGAGCCCCGCGTCGGGCTCTGTGCTGACAGCTCAGAGCCTAGAGCCTGCTTCGGATTCTGTGTCTCCCTCTCTCTCTCTGCCCCTTTCCTGTTTGTGTTCTCTCTCTCTCTCTCTCTCTCTCAAAAGTGAATAAACAGTTTTTAAAAAATAGTAAAATTTTCGCTTTGACTCTCATCTAACCTAAGAGTTACTCCGTTTTTTGTACCTAACGTGTATCTCTTGAAGATTTTTCTTGTCAATTCACATGCAGTCGTAAGGAATAATACAGAGAGATTGCTTGCCCACTATCCAGTTTCTCCTAATGGTAACATTTTACAGAACTATAATAGCACAGGCAGGATATTGACACTGATAAGATTTATAGATTTTAATCACATTTCCCCAGTTTTCCTTGTACTTATTTGTGTGTGTGTGTGTGTGTGTGTGTGTGTGTGTATTAAGTTCTACACAACTTCATCATCTGGGTGCATCTATGTAGACGTCTTAGAGACTTTCAAAGCTCAACATTGTTACTTTATATGTGTCATTTTTTCACTCATAATAGCATCAGTTTTTATTTACTGTATTTGAAGCTACATTGTTAAGTACAGGAAGTCCACATCTTTTCACTTTAACTTCCCGTGGAATATTCTTTTTATCAGCTGAAGCAATTCCTCTATCCCTAAAATATTTTCATTTTACTTCTCTTTTCATCTGATATTAAATTGCTCATTTGTTTTCTTTGCTCTGTTTGTTAGGGATTTCTTTCCTCATCCTTTTATTTTCTTCTTAAATGGTTTCTTTTTTTTTCAGTCTCATTCAAAAAAAAATTTTAGCTTATTCTGAGAGACTGTCTCTGTTCACAATTATTGTGCTTAGTGATATTTGGACTAATTCTTGCCATTTTCTATTTATTATATATATCTCCTTTCTTCTTCTTTGCTCTTTATTGGATTCGTTTTGTTTTGTTAGATATATCTTTTTTTTTTCCCCTCTACTACACTAGATTTTTTGTGTTGGTTTTCATTTTTCTAAAGCAGGGTCATCAAACTTTTTCCATTTAAGGGCCAGATAGTAATTACTTTAGGCTTTGTGGGCCAGATAGTCTATGCTGTAACTACTCAGCTCTGCCACCATAGCAGGAAAGCAACCACAGAAAATACACTAACAACTGGGTGTGGCTGTGTTCCAATAAAACTTTATATACACAAACAGAGCATGGGCCAGATCCCAGGGATACTCTTTAATATATATATTTTAAATTTTCTTAATGTTTATTTACTTTTGAGAGAGAGAGAGAGAGAGAGAGAGAGAGAGAGAGAAACACAGCATGAGCATGGGAGGGGGAGAGAGAGAGGGAGACACAGAATCTGAAGCTGACTCCAGGTTCTGAGCTGTCAGCACAGAGCCCGATGTGGGGCTCGAACCCACGAACTGTGAGATCATGACCTGAGCTGAAGTCAGAGGCTCAACCAACTGAGCCACGCAGGCGCCCCTAAATATTTAAAGTTAAACATGTGATTCTCTAGAGTGCCCAGATTTAATAAAGGTCCACCTTTCCTTCCCCAACAAGAGAGAAAACTTGACAGTTGTATTCATTCTTCGTCCGCATTTACCCACCAAACCGGGTAGGTCACCTGAGGACCCTTCCTGGTCCTCACATGTCACACATCTAGGCTTGGCACATACCTAGTCCTTTGCTGATTCATCATGGTTTCTGATACACTAAACGCATCTCTTTGCCCACCTGGATATTTAATAATATTTGTTCCATCACACAGAGGATTTGGAGGAGGAAGAGAAGGCTGAAATGTTGCCCTCAATCTGCAAACTGTGATCTTGCCTCTGCTTAAAATGCAGGCATCCTGGGGCGCCTGGGTGGCTCAGTCAGTTGGGCTTCTGACTTTGGCTCAGGTCATGATCTCACTGCTCATGGATTCGAGCCCCGCTTCAGGCTCTGTGCTGACAGTTCACAGCTCAGAACCTGAAGCCTGCTTTGGATTGTGTCTCCAGCTCTCTGCCCCTCCCCTGCTCATGCACATGTGTTCTCTCTCTCTCTCTCAAATAGAAATAAACATTAAAATTTTTTTAATGCCGGCACCTTTATTTAAGCCTGGGGTCAAAGAGAACAGGAGCTGGCCCTCCCCTGGTGGCAAAGGCAGGAAGGTGTCAACAGCCCCGTCCTCTCCATGCAGGAGCCAGTCTGGGACAACGGAGCTGAGCACGAACACAAGTCCTGGCAGCCTCGGATCCACAACCCTGGCGGCTGCCGAGGCCGACTGCCCTGTCCTCTGCCCCGGTAACCCCCGCGCTGATGCGCGCATTCCCAGCAGGCCCCCCTTGCGCCGGAGCTCGCTCGAACGGGACTTCTGTTATTCTCAACCAGGAAAGTCCTGACTAACAGCAGGATGGTGCATCCTCTTTTGACCTTCTGCAAGCTTATTCACCTGCTAAGTAAACCTTTCCTCCAAAAGGGCAGTAAGGTAAGTTTCACTCTACCCCAAGGTCAAAAGTGATTGAGAATTCCAAATCAGCTAAGGCGTTTTTCTTTGTACAGCCATTCTGAAATCTCACAATCTACCTTCTGAGTCCGCGCAGGTCATGGGGAGGTGATCTGGTTGGGGGAAGGATGCAGCTGGCCGGGGTGGAGGGCAGACGTGGGGCAACACGAGGCCCCGTGTCCTGGACGTGCACTGACCTTTCCTCATGCAGAGACATTACCCGTGAGACACTTTCTGTGAATCTGGGGAGCTGCTCTGGGCTTTTAACAAATCTGGGCCCACCTGCGTGGGGCCTGGAACTACCTCAAAGGTTTCTCCCCTCCCGGAGGTGATAACACCACCAGGTCGGCCACCCAGCACGTACACGGCACCACATGGGCTTGGTGCTAAACACATACAATAACTTGGTACTAAAATAAAACCCAGCTTGGTGACATCTTGACACAGCTTTGCAGGAACAGCAGGCTCCTGTGTACACAATGTCCCACTCTGCACGCCTGTTTGTAAATTAATCACACGTCAGTAGCCTTTGCTCAGATTCACACGTTTCTGGACCACTCTGAGGGTAGCTCAGGCTGCCGGATCTTCTGACCCACTTAAAAACCAGACCCAGCCCTTCGACAGATCCTAGATGGAGGGTCTCCTTCTTGCCAGACTCCTGAGCCTCCTGGATCTTGCTTCCCTCCCGTGCAGAAGCAGACAGGGCAGGGGGAACCAGGGCCCGGGGCTCCCCTGGAGCCCTGTCTACAAAAGTGTCCGGGTCCACTGATAACGATGATTTTAAGACAGATACGAACATACACGCTTGTGAGACGTCAGTGGAGGCAGTATGAAAGCAGGACCGAGAGAAATGGAGAGAAGCGAGTCCAAGAGGGGCAGCTTTTGTCATGTGCTCATGCCCCCACTGGCCACCATGCGGCCCCGGCCTCTCCCAGGGCTCTTCCCTGCGGTGTTACCCTTACACCGCCTCTGCTCCCGGGGTCCTCTGGCTCCTAGAACACTGCCTGTTTTCAAGCCCCGTCAGGCTTGAGTCAGCCCTGAGGGTCCCTGAGGGCTGAGTCCCAGGCCCTGAGTCCTGACCCCTCAGGTCAGGGCCGTAGTGGAGCGTCAGTGGAAAGAACATCAGGCTGGGCTCAGCCACTTGTATGCACCACATAACCCCGGCCTGCGTTTACTTGTCTGGGAAGGACAGCGAACACCGGAACTTTGTCAGGGCTCTTGGGCAGTGCTGGGTACCCGGGTTGGAGGAGTGCAGGCTGACAGCTCATGTTTGCGTTGCTGGGGAGACAAAACTCTCGATTTCGAGCTGCCCCAGGGTGTCCTGTGAGGTAGGCCCCGTGCCACAGTGGCCCCTCGCCCTGGGAGGTGCCCTCACGCCCATTCAGCTTCTCTACGCCAGCAGCTCCCACCAGTGCCAGGAGGCCCAGGACGTGCTGCTTCCTCCCTCTGTCAGACTCCCAGCATGAAAGAAGTGAGCTGACCTGCCCCCCTTTTCCTGCAAGTCCTCTGGGTCAGCAGAGAAAGGCTCAGAGTCTTTCCACCCTCTCCCAATCCTGTGGGGGCACTGGACCTTGTCCCAGCCCTCCTTGGCCTCGGGCCAGGGGTGGGGTAACCTCCCACCACCTAGGCCTTGAGATCTGGCTCCCTCCACATTCAGCCCAATTAGGGGGTCACACGCACTTGGTTGCTCCCCCAGGATTTCATTAAGAACGAGGACAACGACCAGAGAGTGGCGCGCGTGTTAAAGCTTCCCCTGCTGGGCTCTGTCTCTCGGGACTTCACTGCTCACTGAGCAGACTGCCCTTGGCCTTGAGCGGACGCCAGGCAGGTGCAGACAGCCACCGCCGCTGGCCTTGGGTAAGTCGGGGCACTCTGAAGCTTCAGACCCCAACGGCGGAAAGTATGTGTGTGAATCCTTGCCTCACGGGACATCAGGAAGACCAAAGGAAGGGATGCTCCTAGGAGCGAAAAGGGCACCGGTGGCCTCTCCAGTCTGCAACGGCTCAACAGGTGCCCTCAGCAGACCCCCTGTGAGGTCAGCGGTGGGCAGACGGCAGGACCAGCAGTTTCGAAGGAGACTCTCCCCCTCCACGGGCTACGGGCCGACAGAGCTGACGCCGGGGCACCCCAGGGCCCATCGAGGCCGTGGGCACTGGCAGCGAGAGCTCAGACAGACGCGCCCAGCTAATCGCAGCCAGCCTCCTAGGCTCCCCCCAGCCCACACCCACCCCGAGCTGAGGAACAAGCCGCGGGAGGCGATGCGAGAGCAGGAAGGAAAGGAAGCAGGGCCGTCTGCTTGTCCTGAGTTATTAACTGGGGGAGGACGGCTGGGCAACACGGTGGGCCCATGGGGAGGAAGGCTGGACAACGCGGTGGGCCCAGGTGGGGAGCAGGCGTTGGGAAGGGACGCTGCGACCCTGTGGCTGCACAGACCCGAGGGATCGAGAGTTGGCAGCAGCTGGGCCATGAGCCCAGGGGTCGTCCTGTCAGGGCAGCAAAACCTAACCCAGCCTCATTCGCTGGCTTGCACTCTCCCAAGTGGTTAGGAACCAGAGCTTCTCGTTCCTTCCTTTTGGGCATTTTGCAAGAGTGAGGAAGCTGGAAGAGATCAGGCAGGTCAGCCAAAGTCCCACAGGTGCTAAGGACCAGGCCAGCATGCATACCAGGTCCCCAAGAGCCACCACGCAGAACTGGAGACTCTTATTTGCCCCACCTGTTGTCCCTATTCACCTCGACCTTGGTTCAGGCCCCATCAGCTCTCCTCGGGGGCAGGACAGCTGCCCAACTGGCCTTCCAGTCTGGGTCCCCCCAGATCCTCCAAACTGTCAGAATGTACCTGACCTCCAGGGTCAGAGGCCTTCATCCCAGATCATCCCCCGAGGCCCTTGGGCTCTGCCCACGGCCTTTCAGGTCCTCCCTCTCACTGGCCACCCCAACTCTCCAGCTTCATCTGCCCTTCTCACCGTTCCCTCTTGCACCCCTGCTCTGTAGCCCTCAAGGGCAGTGCTCACATCTTCTACCCGGTCCCCAGCGTCTGGCGCACGGCGGGAGATCCCTCACTGTTGCGTAAAGCAAAGCGTTTGCTGAGATTCACACTTGCTGTTCCTTCTGTCGAAAAAGCCCTTCCCCACCTGGTCTACGTGGCAAAGCCCCAAAGTGTCCTGTAAGACTTTGCCTGGCCAGCTCACACTCAGTGAGCCCTCCTAGACCACTCCGGGAGAAGCCGGGTGCCCAGGGTCCCCCATAGCACCTCACCTTCTGTTCTCACCCCATTCCCACCATCTGTGCCCAACTGCAAGGCTCAAGGGCAGTGCCCATGTCTGGTTCATTACCCTCTTCAGTGCTGAGCACACCACAAGGCACCCTGCAGAACTCTACGAAAACCTGGCAAGCGGGGGTCGGAGAGAAGGGTGGCCGGGGTGCATGGCAGGGCACGAAGAGCCCGGGTGTTTCCGAACAGTCAGACAGGGGGCGCTCAGAGGCTTTCGGTCATTTCTCCCTGGGATCTGCCAGGGGGTAGTCAGGTGGGGGGTGAGTCGATGAGCCACCTCCCCAGCAGTTCAGCTTTCACCCTCTTACGTGGGGGGCACTGAGCCACTTTAATCTGCCCGGGGCCTCCGACGTGACCTGCAGCTTCTGGAGCTCAGTCTGTGCTCTCTGTTGTTGGGGCTACTATGCAAGCCTCACAGCCCTACACAAAACCAATGCCCCACAAGGACGGAAGAACTGCTTCTCCAATAGGTCCAGGCTACGGCTGACTAATCTGTTCAGAGAATCTGTCTGAACCTCCCGGTTGGACCAGAGCCACAGCCAGGCTGGACACAGGACTGGCTTGCAGGCCACAGAGCACAAAGTACAGGGTGAGCTTAGGGATGGGGGGGGGGGGGGCAAAGCGGAACTAAAGCTTCTGACTCTTGATTTAGGCTCAGATCATGATCTCACGGTTCATGAGTTTGAGCCCCACGTCGGGCTCTGTGCTGACAGCATGGAGCCTCCTTGGGATTTTCTCTCTCTCCTCTCTCTGTGCCCCTCCCCTGCTCGTGTGTGCTCTCTCTCAAAATAAGTAAACATTTAAAAAAAAAAAAAAAAAGCCGGGGCACCTGGGTGGCTCCATTGGTGGAGTGTCCGACTTCAGCTCAGGTCGTGATCTCACTGTCCATGGGTTCGAGCCCCACATCGGACTCCGTGCTGACAGCTCAGAGCCTGGAGCCTGTTTCAGATTCTGTGTCCCCCTCTCTCTCCGCCCCTCCCCCGTTCATGCTCTGTCTCTGTCTCAAAAATAAATAAACATTTAAAAAAAAGCCCCTGGCATTTGATGTATGTGTGATTCCAGTGATATGATAATGTTGAACCGGCAAATCTGTGGAGAAGGAAATCAGACCTGTGAATGCCAGGCACTGGGGGAGGGGAGATGGGGACTGCCTGCTGATGGTTTTGGGGTTTCCTTTTGGGGTGATGAGAATGTTCTGGAACTAGACAGAGGTGGTGGGTGCACAACCACAATTTAATACATTGTGCATGTATTTAAATGCCACGGAACTGTTACCTTAACATGGCTAGTTTTATGTTACGTGAATTATATCTCCAAGAAGATTTTTCTTTTTTTCAGAAAAAAAAAAAAAAAAGTCAGGCAAAACTCCAGCTAGTCAGTCTCCCTTCTTTGTCCCACAGGTCCCGGCAGCCGCCCCTTCTTCAGTGAGCCAGCATCCCAGCCCCTTATGTGAAGCATCAGGCCTGGAGGGCTCAGTATACCACTCCTAGGTGAGTTTTCTGAGTCAGTCTTGTCTTTTCACCAAAGATCCCTCACGTACTGTAAGAAAGGGGGAACTGACTGGATCGCTCTCCTGCTTAAAGACCTTCCAGAATTCACCTTTCTTCACCAAAGAACACCTCGGCTCCCTGTCCCAGTATCCGGTCTCGCGCACAAGCTGAAGATGGGACAACCCTGTGCATCGGGTCCCAGGCCAGTCTCGGTGCCTGCACTTGGTGTCATCATCTGGGTCCCCATCCCCCCAGGGACACCCTGCCCAGAGAGCTGAGCCCCAGCAAGACCTGCCTTGTTGAGAAAGCCATCCCTGGCCCACGGCCTCCTAGGCCACAGCTGCCCTTCCCCCCGCCAAGCTCTCCACGCATGAAGCGGGTGTGTTACCGTACAAAATGTTACACGCCTGTGCTGCTTTGAGACCTTGCTACCCCACAAACTATGCGTTCTTGGAGGAACGGGGGCCACGTGCCCTCGGCGGTGGACCTCAGGGCCTGCTGCCACTACAGGGCTGCCCAACTCCAGGGGGCGCTGTTCCCTTCCACAACAACACTGCCACCCACCGATCCCTCAGTGGCTCCTCGTCATAAACATACAAGCCTCCCCCAGACAAACAAACGGCTCTGTCAAAAACAAAGGCCAAAAAAAGCACAAGTACACCTCCAGGCAGATGTGTGGACACGGAGTGCAGACAGCACACGCACGGATAGAGGCTGGAGGCAGGGGTTGCAAGGCCAGCCCGGGGAACGTCTGGTGTGAGCTGAAAGCAGAGCCAAGAAAGGGTTCCAGAACAGGTATGGTGTTCTTTATAGGTGCCTGGCATGGGGCATGGGTCACAGACAGGATCACAGAACACAGAACCTGTAACCCAATCCTGTCATTGCACAGATGGGAAATTAAGGCCAGAGAAGGACAGGGAATTGATCTTTTCATCCATCCATCGAGGCATCTACCCATCCATCTACCCATGTATACATCCATGTGTGAATGAGACCATGCATTCACTCACGCACGTATCCATCTATCCACATGTGCATCCATGTGCCCACCATGTACCCATGCATCCATCCATCCTGCATCCCATACACATCCATCCCTCTCCTCCCTCTAGGGAGTGAGGGCAGAGACAGACCTGGAGCCCAGAGTCCTGGCCTCTCAACCCAAAGCTCTCTACGGCATGCCACAGTTGCCTTCTTTAAGTCCTGGCAGCTCTGAGAAACTTTCCAACCCAATAAGGGTTGGCAAGAAGGAAGCACTTTCTGGTGGGACTCCACAAACCGTAGGGCTCCGGCCAAGGTACAGACTACCCCAGGCACCCGCCCTAAGGCCAGTTCAGACAGCTCTGTAGATGAGAAAGCTACAGCCATCACAGCGTTCCTCTGATCTCACTGCACCATGGCTCTGCAGGGTGGGTGTGCCTGAGGCGGGGGCGGGGGAAGCATTCTGGGGGGCAAGAGGCTGAGCAAAGGCTCTGAGGCAGGCCTGACTTCATGGCAGGTGCTGAGGGATCCTTGGGTTGACACAGGATGATTGATGGGGTATGCACAGGAAAGAGCTCGCACACTGGGAAGCATGGACCCTTGGGGACTTCAGAGCCGCCGAAGCTCCCAGATACAAGGGAGGCGCTGAAGGTTGTGGGGAGGTGCTTCCCGAGAACAGTGAGCAGATGGGGTTTAGGCAAAGTTTCACCATCTGTCTGAGCACCTGGGGCCTCGGTGAGTACTGACTGCAGAGAAGACCCAAGGGCAGGGGCAGATACGTGTGATCAGCTGCCAGCTGCTGGGAACAGACAAGGTGGGGGTGGGGCGGCACAGGTGCTCTTACAACAGGGACTCTCTGAGAAGCAGGAATGACAGCGTAGGTGGGCGGTGGGTCCCGAGGGAGGCCCTGCAGCAGCAGAGGGGCTCCTGCTCCCTCCCCTCCCCCCTGCCAATGGAGGGGCCTGACTCGCATCTGCCTGCTCCCCTCCACGTGCACCTGGGGCCCCACATGCTTCTTCCCTCCCCATTTCAACGGGCTTTGGCTGCAAATCCAGGGACACCCATTGCCACGTCCCTAGACACCGTCCCTAGACGCCCTCCCAGACAGGCAGTGAGGTAGAAGGACAGGTTGGCTGGAGCCCCAGCGCTTGCCCTTCTCACCCCTCTGTCCTGAGACGGGATGCTTGAACCTGAGCCTCCGCTTACTGTAAAGGAGCGTGGTGACACATCCAGTGAGGGGACAGACGTAAGTGTGGACAGCACCCGGCACCGTGCCTGGCAGTAAAGATGTATTCCATCACCCATGGCAATACTGAAAATATCTAAGTGCTGGGCACTGCCGGTGGCCCAGGCTATGGGGCTGGGTGGGGGGTCCTCCCTTCAGCTCCAGGAATCCCAGTGGGGCCGGGGGGGACGCTGTGGGCGCCTGGGAGCAAGAGGCTATTTGCAGAAGGCTCACAGCAGAGGTCTTACCCTTGGGGCCGGATGTATTTAAGAATTCAGAACTCCCCGCATTTAGATGGATGATATTGCATATTTCAGCAGCATCCAATAACCAAATAAGTTGACATTTCTGCAGTGAAATACGTGAACTTAGAATACATGAAGGCTATAAATAGCCTCACTTGCACTATAAATAGCCTCACCTCGGTTCAGGCGGGATTTTGCTGCCAAATGAGTTATGAAAAAGTGCTTGGTTTTCCGAGCTTGCTGGATTCTGGAATTGAGGCTAAGGAATTGTGGGTCTGCATTTCAATGTCTCACTGGGGAAAACGAGTGTGCGTCAGCCCTGGTTCATCCCACAGCTGGTGCAGCCCAGATGATTGGGGGGGGGGGGGAGGGGAGGGAGTCACACACACACCCTGCCCCCAAAACTCATGAAGCCCTGATCCTGTGCAAGATCAGTCACAAACCAAAAAACAACCTCACGCACACACATAAACACACACAGAAATGCGTATAAACATGGTCACACGAGCAAACAATGATGGAAGCCCTGCTCTGCAGATGGAACCCAGCCCTGGTGGAGCCTCCAGCGGCCACGGACACCTGCTTGGGCCAAGCCCTGCGACGTTGCTGAGCCACGTGTGTCTCCAGACTGCACCCGGACGAGAGGAAGGAGGAACAGGGCGGGAGCCTGGTGGCTGTGGGCTTCCTGCTCTCCGGCTTCCGGAGGGGCAGCGAGAGCTCCAGTCACGCTGGGATCGAGCCCCAGCATCGCCACATAGGAGCCAGCGGCCTTAGACGAGTGGCCTGGCCTCCTCACTGAGCTGCATTTCACCTGGCAAGTCTAAATAACTGGGCTTCACCAGGTTTTGTCGAGGCGCATGGAAGTGCCCCGAAGGGCCTGGGACACTGGGCGCTTGCCTGCGAAACGCTTGCTGACTATTCTGTGAAGTCGCTTCAATGTACAGTATAAAAAGAACAGGTTCAACGGAGCAGCTTTGCAGTTCCAGAAACGCAGCCGTGTCCCAGGGCTCTCTTTTGAGGTAAGGCCTTTGTGCGTTTCTGTCCTACAGCAGGTTTTCCATGTGAACACAGACAGAACTTTCTGGCTGCTGTGGCTGCCAAGGGGATCCCCCAAGGGACTGGGCTCAGGGTCTGGAGAGAAAAGCCTGGAGCAGGGGCAGGCTTACCCTGGAGGAGGGGGTAAGACATCAAAGATCTTTGAAGCTCCAACGTTCCTATCCCGGCTCCACCTTTCACCTGGCCTTAGCAAGTTACTCGAAATCTCTGACCCTCAGTTCTTACGGTTATAAAACTAGCTCCAATGCCACGTCCCTCCGTAGGGTAGTCGAGGGGGGATTAGACTCCGGGGCAGTGACAAGTGCTCGGCACGCAACACCCAAGGAACGGCCGCGGCTGCGATGCCAGCCCCGCTGTGATGCGACACAGTATCGGGACAAGCCTGCTAATGGAGCCCTTCCCTTTGAACGGTATCCTCACATGCTCGAAACGGTAAGGGTTACAAGAAATCACTCATCAAGACTGTTCCTCCCAACCTTCCCACTGCCTGGCTGGGCCCCGGCCCCCACGCTCTCACTCACCCCATGATGACACCAGGCGGTTGTACAGGCCTTTCCCCCCTCCAAACGAAGACTGAACCCGAGGGTGTGCCGGAAATTTCGTCAAGGTCATTGAGCAAGTCGGTCACAGGGAGGAAATGAGAATCCCTAATTCCAGGCCCCAGGCTACCCCAAATCCATCCCGGCCTTGAGGCACTGGGTTGGGGGGAGAAGAGCCACCTAAGGGGCACAGCTGTGTGAAGCAGCATTCGGCGGCCTGGGCTGGGGGGGCACAGGGCAGGGGAGCCCAGGGGGGGGGCACAAAGAAGAGGGGGTGTCTGGGTGCGGGCAATGGAGTCATCCTCCCCTGGCCCAAGACCATCATCGCACACAACCCACCACTTCCCCACCAGGCTGACTAGGTCAAAAACAAAACCAACTCAGCAACAGCCCTGTGTCAACAGGGTGGGAAGTGAGGCTCTGAACAGCCCCAGAACCGAACAGCAGGAACAGGGGAGGGGGGGGAGGCCGGGGGTGGTGGGGGCAAACACAGCCCTCCCACCCTGAGCAAAACAAAGGTGGCAGGAAACAAACAAAAACAAAACTAGTTGGAGGCAGCAAGATGCAGTGGGAGAGACTAGTTTTGGAACCAGATTGAAGTGAGTTCAAATTCAGGCCTCGTCTTCAAGGGTCAGGTGGGATCAAATGAGATAACACTGAGGCCCTGGGCACGCATGTGAAGGGTGATACCTGCCGGGGGCCCTGACTTGGCCAGTCATCCCTTGGGGTCACTTCAAGACACCTCTGCCGGGCAGGCCCCTCTAGCCTCCCGTCCTGCCCAAGACAGGTGCTCAGCAAACACCTGTGCACAGAATATACCAGGGAACAGGGCTGGCAGTACAGACAGCAGGACCAAGGATGGGGACAGCCATTTGGGGGGCATTTCCAAGGAGACTGGCACCTCGTGAGTAGCTAACACAAGTCACCACGTGAGTCCCTTGTCTCAGATCACTGCCCTTCAGATGAGAGACAGGGGCTCAGAGAAGAGAAAAGACATGTCCAAGGTCAGCTGGCTGGTCAGAACTTCAGGAGGCCAGCAGCCTCCAGCAAGGGCTGTTC
The DNA here is from genome assembly GCF_028018385.1 of Neofelis nebulosa. Lineage (NCBI taxonomy): Eukaryota > Metazoa > Chordata > Mammalia > Carnivora > Felidae > Neofelis > Neofelis nebulosa. The sequence goes on from NC_080792.1 coordinate 89,053,536, forward strand.
TCAGCATGCTGTGCCCTGGTCTTTCTGGAGAAAATACGGGGGCTGATGGGGAGCAAAGGCAGCATAGCTCGGAGAGGAAGGTACAAGTAGGGAGGGCATTCTGGAATGATCATCTCTCCACTGGGGCCTGGGCCCAAGGACCTGAGTTAATTACAGATGAAGGGGGACCAGTGCATGTACTGGAGATGTGACTAGCCCAGTTTGAGCCCTGGCCCTATACTTTTCTCACTAGACCCTCAAAAAGCCCCCGGTTGGGGCACCTGGGTGGCTCAGTCGGTTAAGCTTCTGATTCTTGATTTCGGCTCAGGTCATGATCTCAGTTCAAGCCCCACACTGGGCTCTGAATTGACAGTGCAAAGCCTGATTAGGATTCTCTCTCTCTCTCTCCCTCTCTCCCTCTCTCTCTGCCCCTCCCATGCTCTCTCTCTGTCTCTCAAAAAAAAAAAAAAAAAAGCCCCAGAGTTGGAGTCACAATGGCCAAACCACGGAAGCAACCCCAGCATTCGTTGATCAATGAATGATGGACAAACCCATAAAGAAATGTGGTCTATCTATACAATGGAATGTTATTCATCGTTGAAAAGGAAGGAAATTCTGGGACACCTGAGTGATTCAATTGGTTAAATGTCCAACTTCGGCTCAGGTCGTGATCTCGCATTTGGTGGGTTTGAGCCCCACGTCAGACTCTGTGCTGACAGCTCAGAGCCTGGAGCCTGCTTCCAATTCTGTGTCTCCCTCTCTGTCCCTCCCTGCTCATACTCTGTCCATCTCTCTCAAGAAATGAATAAAACATTAAAATATATATATATTTTTTAAAATTTAAAAGTTTAAAAATAAAAGGAGGAGATTCTGACATCTGCTACAACACGGATGGACCCGGAGAACATTGTGCTGAGCCAAAGAAGCCAGTCAGGAAGGACAGATCCTGTATGATTCCACTCACACATACAAGGCACCCAGAAGAGTTGAATTCACAGGGACAGAAAGTAGGATGGGGTGCCAGGGGCTGGGGGAGTTAGTGTTCATGGGGACAGTGTGTCATTTGGAGAAAGAAAAGAGATCTGGAGATGGATGGTTTCAGTGCATCCAGTGTGAACGTGCTTAATGCCACCAAACTGGACACTTAAACGAGGCTAAAATGGTAAATTCTGTTACATGTATTTTATCACAATTTTAAAAAAGGAGAGGAAAGGAAAGGAAAGGAGAAAAAAAGCTCCAGAGTTGGGCATAGGGTCTCCTTTAAGGGTGATGAACATATTCTGGAACTAGACAGAGGGGGTATTTGCACAACATTGTGAATGTACTAAATGCTACTGAATTGTTCACTTTAAAAGAGTTAATTTTAAACGAATCTTACCTCAATTAAAAAAAAAAAACAAAAAAACTTTGGGGCACCTGGGTGGCTCAGTCGGTTGAGCTTCCAACTTTGGCTCAGGTCACGATCTCATGGTCTGTCAGTTCGAGCCCCGCGTCGGGCTCTGTGCTGACAGCTCAGAGCCTGGAGGCTGCTTCGGATTCCGTGTCTCCCTCTCTCTCTGACCCTCCCCCATTCATGCTCTCTCTCTGTCTCAAAAATAAGTAAACATTAAAAACAAAAACAAAAACCAAAAATTTTAAAGGCCCTGGGTGTGAGACAGGCAGCTTCTGTGGACAGTCACCCTGGGAGAGGCTTCTGGGGCAAGGGGGTCAGGATCTGAGCCATAAGACAGAGAAAGGGGAGGGGAGACCCAGCTACAGAGGCCGAGGGCTCTGTGGGGGCAGAGAGAGGGGCCTGGGACTTCCAGAGGAGCTGATGGCCTGGATACTAGGGGCACCCCCCACCCCGCCCCTGCCTTGCAAACCCACGAGCCAGCCTAGAGGGAGGGTCTGGGGTCTGGGGTCCCTGAGCTCGTACTGTGGCTGTTGGATGGGGCCGTCGATCCCTGAGACAAGTGCAGGCTCAGAGCTCTTGGGGACGGGATAGCTCTGCAATACCCACCCTGGGGGGCTGCTAAGACCACCTCCCAGGAGGGGATGCTCACCACCTGCAAGGTACCTCCAGGAAGTTCTTATGCTGTGCAGTCTGCCTCCCGGGGACTCAACCTAGGGTCCTGGTTGGTTTTTCAGAGCCATGTTCTGCTTTTCTTCTCCAGGGTAGCTGCCCCCTCGGCCACCACCTCCTCTGCTCTGGGCTCTCTGATTCTATTAACAGAGGCAAAACTGCCTTGGCTGACAACAGAGCCTGAGGCTGCTAAAAGCCCCAGATCTGTTTGCTGGGACCAGCTGCCAGCCCACGGCTCCCCTGGCCGGCGCAGCAGACCTGCCCTTTACCTGGTGACATTCTGCCTGCTGAGTGAAAATTCATGTCCACCTGGGAACCCTGGAATGTGACCTTATATGGAAGCAGGGTCTTTGCAGATGTAATTAGTTAAGGACCTCAAGATGAGATCATCCTGGATTTAGGGTGGGCCCCAAATTCAATGACAAGGGTCCTTGGAGAAGAGAAGACACAGAGAGACACAGAGGGGCCAGCCACGGGCAGACAAAGGCAGAAATCAGAACGACACAGGGGCGCCTGGGTGGCTCTGTCGGTTGGGCATCCGACTCTTGGTTTCGGCTCAGGTCATGATGTCGTGATTTTTTTTTTTTTTTTTTAATTTTTTTTTCAACGTTTTTTATTTATTTTTGGGACAGAGAGAGACAGAGCATGAACGGGGGAGGGGCAGAGAGAGAGGGAGACACAGAATCGGAAACAGGCTCCAGGCTCCGAGCCATCAGCCCAGAGCCTGACGCGGGGCTCGAACTCACGGACCGCGAGATCGTGACCTGGCTGAAGTCGGACGCTTAACCGACTGCGCCACCCAGGCGCCCCATGATGTCGTGATTTGTGAGTTCGAGCCCCACATTGCGCTGTGTGCTGTCGTCGCAGAGCCCGCTTTGGATCCTCTGCCCCCCCTCCCCCGCCCCTCCCCGACTCGTGCTCTCTCTTTCTCTCTCAAAAATAAACATAAAAAAAAAAAAAAGAGAAAAAGAAATCAGAGTGACACAGCCACCAGCCAAGAACAGGTGGGGCCTACAGAAGCGAGACATACACGGCCCTGCAGACAGCCTGACCTCCAGGACTATGAGACGTTCGTTTGCTCTAAGCCCCGTTTGCGGTCAGGTGTGATGGCAGCCCCGTGAAACAGTACTCTGGGTCTGTGGCATTGGCAAGCAGGACACGGCCCAAGCTGGCCACCCAGACTTAGCCAGTGTCCCCTTGCTCCGGGCGTCTGTGGGAGAAGAACCAACGGTGTCCTGGCCAGGAGACAACACCAGCACCCGCACAGGACTGGGCAAGCCTGTGACCAGGCCATCACCAGGGCTGCAGCCAATGAGCTCAGGGCACTTGAGGAGCCAGCGAGAAGTCCTCTTGCATTTGCTATGAACACACTCAAGGGGCAGTGGCTGCTGGGTGTGGAGCCACCCAGCCTCCCCACGCTGGCACCTGGACAGCCTTTTCTAGGCCCCCGTGTCCGGTCAGGCTAGTCCGGCTCTGCCAGAGCCCCCAGGCACGCCAGCCCCGAGCAAGCAGCTGGAAGCACTCCCTGGGTGAGGTCCTAATCCAGGCACCACAGGTTTCTCTGATGAGAAATACTCGGCCCCTACTCTGACCTTTGACTCGGCATCTCCTCCCCATCTGGATTTCTGGGGGAACCTCTCACCGGGGGCAGGGAGGTGGGAAGCTGGCCAAGGCCTCTGAAAGCTTCAGGACTTGGGACCTGGGCTCCTGCAGGGCACAGGAGCGCAGATGATTCAGCATCTACAAACCCCTGGCAGGTGACGGTCCCGGCTCCGCGGATGCTACCATACGTGGGGGCAGGGTTAAGCCCTGAGCTCACAGGGCTCTGAGAAGCCAAGTCCAGCACTTCTCAAACTCAGGTACAGGGATGAGCCACTTTACAAAGGTTCACTGAGCTTGTTCAAAACGCAGATGCCTGGTTCTCCCTCTCAGAATCAGAACCAAATCTGTATGACAGAACCTCTGCATGAGAGGGCCGGGACCCTGCATTTTACACACGTTCTCCACCGATATTGGGAAGACCACTGAGGTGACAACAAGTGGCCTGGCTCAACCAGTTCGTGAAGGAGGAGGGAGCAGACATGGAACAGGCCTTGCTTCAGGTCACACGGCAGAGCCAAGCCGGTTGGTGTCTCTCTGGGCCTGGGATCTGAGCCTCCTGTGCTCAAAGAGCTCTTCTCCCAGGTAAGGCTTCCCTGGGGGCTGGTCAGCTCCCCGGGGAACCCAGCGCTGACTTTCCTCTTGGCCCTTCTTACAAGGCAATGTCACCACCACAGGCTCGCCCTGGAGCTCAGGCCCTGTGGGTCACTCATGGTTGTCTCCCTAGGGCCTGGCCAGAGCAGGTGCCTGGCAAATATCGGTTAGGTAAGTGATCTGGAGTCCAAACTCTGGTCCAGAGCAGCTGTCTGACCTTGGGAAGCTCCCTCAACCTCTCTGCCCCTCCGTGGAAAACAGTCTGGTCATCTGCCTTGACCATTTCACAAGGCCATTGTAAGATCCACCAACAAACCGGATGCAAAGCCAACCCAGGCATGAGCTCTGCACAGCAGTATTAACACAGCCAGCAAGTTTTCGCGGACTAGAGATGAGCTGGAAGCCCAGGGCAGCCAGGCCAGCCAGGAGACGCTATTGGTGGACAGGGCAGCAGAGAGTGCCCGGGGGCAGGCACGTGCCCTGCAGTGAGACAGGCAGGCAGGTTCTACAGGCTCTGCCACCCCCTCCTTAACACAGTCCACTGCTCTTGGGGGGCATAAATCCTACCCTGGCCCCATGCCCTGTAGTGACTGGGCCTGGGTCCTGACAGCTATCAGGCTGCAGATGAGGTCACGTCGAGTGGTGCTACCAAGGCCCTGGGGGCTGCAGGAGGACCCTGGCCCTCTGTGGGCCTGTTTCCCAGCCACAGTGAAGGCTTGAGCTAGACCACATCCAACGGCCTGAGGGCCATGGGGGCAGTGGCTCTGCGCCTTTGGGGACCCGTCCCCCTCCCCCCCCCCCCCCCCCCCCCGCCTCCCACTGGCAGGTGCACGCTGGTGCTCCTCCCTGAGCCCTCTCTTAGAGACAGGCTTCCTGGAGCGCCCAGGCAGGGAGGCTCAGAGGAATGTGACACTTGCCAGGCCAAGGCAGGAGCCCCTCCTCCTGGCCGCCACTCTTGGTTCCCATGACTGCCAAGCGGTCAGAGAGCACAGCTGCCCGTCAGACGGCACACTCTGCTCCACTGGGCAGTGCCTCTTCCTCCAGCTGTAGGCACGGCTTCCACTTGGAGCCCTGCCTTCCAGATGACTTCACAGTGACCAACCAGTCTTCAGCCTGGGCCACTTAGGGGGACACTCTCAAGGGCCCAGCACCCACCTGCCCCTTCACGCATCAGCCCAACCCGGGTTGACTGCGGGGCGAGAGCCGGGCCTGAGAAGGCTGTGACGCAGGCTAGCACTGCAAAGGAGGGGGCGTCACCATGTCCCCAGCACGAGCCCCCCACGGCTACAAGTGGGGAACAGTGGGGCAGAGGCCAGTGTCAGGGGGAGGAAGGTGGACTTTGTCCCGCCTCAGTCTCCCCATCTGCCTAGACTGACCTGGAATCCCAGCATGCCGCATGCTGCCTGGGAAGGCAGAGGGCTAGGTGGTGATTCAGGCATAAATTCTGGCCCTGGCTCTCTTTGTGGGTCCAGGCGAGACCCCTCCTTGGCGCCATGGCCACAAGCAGCTCCAGCTGGGTCACCCCCCTGTGCCTTGGTTTCCCCATCAGCAACCCTGCCGTGCCATGTGTGCTCAGGCAGCTGGCAGAGCACAGGCTTCCTCTTCCAGGCCACGGGCAAGCGTAGTGACCACGCCTCCCGACAGCAGGTCCCCCCCAGCTGCGACACAGCACCGGACTTCCAAACGTTTGGAAGCACGAAAGGCAGCAGCTGACCAGGCCCTGATCCTAAGAGGACGGGCTTTGATCCGGAGTGGTCCTTTGAGACCAATCCATTTGTAAGTCCTGCACTGGAGGAGAGCCCTGTAAAACGGTCACCCCGGCATCTCACTCCTGCGGGTGAGGCAAGCACAGTCTCATATTGTCACCCAGCACCTCTGTTCTGCACTCAGGGAAGCTAAGGTTCCCGGGATCAGCACCTTCTGTGGGTCACAGAGCCGGGACCCAGGCTCCTTACCCTTCCTGCCATCCCAGGTCAGCGCCTACCTCCCAGTATCCCCATCCCAGGAGTCCAGAGGCTTAGGGAAGGCCTTCAGCCATGCAGTTAAGCAGGGGCCCAGCAGGCAAGTGACACCAGGCAGCAAGAGTGTTTTAAAATTAACTGTCCCCCCGGTCCCCCGTCTGCGCAGCCTGCCGCAGCCCTGACAAAGCCACAGGCTGTGATAATGGTGTGCCCACGCCTAGAAAGCTGTGAAGTGCTTCACAAGGGCACAGGGCGACGGGCCAAGGGAGGGCGCCCGCACGGAACAAAGTGCTCCCCTCACACCGTCCCTTCTGTCCTTCCCAGGCTCCCGAGGGCACCTGCCATTAACCCTGTTGTACAGACGAGAGAGAAGCTCAGAGAGGCCAGGGGAATTCTCCAAGGTCTCACACCCAGGCTGATGGCAGAATAGGGGATTAGGACAAGGTCTTCTGACTTGCTTTCACCCTTTGATCCCCGCCTCTCCCTCCCCCCCACAACCGCCCGGTGCCGGGTGTTCACCTAAGAGACAGGACAGAAATGGCCCAACTGCCCGACTCCCCAGCGCTCCTCCGGGCTGCCGCCTCTGTCCTGCCTGCTACCCTCTGGGCTGGGCTGCTTTCAGAGAGGTGATGGGGACCTGGTGAGGAAACCTCCTCTTGCTAGGGCAACAAGGTGGGGAAACCGAGGCACACACTGGGCAGCTGCTGCTAGGCTGGGCTGGACTGAACAGAGCACATCAGGCACCCAGTTCATCCACTCCCACTAAGCTGGGCTCTGGCAGGGAGACAGTGGAGGGACGTGGGGAGGTTGCATGGGGCGGGGGCGGGACTAGAGGTCTAGGACTCCCTCCCCACAGCTGCCTCAAGGACGGGAGGGTGGCCATTTACTGCAGGGGGCTCTCAGGAGTCCAGGCGATGGCAGCCACAAGGCTGGCATAGCTGGTGCATTTGCACCCCATCAAGAAACCATCAAAAAACACAAACAATTTTCTCCTGGCCTCAGGCAGTCGGCAGGCTGTGTCCCCTGGAAGAAGAGAAAGCATCCCAGCCTGGTGCCCCTTCAGGGAGCCCAGGGAGGGAGGTGGGGAGGAGCCTGACCTCACGGGCCCTTGTGCCCAGGGGAGTTGCCTCTAGAGAGTCTGCTGGTGGCCTAAAAGGTCTCACCCCCATGGCTCCCTCTCCGCCCCCCGCCAGCCATCCCCCGTGGCGGGAGGGGGGGGGGGGGCGCTAACCCACGGTTTAACCATGTGGCTTCCTGTGGGGTCCCAGAGGTACAAACCCTCCTCTGTCATGTCACTATTCCGTCCACCTTTGGGGAAAAGCCCTCAAACTGCCTAAGTTTTTTTTTTTTTCTTTCACATAATTTTTAACTCACAGAAAAGTTGCAAAAATAATGGAAGAACTTTCACGTACCCTCCACCCAGCACCACTGTCGAAACCACGTGCTTTCCCATTTGAGAGCTATCGGCACATCTGTATGCATACGATCTCTCGGTGTAACTGATGTGCATACGGTCTGTTCTGAAAGGTCAGAGAGTAAAGTGCCTGAAAGTCTAAGTGCACGATCACCATCCCACCCCTGTCCCGCATACCGATTCATGGGGTCCACTGCCAGGCACCCTCACACCTCCCTCCCTTGTGCTAAGGCGTGTGAAGGAGGAGGAGGAAACGGAGGCTTGGTCTCCTGATATACAATATGCCCCTCCTACTACATCGACCCACCCACACCTAAGTTCTCAGCATAAAGCACACAGACCCCATTCTGCAGACTGTCCTCCCGACGACGTGACAATGCCAGAATAATTTTTAAAAGAAAGCAGAATTGGGCACCTGGCTGGCTCAGTCGGTTAAGTGTCTGACTCTTGATTTCAGCTCAGGTCATGATCTCGTGGTTCGTGAGTTGAGCCCCATGTCAGGCTCTGTGCTGACAGTGCAGAGCCTGCTTGTGATTCTCTCTCTGCCCCTCCCCCTGCTCATGAGCTCGCTCTCTCTCTCTCTCTCTCTCTCTCTCGCTCTCTCTCTGTCTCGAAATAAATAAATGAACGTTAAAAAAATTTTTTTTAAAAAGCAGAATAAAGAGGGGGTCCGGACCAGGCAATATGAAAGTTCTCACAGTGCGGCATTAACTCTTGAGTTCTGGGCAGGAATGGGGGGCTGGGGAGGTGGGCAGTGAGGGCCTCACCACTCAGGCCCTGGGACATCGCCTCCTTCAGGGCCTGCTCTCTGCTTCTTTCCTTTTGCTTTAATGCCTCAGACAACTGGGATGGATAAACTCCTCCTCATCCCAGCGTGTGGTGGCCTGGGGCCCAACGAATGAATGAATGAATGGATGGAATCTGAGCTCTGACTTCCCTGGGTGGGTTATTCAACCCCTCTGAGACTCAGTTTGCTCCTATGTAAAATGGGACCACACCAAGCACTTCTCAAGTTAACTTAGATGGGATTTGTGAAGGTGCCTGCAGTCAGAGTCTGCTGAGATTGTGCTCTGAGACACGAACCGGAAAATGAGAAGCAAAGCTAAGGAAGCCTAACTATGAGCACTATAGACAGCGTATACACGTGTGCACACACAGCCTTGCTCAGCACATCTGAAGCTTAGCAGTCTCTGACGACTCCCCTTCCTTTTGGCTTGAGACACCCAGAGGCTCAGGACGGAAAGCTGGCAACCGGGGCTTTCCCTGCAGACACAAACGTGCCGGGCTCTGTAATACTTCTGACAACACAGCCCAGAGGGCATGGAAAAGAGGAGCGGTTGGGAAGGGAGGCAGCTCTTTCCAGGAGTGGCCAGGAATGGTCTGTCTCACACAGGTAAGACACGGAGCTAAAAAGCAATGCACCAAAGGGACAGCTGTACGATCGTATCAACACCAGGGGCCGTTCGTAGGAGATCACGTTACCGCAAGCACAGTGCCAACTGATACGCGCAGCCCCGATGGCAGACGGGAAAAACGTATCCGTGTGTGCGAGTGTGCACACGTGTGACTGTGTGCATGGGTGTGTGTGTACGTGCGGCTGCGTGTATTGTGCACGCGGGGGGTGCGTGTGCACGTGTGTGTGTGAATGTGTGGGGTGTGCACATGCGTGACTGCCTGTGTGTGCAGGCAGTGTAAGTGTGCATGTGCATGAGTGTGGGGTGTGCGTGTACCTATGCGTGGCTGCATGCACGTGTGTGTGTGTGTGTGTGTGTGTGTGTCAGGGACATCACAAGACAGACCGGGATTGTTAACGTTCACGAGCTTTTCTCCTGTTCACTTTCTTAAACCATTTGTGTCCCGGAGATCAACAGCCACCACCAAAGGATTTTCTCAAGTCCGGGGGGTGGGGCGGGGATGGGGCGTCGGCTCAGCCTCCCAGGTGGACATGATCCCGAGTCCTAGAATCCCCGACGCTGAGCCAGTGCTGCCACCCCTGCCTGGCACAGCCCGGGTGCCGGATGCCAGCACTCAGGGCCAAATAAAACCAATCTCCGCTTCAGAGCTTCGTGAGATCTGTGCGAACCACCAGGTTCCCCACCGCACCCTTCCCCGAGTCCCAGTGCTCCCCGGGAATGAAGGAAGAGAGAGTCGCTCACCGCCTGAAAGCCAGCCAACGGGTGATTGTTCCACTTTTCCTGGAACGAGCCTTCCACGCTTTCTCTGGCTGGAGCCCTCGGCAGCCGGGCTCCCACCTCTCCGACCTGCTCTCACACCCTCCGCCGCTCTTTACGAGAAGCTTTCAAGTGAGTCACTGCAACGTGCAATTACACTAAGAAAGGAGGCTGGCTCCTTGTGCCGGGGGACTGAGCGGGGAGGCTGGCACGAGGCACTCAGGATTCACTCGGGATGAAAGCGGGCGGGTTGGCGGATGGCGCTTCCCTCCTCCAACGCCAGCCCCGCTCTGACCGCGCACACACATGCGTATCACCAGAGCAGCCCCCGCCCTGTGCACCCGGGAGACCCCAGGGCAGAGTCACCCCAGCTGCAGCCTGCCGGGCCGGCCTCCGCGGAGAGGCTGAGCGGAGACAGAGCGGGTCGTTGCCCCTGGTGGGGCAGACCTTTTCTGTGTCACATCGGATTTTCCGTTCGCCGGCAAACCAAAAGCAAACCAGCACGCTGCCTCCCCGCCCGTCTCACGACTCATAAACTTATCAGAATTTACAGCCGGCCGACTAGAGAGTCCAGACGCAGGTAATGTCATTAAGAAGCCTGCACAGCGCCCAGATGCCAGGAGGGGCTCAGTGACAGACTCCAGGCTCCAGGCAAAGGGAGGGCAAGACAGCACGGGCGTCTGCAGACTGGAGAGCATTCTCGGCCAGCCCAGCAGGAACCGACCTGATCATCAAAGGGGAGCCTCAAGAACTCAGCGTGCAGGGCAGCTTGGGAGGAACGTGGCTTTGGGAGCTATGCAAATGTAGTTTGAAGCGGTCCAGCCACAGAACCAGACCACAGACCCAGACCACAGAACCAGACGGGGAGCCCTGCCTCGGGCCGACATCATTACGGCGATCTGTCAGAGAGGACACTGAAACAAAATACATAATCCAGCCAGGCGCCCAGGAGCCTGACTCTAAGACACATACTTGCCGTTTTAGCCCCCACTGCGGGCGCCACCTTCAGAGTCTGGGGTTGTTTCCCTCGTACCTGCACCAAACTTTGAAGCGCCCCTGGGAGTCAGATGGGCCACCTGGCGTTCACTTTCTATTTAAAGATCACACAGCGCTTCTTCTCAGGCACCATTTAACCCGTGGCTTCTAAGAACTGGGTGCTAAATCCGTTCCCTTTGGGCCTCACTTTCCATCAACATAAAGATGCTCCAGTTGATGGAAGGGAGGTCTGTCCGTCTGCTGCCCGGGAGGCAGATGTAGAGGGGAGGGGGCTGCCCGCCCTGGGGTGCAAATCTGGAGACTGCCTCGGGACCTGGCAGCCCCCTCCAGGGGAGCCATTCAGAAGCCATCCTGAGCACCACGGCTGGAGATGGGGAACTGGGCAGCGGCCTTAAAACCCTGCCTGAACCAAACTCTGCCGAGGGACCGTCCCAAACAGACGGCCGTGCTGCCAGGAACCAGCCAGCAGATGATTCTCGCTGCACCGTATCCTCTCGGAAATTCTTGGCTACGAGGACAAAACGTTCCCCCACTGAACTCCGTTTTCAGGTGAGAGAGAACTAGGCAGAGAACCAAACCCTCCGAGGGCCACTTGGGAGCTCTGCCCCATCTGGGGCGCACGCGCGTGCCTCGAAACGTGCCCTCCTCTGGTCAGACCAGGTCCAGGAAAGCAGACCGTCCATGCTGTGTAGCAATTACACGGGAAAATGGAAGTGCAACTGACAGCGCCGGGCTACTCGCGGGTGCCCAGAAGGGGACCCCGTGCCCCCACCTCTGCCATGCCCCTTCCCAGCGGCGAGGCGGCCCATGCCTCTCCCTCCCCGTCTCCCTCCATCCCAGCTACTCGGAGAAAACAAGCAGCCCACGTGACCAGACAGAGCCTTCCTTGCTAATAAACCCGTCCTGAGGCTGTGACAGTTTTCGCAGAACATTACCTTTCAGGAGGAAAATGTAAGGAAGGGGGAGAGAGGGGACAGAGTGTGAGAGCTGGAGCCGCGCGCTGCAGGACCCGGGCCGAGGCTCGGCCCGCAGCCCCCCATGTCTGCGGAGGCCGGCCCAGCTCCCCATGCCGCCTGCCGGGCCTCAGGGAGCCGCCCCCGGCTCGCAGCTCCGCCGGCGACCCATGCCCGTGGCGGGAGCGCACCCCAAGCGTGGAGGTCCCCAGACGGACGGACGGACAGACAGACGCGGGAGTCCGGGGCTGGCGGGGACGCAGGAGGAAGGGAGGCCAGGAGGAAGGGGTGGGGAGAGGAGAGGGAGGGAGGGAAGAGGGAGAATTGGTTCTCTCTCCTCCACTGGGACCACTGAGCGAAGTTGCCATGGAGAAGGGGGAGCCGCTGGCAGAGCCTGAGGCGGGCGGAGGAGCCATATGCCAGAGGGAAGGCGTCAGCGGAGAGCCAATCCCCACCTTCTCCGGGCGCAGCCTCCCCCCGGTGGCGGCCCGAGCCTCGGGCCCACGGGCGGCCCAGTGGGGCAAGGAGCCCTGTGCACGGGCAGGAGAAGGGGGCTGGGGCAGGAGCCTGGGGCTTTCTCACCGGGCTCCTTGCTCCATCACGCGCGGCCTGCGGAGAGCTGTGCCCTCACCTGAGGTCTCGCTGCCGGGCAGGCCACGGGGACGGGGACAGAGCCCCTCCGATGGCCTGGGCGACACCAGGGGCCCTGGCGTCTGGGGAGGCAGGGTGGACCTCCACCTGCCTCCCCATTTCTACAAATCAGAGTGGCCGAACCCCGAGTCTCGGGCCCCAGGAGCGCCAGCCACGTTGCCCACCCTGAGGAACAAGCGTGTCCCCTGCCGAGGGCTCTTTGGTCCAGGCCACGGATGCAGAGGTGGGTGGGGGGAGCTCAGCGGACACGTGCTCCCACCTGCCTGCTGTGGCCCTGCTGCTTCCGTGCAGAGCCCGACTCCAGGGCGGCTCCAGGGCGGGCCTTCGCCACTGGCTCACTCAGACTCCGGGCAGCAGAAATGGGGCTGGGGAGGGAGCCAGGAGGCCTGGCTTGGGGCCTCTGGTCTCCATTCCTCGCGACAAGGATGATAACCCCACCACCCCCTCCCAATCTGCATTCCCAGGCGCTGGGACGCCCCAGCGGCTGGGGACAGTGAGGGGCATGGGCACTGGGAAACACTACCACCTGAGGAACCCTCTCTCCATGGCAGGCACATCCCCCAACACCCCACCTCTTCTTGCTCCCCAACATCGACCAGCAGAGCCTGAAGCCAGCACAGAGGGCTTGGCCTCACTGTCCCGACACAGAAAAGATCAAAGGGTAGCCCATGCTGGAGTCCAGCCTGAAAGCCACAGCCTTGCAAACACTTTCTTCTCACAGTCTTTTCATTTACCTTTAAATTTATGTATTTGTTATTTATTTTTAAGTAAGTAAGCTCTAGGCCCGGTGTGGGGCTCACACTCACAGCCCCGGGATCAAGAGTCGCACCTTCCGCCGACACAGCCGGCCAGGCGCCCCTCCCTTCAGTCTTTTCCCCTTGACCCTTTATTATGAAAATGTTCAGACACGGGGCAACGCTGTAACATATTATAGAGGACTTCCCTACCCACACCACCTAGATTCTGCCATTCTGTGCCACTTCTTCAGGGTGGCAAAACGTACATAACCTAAAACTTACCATTTTAGCCGTTTTGGGGTACGCAGTTCCGCGGCACGTGGTACGTTCACAATGCTGTGCAACCATCTCCATCTAGTTCCAGAACATTCTCATCACCCCAAGACCCGATACCATTGGCTTTCCCTTCCCCCGGCCCCTGGCAACCACCAATCTATTCTCTGCCTCTATGGACTCCTCTATTCTGGACATTTCACATAAATGGAATCGTACAGCGTGTGGCCTTTTGTGTCTGGCTTCTTTCACTCAGGATCACGTTTTCAAGGTTCTTCCACGTTGCAGCAGGTGTCCGTGCCTCATTCCTTTGTGTAGTCCGTTGGATGGATACACCACATGCATTCATCCTTCGATGGACATGTGGGTTGTTTCCACCTTTTGGCTATTGCTTCCTCAATTTTTAAAGATGTTTATTTATTTATTTTGAGAGAGAGTGCATGCATGCGTGCGAGCAGGGGAGAGGTGGCGGTGGGGGGGGGGGTGGGCAGAGAGAGACAGAGAGAGAGAGAGAGAATCCCAAGCAGGGTTGGTTCTGTCAGTGCAGAGCCTGATGTGGGGCTTGATCCCACAAACTGTGAGATCATGACCTGAGCCGAAAGCAAGAGCTGGACACTTAACCCACGGAGCCACCCACGTGCCCCAGCTCTCTTTTAAAACGAGTTTTCTGGGGGCGCCTGGGTGGCTCTGTGGGTTAAGCGTCCAACTTCGGCTCAGGTCATGATCTCACCGTCTGAGAGTTTGGGCCCTTGCATCAGGCTCACTGCTGTCTGCAGAGCTCGTTTCAGATTCTCTGTCTCCCTCGCTCTCTGCCCATCTCTCTCTCTCTCTCAAAAATAAATAAAATATTAAAATGTATATATTTTACGGGGCACCTGGGTGGCTCAGTCGGTTGAGCATCGGACTTCGGCTCAGGTCATGACCTCATGGTTCGTGAGCTCAAGCCCCACGTTGGGCTCTGTGCTGACGGCTCAGAGCCTGGAGCCTGCTTCGGATTCTGTGTCTCCCTCTCTCTCTGCCCCTCCCCTGCTTGTGCTCTGTCTCTTCCTCAAAAATGAATAAACATTTAAAAAAATAAAATGTATATATTTTGCAAATAAAAATACATGAATGAATAAAAAGAGTTTTTTGGAGACATCGCCGGAAGCCCCTCCTGAGGGATTTGGTCTCAAGGGTGCAGGCTGGGAGGCTCCTTTGCCTTTTCATTAAAGATCACTCCCCACTAGGTAACAGAGCACAGGTGGCAGGGGTCCCATTCCACACCTGTGTGTGGCCAGCAGATGGGCCTTGGTCTCATTGGTCCCGAGAAGCAGCTCTCTGGGCAACAGGACACATGAGCACAGCAACCCCACATCTGTGCTCTGCAACCTAATGGACCCAGGTTCTAGAACTCTCTGGCACCCACCGGCTCCATGACTAGCACGTCATTCTCTTCTCTGAGCCTCAGCTTTCTCATCTGTAAATTGGGGGCAACAATCGCCATCATGGGGTTGCACCAGAAACAAGACGGGCACTACGCAATAGAACTTTCCTCAAGGACGGACGTATTCTGCCCGTACTGTTCTGTACGGCTGTCACCAGCTCATGCGGCTATTTACTACCTAACATGGGGCTCCCGTGACTGGGAAATGAGACTTTTCGTTTTACCTCACTTTAGTTTAAGATTAAAATTAAGTAGTCGTGTGGGGCTGGTGGTGACCACCCTAGACAGCCCTAAGGACTTGTTGAGAGGGGGCACCCAGCTCCACGGTCCTCCTCCTCCATCCGTCTCTCTCCCTACATACTCCACACAGTCCCGGCAGTGGAGCAGGCCTCTATCTGCAGCCTGGCCCCTGAGGCCCCCTCTAAACAGACAGAGGGCAGGTGGTTGGGCTCTCAGGGAACAAAAGAGAGGCTGGCTGGACAGTGGGCTCGGTGGACTCCATAATGACGCAGATCCTTGAACCGCTGCCCCTCTCTTGCTGCCCCTACTGGCCCCAGACCCCTATTCTAGAACCCCATCTCCTGCCGTTTCCCCCAGCAACTCCTAAGGTCATTCCTGAAATGTCTGGGCTACAGCTACAGGATTCGAACAGACCCTCCCCCAACTCCTAAAAGTGGCAGCAGGGACCCCTGTGGGGACGCGCAGAAGGTCCCCGGTCCCGGGCTGGGCACCCACAGAGACCTTCCCATATGCACACAGCAGCTCTGGCAGATGCCGTCCGCCATCACAGAGTCTGGACTGTGATGTCCAGACCTTCTCGCTTTGCAGAAGCAGAAACTCAGACCCCGATAGACAAGAGCATGGGCAAGGCAGGAAGAGTCGGGGCTGAAGCCCAGCCCCCAGCCCTGCCCAGTCTGCACGGGCCTCCTCAGAAGCGACTCTGGAAGGGCAGGAGGGCCCCACACCACGGCAGGTCAAGGGCCCAGGGGCAGCTGTGTGCTTCCAGGAGTCTGTGCAGCTTCAAAAGCCTGAACGGCAGAAACTGAAACCTAGCCAAGCCACCCCACTCCCGGCCCTGACCTACCCCAACCAGCCCACGCGGGGGAGGGAGAAGTGGCATCTGGGGAGTGGCAGGGAGGACTCAGAAAAATTTGCCACAAAGAACCACAGCTCCTGGTGTGAGCCCATGAACAGGTGTGGGTCACCCAGAGCTGGGAAATGCTACCGAGGACAAGGAGCCCCAGCCTGTCCGCCCCCGGGCCCCCAGCAAAGCCTTCTCTTCGCTTTCCGAGTGGCCTCTGCCTCCCCCGACAGAAGGGCCACAGGCATCCGCCTCAAACCCGTGCCCCAAGTGGCCTGGTCTCACCCACTCAGGCCCCACCCTGCCGGCCTCCCCAGCATCAGCACCCGCCTGCCCTGCGCGCAGAGCCCCCTCCCCTCCTGCGGCCTCCACTCTGGGCCCCTTCTGAACCTTAACCCCAACCCAGCACCGGCCTGACCTTCCTCACTTACTGCACAGCTTGTGCCTTATTGAAGATTCCACCTACTTTTCCTTCTCCTCCTGTTTTTATTTTTTAAACTATGGTGAAATACAGGGGCGCCTGGGGGGCTCAGTCGGTTAAGCGTCCGACTTCGGCTCAGGTCATGATCTCACGGCGTGTGACTCTGAGCCCTGCATCGGGCTCTCTGCTGTCAGCATGGAGCCCGCTTCAGATCCTCTGTCTCCCCCTCTCT
The DNA here is from genome assembly GCF_028018385.1 of Neofelis nebulosa. Lineage (NCBI taxonomy): Eukaryota > Metazoa > Chordata > Mammalia > Carnivora > Felidae > Neofelis > Neofelis nebulosa. The sequence continues at coordinate 89,070,083 of NC_080792.1, forward strand.
CTATCCTTCCCCTGCTGGTTCTCTCTCTCTCTCTTAAAAATAAATTTTTAAAAACAGTGGTAAAATGCATAACATCAAATTTGCCATCTTAACCATTTTTAAGTGTCCAGTTCAGCTGCATGAAGTACAGTCCCACTGTCGTGCAGCCGTCACCTCCACCCATTTCCAGGTCCCCTTTTCACAGCAACTCCCCATTCCCGGTCCCCAGCCCCAAGCACCCACCCTTCTACTGTCTGTCCCTGTGAATCTGAGTCCTCTGGGTTTCTCATACAAGTGGAATCGTGCGGTATTTGCCCTTTTGTGTCTGGCTTCTTTCACTTAGCATGTCTTCAGATCCATCCATGGTGCAGTGTGTTCTTTTTTTAAAAACAAAAAAACCGGGGCGCCTGGGTGGCTCAGTCGGTTGGGCGTCCGACTTCGGCTCAGGTCACGATCTCACGGTCCGTGAGTTCGAGCCCCGCGTCGGGCTCTGGGCTGATGGCTCAGAGCCTGGAGCCTGCTTCCGATTCTGTGTCTCCCTCTCTCTCTGCCCCTCCCCCGTTCATGCTCTGTCTCTGTCTCAAAAATAAATAAAAACGTTAAAAAAAATTAAAAAAAAAAAACAAACAAAAAAAACAAATAAACCATTTCTCCCCTTGGAACGGAGGTTCGGGGGGGGGGGCAGGCTGTGGGTTGGTTGTATTCACTGCTGTCCCCCCAGGGCCTATAAGAACACCTGGTACCCAGCAGACACTGAACGAATCTTTCGAATGAATGAACGAATGAACAAACGAATGAATGAATGCATGAATAAAAACTTTGCGGAGGTGAGCCCACCCCTCCCCCCACTGCGGACCGGCTCCCACTGATGGTGGCCCCTCCCCACTCTCACCCTGGAGTCTCGCCCACCATCCAGAGGGGTGACCACACTCAGCACCACAGGACTCCCCAACTTGATGGGCTTTCTCCCCAGAGGTGGCATGTCTATGGAAGGATTAACAGGAACAGACAGAGTCCCCCTGCCACGGATGTGACAATGTGCTTTGAAGGCTCACAGTAGCTGGTTCTGAATGGGGAGGGAGGAGAGCGAGAGGTGAGTAAGGGCCTGAAGCATCCGATTCTGCCACTGGGGGTGGGGGTGGGGGGGGGGGGAGGCAGGCACCCAGCAGGGCAGCTGTCTCTGGCATGGATTTAGGGGACCTGGGGTCCTCTGAGAGTCTGAGCCTCACAACCTTGGTGGTCCCTTGCCTTTCACCTTCTCCACATCCTGCCTGCCTATTGATAGCCTCCTACTCTCTGCAAACTCATTTACCTATGTTCTGGGCCAGACGACCTTGGAAAATGGGATTAGGCAGACCCCTCCACATGCACAGCAAGCCTGAAGGGGTGACAGACAGTGCAAGGGGGTGCTCACCTCTTGCCAGATTTGGGGTGTCCCCAGGGCAGGAGACGTCTACCATAAGACAGGTGCCGGGAGCTTGTGGCTAGGCCTCCGTGCCCGGCTGGACCTCAGCCAGGTCACTGTGCTGGTAGACAGTGACCCCAGAAGTGCCCCAGACCAGGCCAGAGCCCCACCCCGCTCGGGGGGAAAACAAACAGATTGGGACAGTGGAAAAACAGCTGTACCTTTAAATTATTTGGCCCACAGATATGAAAAACATTTGCATGTTTTGAAGCTGTTTGCATGTTTGGTTATTTTTAGGGTGAACGCAGTTGCCTCTCCTTGGAACCGGATAGAGCCCAAGAGGCACGTAGTCCTTTTTCCCAGATGGGGGTCCTGGTCCCGTGTCCCTGGGAACGAGGGCTTGAGGAGGAGATCCCTGGGGCTCTTGATGTGCCCCAGGGGCCAACGCAGGTCTGCTGGGACTTTTAAGATGTGTCACTGAGGACACGAGGACACGACGGCCACCCACCTGGGCCCAGAAAGAGCCCCCTGCCCCCACTCAGAGTACGATTTGAATGTGGGGAAGAAATCTCAGCGTTCTGCCTCCACCCATACCGGGCCCAGCTAATGGGAATGTTTTGCTGACATACTTCTAGAACAAGCAGCAATTAGAGCAGATTTTCTCTTTCATTCCCCCTCCCCAAAACAGGAATAAATCAGTTCTACCAATTTCCCAGCTAATGATTTCCTCCATTAAGTTAAAAAGAAGAAGAAGAAAATGTTTTTTTAAATGGATTACCAGCCCTGTGCTTTCAGAGACCATGTGACCTGTCAGCCCCTCTTAAGTCCTGATACATCAAAGTCCCTTAATTAATTTTTAATAAATAAAAAAGTCATAGTCTGAGAAGCACTCCTCCCCCCCTGCCCGCAGTCAGCCTGGCACACGGGGTCAGGTCCAGGCTGGCTGTGGGAAGCCGGCTGAATCGGGTCAAAGGTGACCTGAGAGTCAGGGCCTGAGACCCATTTCACAGAAGGAAAAAAATGAGCCTGAGTTGGGAACCCATGGTGAGTGAATCTCCAGTGGTCATATGCTCCATGGAGGACGAAATGTGGGGTGGGAGCCTTGGTTTCAAGGTGTACCCACCTGGAGAAGTGCAGACAGGTGAAGCCAGGGGCTGTGGAGCCCAAGCCTTCCGGGCGTAGGGACGAAGTGAGTTACTTTATCCAGGACCTGCCCTGCTCTTCCCCCTTTGTTTCTTGGTAACTCCGGGGACAGGGGCAGGCATGCAGTGCTAACACCCCACTTGTTTCTAAAAAGTCCACCCCCAGCAGCATGGGCGAACCTTGAAAGCATTATGTTAAGTGACAGTGGGCAGACACAAAAGGACAAATTCTTTATGATTCCACTTATAGGAGGTGCCTAGAATTGGCAGATTTGAGGAGACAGAAAGGAGAGGGGTGGTGATGGGGATAGGGGGAATTGAGGATTAGTGCTCAATGGGGACACAATTTCTGTTTGGGAAAGAAAAGGTTTCTGGAGATGGATGGAAGAAGGAGGGCGGGGTGGAGGGAGGGAGGGAGGGAGGGAGGGAGGAAAGAAGGAAGGAAGGAAGGAAGGAAGGAAGGAAGGAAGGAAGGAAGGAAGGAAGGAAGGAAGGAAGGAAGGTGGGAAGGAAGGAAGGAAAGTGGGAAGGAAGGAAGGAAGGAAGGAAGGAAGGAAGGAAGGAAGGAAGGAAGGAAGGAAGGAAGGAAAGAGGAAGGGAGGTGGGAAGAAAGGAAGGGAAGGGAGGAAGGAAGGAAAGTGGGAGGGAAGGGAGGAAGGAAAGAAAGAAAGAAGGAAGGGAGGAGGTTGGGACTGATGGAGGGAGGCACAGAGAGGAGCCCCAAGCAAGCAGGCTAGAACTCCCGCCAGCTTCCGCAGCTCTGACATCAGGACTACGTGAGTCCCTAGAAGCCAGCGGTAAAGTTCTCAGAGCAGATCCCCTGGGGAAGCCCACAGCAGGGCTATACTGGCCTGGTTTCTCCTGAAGGTCTCCAATGTCAAGCCCAAGATCCACATAGTTAGTCCCATCCAGCCAGCTGCACTGGTCAGCACCGAGAGTGCATTAACTCCCTCAGAACGCGGCTGGGGTGCAGCAGGGGAGCAGTATCTCCGTGCCCAGCTCTGACGTCCCAGGAGCTCAGAGACCCAGGGGACAACTGAAAGCCCACACCCGCCAAGGGAGACATGGGAGTCCCCACACATAGCTAAAGGGCAAGCTGTTTTCAACTCCTTCACAGAGGTGATTCGCTCCCCTCTGTGCCACTTCCTAAAGGCTATCTGCAAACCTCTTCAGTAACCACTGTGCTAGGTAGGCTCCTGCAGCACTGAATTTCTATCTGGTCTCCCAGGGCGTTACCAGTCCAGGGCGGCCAAAGTGAGCACTTAAAAACGTACATAGGGTACGTCACTCCTCCATCTCAAACCCTCCAGCAACTCTCTTCACACTTAGAATCGAGACCAGAGTCTCTACCATGACCTCCAAGTCTTCCAAGACTGGGCCCCTGACTGTCTCCCAGCACCTCTTCTGTCTCCTTTGGCTCCAGCCACCCTGGCTTCCCCACTGTTCCTCAAACTTGCCAAGCACACTACTACCTCAGGGCCTTTGCACCTGTTGTTCCTTCTTTCCCAGACATTATGTGACTTGTTTCCTAAGTCTATGTAGGTTTCTACAGAGAGGTCCTCTCTGACTATCCTATCTAAAACCCCCTACCACCCTATCCTCTCTCTCCACTCTATTCTCTTATTTTCCTTCCTGGCATTTTAGCATCGCCAAACAGTTTATCTTTTTCACTGCTCAATCTCCAGGATTCAGAACAATGTCTGGCATGCGAGTGCTGTTCAAAAACTGCTGATGGCTTTAGAAGGCAAGGTGGGGGGCATCTGGGTGGCTCAGTCAGTTAAGCATCCGACTTCAGCTTGGGTCATGATTTTGCAGTTTGTAAGTTCGAGCCCCACATCTGCTTCACTGCTGTCAGCACAGAGCCTGCTTCAGATCCTCTGTCTCCCTCTCTCTGTCTCTTCCCTGCTCATTCTCTCTCCGTAAATAACCTTAAAAAAAAAAAAGGAAGCTGGTTGGCAGACAAGTGGCGGGAGCTTCTGGGCACTAATGATGTCCTGTTAGTTGGTCTGGAGTCAGTCTATACAAAGTCATCAGCAATGCACTTACTTAGTATTTGTACATTTTCTACACATTTGTTACAGCTCAATAAAAAGTGTTGCGTTTTTTCTTTTTTAAATAAGCTCTGTTGAGTGAACTAATTAGGGATAACTAGACAATGAAATACGTACAACAAAGCTTTTTAAAGGCACATACGGGGGCGCCTGGGTGGTTCAGTCGATTAAGTGCCCGACTTCAGCTCAGGTCATGATCTCACGGTTTGTGGGTTGGAGCCCCGCGTAGGGCTCTCTGCTGTCAGCACAGAGCCCTCTGTCCCCCGCTCTCTCTGCCCCTACCCCACTTGCACACACACTCTCTCTCTCAAAAATAAATAAACATTTGGGGCTCTTGGGTGGCTCAGTTAAGTGTCTAACTCTTGGTTTTGGCTTAGGTCATGATCTCACGGTTTGTGGGTTCGAGCCCCGCATCGGGCTCCATGCTGACCCTGTGGAGCCTGCTTGGGATTCTGATTCTCTCTGTCTCCCTCTCCTTCTGCCCCTCCCCTGCTTGCACACATTCTCTCTTTCAAAAAAAAAATAAATAAACTTTTAAAAAAATAATAAACAAACAAACATTAAAAAAAAAGTTTAGGGGCGCCTGGGTGGCGCAGTCGGTTAAGCGTCCGACTTCAGCCAGGTCACGATCTCGCGGTCCGTGGGTTCGAGCCCCACGTCGGGCTCTGGGCTGATGGCTCGGAGCCTGGAGCCTGTTTCTGATTCTGTGTCTCCCTCTCTCTCTGCCCCTCCCCCGTTCATGTTCTGTCTCTCTCTGTCCCAAAAATAAATAAAAAACGTTGAAAAAAAAAAAAAAAGTTTAAAGGCACATAAAGTCAATAAGACAGAGCAGACCAAACCAAGTTGAACACAGCGGTCTCTCTCCTCATCCCACATGAAGTCATCTTACTTTTCCTGGAGACTGAGAAGGTAAGGGACAAGTCCTTCAGGACATGGCAGTCACCCGGACTTCAGTGAGGCATCTTACAGGGAATATCTAGGGCCCCTGTGTGCAAACTTGGAGAAGCCTGAGGTTGTAAAACTGTCTCCACTCCCACCCGACCCGCAGGGCATTCTCTTAAAACTGGCCAGCCAGGTCAGCCCGTTTGCATGTTTTGTGCCAGCAGCAGGGGCATCACTGGCAGAGGCTGTAAGTGCACGTTGCCCTCAGGCCAGGGCAGTTCTTCTGACCCGCCAGCCGGTCTGGCTCCCACAAAGCAGGCCAACTGCACCCAGGCCTCCCTGCCCAGCCTGCACCTTCCTTGTCTTCTTTCTGTGGCCTTCCGACGTCCGGCCCACTTCCAAAGGGAGCCCTCGCCACCCTTGCCGCCGGTCCAGAGCCCTGTCCCGCAAAGACCAGCAGCTGCCCTCGGTTCTCCGACAGGCCCAGGCCTTGCTCTCTGCAGACCAACCCGGGAAAAAGGGAACCACTCCAGTCCCAAGTGGTCTGTAAAACTATGCCAAGGGAAGAGAAAGACAAGGTATGTTGGGGAGAAAGAAGACAAATCTTCTCCCATCCTCAGACTGAAAAGTTCCAGAACATCCGTGCCTCGCCCTCAACAAAAGCACACATGCAAACGAAACCAGAGAAACCGGTGGATCAGCCAGGGATCTGTGCACCAGGCTCCTTCCTCCTTTGCCTCCCTGTGCCCCGTCACCTCCCTGCCAGCCATCAAGCTCAGCCCAAGGACGGCAAGTTCTGTGTACTGGCAAAGCAGATGTGACCTTTGCGTTCTGAACGTGACAAACCACAGTGCTCTGTGTAAAGGCCTTCCTGCCAGCCAACAGACCTGCAATTATGAGGGAGAGCCAACCAACGGGCACCTTTGTGGCCACTGGAAAGACGACGAGATTTGCCCACGAACAGGGAACACTTACAGAAACATCAGAAAGGAAAGAGCACGTATGGCACTGTGTGTTGGGTGTCTACGGCTGGGTAACAAATTACCCCAAAACTGAGTTGTTTAAAACAATAAATGTGGGGCGCCTGGGTGGCTCAGTCGGTTGGGCGGCCGACTTCAGCTCAGGTCATGACCTCGCGGCCTGTGAGGGCTGTGAGTTCGAGCCCCGCGTCGGGCTCTGTGCTGACAGCTCAGAGCCTGGAGCCTGTTTCGGATTCTGTGTCTCCCTCTCTCTGACCCTCCCCTGTTCATGCTCTGTCTCTCTGTGTCTCAAAAATAAATAAATGTTAAAAAAAAAAAAATTTAAAACAATAAATGTTTTTGTTTTTTTTTTTTTTTTTTTTAAATTTATTTATTTTTGGGACAGAGAGAGACAGAGCATGAACGGGGGAGGGACAGAGAGAGAGGGAGACACAGAATCGGAAACAGGCTCCAGGCTCTGAGCCGTCAGCCCAGAGCCTGACGCGGGGCTCGAACTCACGGACCGTGAGATCGTGACCCGGCTGAAGTCGGACGCTTAACCGACTGCGCCACCCAGGCGCCCCAAAACAATAAATGTTTAGGGCCACCTGGGTGGCTCAGTCGGTTAAGAGTCTGACTGTGGCTCAGGTCATGATCTCACCGTTCGGGACTCTGAGCCCCACGTGGAGCCCTGCGCTGACAGCTCGGAGCCTGGAGCCTGCTTCGGATTCTCTGTCTCCCTCTCTCTCTCTCTGGCCCTCCCCTACTCATGCTCTGTCTCTCTCCGTCTCTCAAAAATAAAAAAATGTTAAAAAAAAAAAAACAAAAAAAAACAATAAACATTAGTTTCATACTGTTTCTGTGCCTCAAGACCCTAAGAGCGGTTCAGCTGGGTGGTTCGGGCTCCAGATCTCTCGGGAGGTCACTGCCAAGATGCTGACTAGGGCTGCAGTGACATCGGAAGCCCTGACTGGGGCCAGAAGAGCCACTCGTGAGGGAACTGACTCATGGGACCAAGAAGTTAGTGCTGGTTGTGGGCAAGAGGCCTCAGTTCCTCACCACCTCTCCGGACCTCTCCAGAGAGCGGCTGGCCGGTCCTCATGACATGGTGGCCGGCTTCCCAGAGCAAGAGATCCGCAGGAGAGGGCAGCACACGCCACACTGTGCCTTGGCCGGCCGTCACGCTCCATCCTTTCCCCAACATCCCTGGGCTACACAGGTCGGCGGGGCTGTGACGGCAGGGGGCCACCATGGACACTGATAAGTCTAGTCCCAGCCCATGTCCTTTTATCCTCAGGGCAGAGCTGGGAGGCCGGCTTGTCCCTCTTCTTTCCACAGATGTAGAAAGTGAAGCTCTGACAGGCACTGTGTCCTGCCCGGGAACCCCAGGGGCCCCCCGCCGGGCAGCGGGGCCTCCGAAAGGAGTCCAAAGCCAGGCTGGTGGGGCCCCGCCACATCCCCTCATCCCTGTGTTCCCACATTCACAAAATAAGGTTAATCACGGTGCGGACTTGGTGGGGTCATTGGGAAGATGAGATGAGATCACGTGAGAGAAGCGTCCAGCACGGGCCCCGGGGGGCTGGGCAACACTCACTAAACACCAGCAGCTGCTCTAATGGCTCACGACACTCGTGTCTGACTTGAGGCTCCCTGCGGGAACCTGCCGGGACTCTTCGGAGCGGGGAGGACAGTGCTGGGGGGGGGGGGGGGGGAGGGGGGTGTGGCTGTAGGCACCCAGGAGGAAGGCTCCCGAGAAGCAGCACAGGGGCAGGCGGCCCACACGGTCACCCCCTCGCTGATGGGGCCGGGCCGCCAGCCACCAGCGGCCTTGCAGAAACAGCAAGGAGCACCTCCTCACTCGGTCCTGCTCCTCACCTGCTCTGAGGTGCCTGACTTCACGGCAGGATCCCCTTCCGCAGCCACTTCATTAGGAGACAGGCTTCCAGAAGCGCCCGAGTGATGCGTGACCCCGGGAACAGCCGCTCAGAGGCAGGACACAGGTGAAACACACGGCCTGAGAGCTGCCTTCTGTCTCTGAGAGAACAGAGGCCTCTCAGCTTTGCCCACTTTGTCCTCACCACCACAGAGGACAGGGAGGTTATCAAGTCCACAAATCTAACTTCTCCACGTAGGGGTGGTGGTTCTCAATGCTGATTACCCTTCTCCCGCACAGGCCTGGGTGGGGGTGAGCGGGGGGCAGGGGGGACACAGAGGCCAGCGTCACCATCTGTTTAAGGCCCAAATGCAAGAAGTGCCTGCTGCCAAACAAACATAAGGGGCAGCCCTGCTGATATATTTTATTTATTTATTTTTTAAGACTTTATTTTTAAGGAATCTCTACACCCAACGTGGGGTTTCAAACTCACAGCCCCGAGATCGAGAGCTGTGTGCTCCACCGACTGAGATGGCCGGGTGCCTCAATTTTAAAAGACGGTGACGTTGGGGCGCCTGGGTGGCGCAGTCGGTTAAGCGTCCGACTTCAGCCAGGTCACGATCTCGCGGTCCGTGAGTTCGAGCCCCGCGTCAGGCTCTGGGTTGATGGCTCGGAGCCTGGAGCCTGTTTCCGATTCTGTGTCTCCCTCTCTCTGTGTCTCCCTCTCTCTCTGCCCCTCCCCTGTTCATGCTCTGTCTCTCTCTGTCCCAAAAACAAATAAATAAATAAATAAATAAATAAATAAATAAATAAATAAATAAATAAAAGACGGTGACGTTACAACCCCCAGGCGGGGCCGCCACCCAGAGCCTTCGGCTGTCAGACCCAGGAAGCCTCGCCCCACATCTCCACCAGCCTGCAATTCCTATGAAGACCAGCCCTCCTCCCTGGGCCACCCACTGTGCACAGGGGACTCCGGCCTTGGAGAGTAACAGCTGCCCCGATCCACTCACAAGCCGGGAGAACGCCCTGCACAGAGAAGCCCTCAGCCATCGCCCCCGCCCTGCGGGGCTGATGCGAGAGTGAAACTTAAAAAGCGCACAAAGCGTCCAGCGGCGCCCGCCTCTGGGAGACGGTCCGGGAGCTGTTTCTCTGCGCCTCCTTGCCCTGCTGCTTAGTTTTGGACCCGGACGTGGCCCTACAGTAAAGCAGCTTGGTGGAGAATTCCTCCAGCCAGTGCTCTGCACTCACACTTGGGGGCGGGTGGAGCAGGCCCCACCTGCTACAGAATCTTCCCTGAGACCCCTGGATCCCTGGCTGTAACCTCGGGACCTCAGAACCAGCCGCGGCTCAGGTGTGGCCTGCAAACAGCTGAGAGGTATGGTGCCTTTCAATCCAAGACTCTATTGTTCACAAAGCACAGCCTTAAACAGCAGGATTACTAGTCATTCTGTCTGAAAAGAGGAGACAATTGGAGCAAGATTGAACAAATGCTTAACTGCCCTCCCCTAATCCCTGGGTTGTGATCAATCAGGCAGGCTCTAATCTGGGCTCCTTCTGGATCTGCCCGCAGGGCTCCCTGAGGCAGTAGAGGCCACCTCAAAGCAAGGCCTCGGGACATACACGCTCCAGGGTGCCAGCCGTGGGACCCAGGCCTCCTTCAGAGAGACCACCGTCTTGGCTGGGGCAGAGTATCTCCCTGTCTCACACGGAAACGGGAAAGAAAAGTCACCAGGAAACCTGAAACGGGCACTCTTGCGCCTGGTCTCCTAATTCTTCCCTCTCCCTCCCGGGCGACTGCTCAGGGAAAGGACACCCTCCACCCTCGGGCGCCCCTCTTGGAAGCCACAGTTTGTGCTGTTCACATTCTCTACTCAGTGTTCCCCCGATCCCCTCGGCAGCTCAGAACTCTGCTTGAGATGGAAAATCACCCTTTAATAATGGCAAAAGGGGGGCGCCTGGGTGGCTCAGTCGGTTGAGTGTCTGACTCCTGATTTTGGCTCAGGTCATGATTCCAGGGTCATGGGATCGAGTTCTCCACTGGCCATGGAGCCTGCTTAAGATCCTCTCTCTCCCTCTCTCTCTCTCTCAGAGTGCCTGAGGGGCTCAGTTAAACATCTGACTCGATTTCAGCTTGGGTCATGATCTCATGGTTCGTGGGTTTGAGCCCCGTGTTGGGCTCTGAACTGACAGGAGCCTGCTTAGGATCCTCTCTCTCTCTCTCTCTCTCTCTCTCTCTCTCTCTCTCTCTCTCTCTCTCTCTGTCTCTCTCTGCCCCTCCCCGGCTCTTTCTCTCAAAATGAATAAATAAACTTAAAAAAAAAAAAGGATTCTTGGGGTGCTTGGGTAGCTCCGTGGGTAAAGCATCCAACTTCACCTTGGGTCATGACCTCACAGCTTGTGAGTTCAAGCCCCTCGTCGGGCTCTGTGCTAACAGCTCAGAGCCTGGAGCCTGTTTCTGATTCTGTGTCCGTCTCTCACTCTGCCCCCTCTCCTGTTTGTGCTCTGTCTCTCTCTCTCAAGAATAAATAAAACATTTTTTAAAAATTAAAAAAAAAGGATTCTCTCTCTCTCTCCCCCTCTGCCCGTATCCCCTGCTTGCTCTCTTACTCTCTCCCTTGAAAAATAACACTCGGGCCGCCTGGGTGGCTCAGTTGGTTAAGCGTCCAGCTCTGGCTCAGGTCATGATCTCATGGTCTGTGGGTTCAAGCCCAGCACCAGGCTCTGTGCTGACAGCTCGGAGCCCAGAGCCTGCTTCGGATTCGGTGTCTCCTTCTCTCTCTGCCCCTCCCGCACTTGCAGTCTGTCTCTATCTCTCAAAAAATGAATAAAATTTTTTTAAAAATTAAAAATAAATAAAAATAAAAAATAAAAATGGAAAACCAAAATGTGGTCCATCCATACAATGGGTATTGTTCTGCCATAAAAAAGAATGAAACACTAACACATGCTACAACATGAATAAACTTGGAAATATGACACTCAGGGAAAGCAGCTGGTCACAAAAGGCCACATAGTGTATGATTCCATTATATGAGATGTCCGGAGCAGGCAAATCCATGGAGGCAGAAAACAGATGAATGGCTGCCAGGGGCTGGGGTTCAGGGAGCAACAGGGGGAGGTGTCTAGGAGTGATGAAAATGTCCTAAAACTCATCGTGGCAATGATTACAGACATCCGGGAAAATACAGTTCCCCTTGAACAACACAGGGCTTATGGGGCTCCCCCCACCCCGAGTGATTGAGGATCTGTGTAGAACTTTTGACTCTCCAGAAACGTAACTACTAACAGCCTACTGTTGACCACAAGACTGACCGCTCCCACAGTCCATTAACACGTATTTGGTATATGTTCTATGTATTAATAAATACTGTATTCTTACAATAAAGGAAGCCAGTGAAGAAACAAATTACTAAGAAGTTCAGAAGAGGAAATACATTTACAGACCTGTCCCAAATCTATTGAAAAAAAAATCCACGTATAAGCGGACAGTTCAAACCTGTGATGTTCAAGGGTCGATTGTACTAAAAACCATTGAATTTGCACACTTTAAATGGGTGAATTGTAGGGGATGTGAATTGTATCACCATAAAGCCGTTATTTAAAATATGCAAAAATGGGGCCCCTGGGTGGCTCAATCGGTTGAGCATCCGACTTCGGCTCAGGTCGTGATCTCACGGTTTGTGGGTTCGAGCCCCGCGTCCGGCTCTCTGCTGACAGCTCAGATCTGCTTTGGATCCTCTGTCCCCCTCTCTGCCCCTTCCCTGCTCGCTCTCTGTCTCTCTCAAAAATAAACATTAAAAAAATATTTAAGAAAGTAAATAAATAAAAATAAAACATGCAAAAATCAGACTAGTATTCGTTAACAACTGATGGAAGAGGCTCTTAAGTGGAAGCTCGCTCTGCCCCCAAGCCTTGCCCCCGTCCATCACTCCGCAGCCCCCTCACCAGTGTGACCACAGCTCAGGGGATCGTCAGTCCCTCCGGGGCCAGCACTGGGAGGGAAAACAAGGAGACGCGGCTCTCCTCACCCACCCACCCCGGGGAACCGGAGAACAGGGGGTAGTGGCCCTGGCCTGCTCCCAGTTTTTTTTTAATGTTTATTTATTTTTGAGAGAGAGAGAGAGAGAGAGAATGAGCGGGGGAGGGAAAGAGAGAGGGAGACACAGAATCCGAAGCAGGCTCCAGGCTCTGAGCTGTCAGCGCAGAGCCTGACGCGGGGCTCAAACTTGTGAACGCAAGACCATGACCTGAGCCGAAGTCGGATGCTTAACCGACTGAGCCACCCAGGTGCCCCTGCTGCTCCCCATCTTTAAAGTTCCCAACCCTGAGACCAAAGGCAACAACACATTGACCTCCAGCTGGTTTGTGGGCGAACAGGGTCTGACTACAGGTTGGCCGTGCCTCTCTCACCTCTGCTAAACCAACAGCAGCCACAGACAGCAGTGATGACGCCTGATGCCAAGAGGAATGAAAAGTGTGTATTATTCTGGGGCAGGGGCCAGGCACCCTGGACAAGCCCCGCTCTCCCAACGCCCACCCACCAGCACCAGCTGGGGGACAGTGGCCAGAGAAGACCGGGGTCCACGGTGAGGAATCCGGAGTTTGCAGAGGCAGAGCCGAACCCCGTCGGCACCTGGTCATCTCAAGGACAAAGCCTGCGACCCCGGCCAGAGACTGGGGTCTGAGGCTGCAGCTGGCCCAGTGCAGACGGGGAGGACGTGAAAGCCTGGTCGGGGCGAGTGCACCCCAAAACACTGTCAAACAGGCCAGGTTTCACCCCGCCACATGCGGCGGCTGCCCCTGCCCACATTACAAGCTTTCTACGGAGCCAGGTGACTTCTTTCAGGGGCGCTTATCTCATCTCAGCCTTGCCAACCCAGGCCGACCCTACATCCCGAGGGGGCCATCTCAGCTCAGGTGACCCATCAGGGGAACGGAGCTGAGGAGGCACAGGGAAGCCGCTCGGGCCTCTCCGCGCACTTCCCTGGGCCTCGCTTCTGCGTCTGTGCCACCGCCATCTCCTTCAAAGGGCAGCTGAAAAGGGCGGGCAAGGCAAGCAACGCGCATTAGTTAGCTCGCCTACCCGGATGCGCTTTCTTTCACCCTCCCTCAAACTCTAGGAGGTGACATTCCCGTTTTGCAGAGTCTGACTGATAAGGCTCCCAGGGTGACAGCACCTGGCAGAATCCAAATCCAGGTTGTCTCTAAGGCTCAGGACCTCAGCCCGGCACTGGCCTGCCTTCCAGACCACACGAGCCGGGCACAGGCCACCTGCTCTGCTCTGCTCGGCTCAGGAGGCCTAACAGGAAGCAGGTGGGTGAGGGAGCAGGGTTGAGCCAGGTCCACCAGCAAGGGCTGGATGGCCGCAGGGCAGGGTTCAAGGCAAGACAGAGAGGGTCCAGGAGCACCTCTGGGGGTCCCCAAGGGCCAAGCAAGGGCCCTCAGCTTTCCACCTTCCTGGGCCTGCAAGGAAGTGCCTTCCACAGGTGCCAGGACAGGCCCGAGAGGGCCCGGTGGGTCTGGGTGCGGCCCTGGGAAAGCCCGGGGATCTTGCTGCTGCGTCCCTTGGGTGCCTCTGAACGCATGTCCCTTCACCCGGCCTCCTCAGGGATCAGTTTCCCTATGATCTTGTGACATAATAAAAAATACATATTTGGTCTTTGCTTCCTTTTCTGGCCTCCGCAGAGCTCCTAAAACTCCTGCGATTTCCTGAATGACGAGAGTGTCTTCTGTATGCTAATGAGCTGGAGGCTGAGCTCCCCAGAGGAAGCCCCAGTGACCAGCCCCTACCCACCCCTTCCCCTACCCCCAGGAGGGGAGAAGGGGCTAGAGATTGAACTAACCACAGTGACAACGATGGAATCATCTGTGCATAAAAATCCCGAACGATAGGTTCAGAGAGCCTCCACGTTGACATCTGGAAGGGTGGCACTCTCCGAATCCACAGGGACAGAAGCTCCTGAGGTGGGGAGCCTTCCGGACCTCACCTTGCATGCCTCTTCATCAGGCTGTTCATCTGTGTCCTTTATCACACCCTTTATGATAAACCAACAAACATCAGCAAACGTTTCCTGAGTTCTGCGAACCAGTCTAGCGAATGATCCAACCGGAGGCGGAGAGAGGGGTGTATGGGAAGCCCGCCTTTGTAGCCAGATTGGACAGAAGAGCGGGGAACCCAGGACCCGTCACTTGGGATCGAAAGGCATCTGAAATGGAAGGCAGTTGTGGGACCGAGCCCTTAACCCATGGGGTCCGTGCCAACTGGGGGGCGCTAGTGTAAGAATGGAACGGACACACAGGACGCACAGCTGGTGTCCACGGAGAACCGGAGAACTGCTTGGCGTGAAGGACCCACACGTTTTGTGTCCGAGGGGTTGCTGAGGACAGAAACGACTTCCTTCCGGGCCCCATCGGAGAGACGGAGGCCCGGCCTTGCGTGGCCTTTGGGAGCGTCCTGGCTCTGATCTTCTCAGCCCCTGCAGACAGACAGCAGGGCTCCAGAGCAGCGTGGGACCTCTTGACTCATGCGCTCAGTAGTCAACATCACACCCTCTCCCCGAAGGCAGGGTCAGGGCCACACGAATCTCTCCTTTCTTCCATCAAAATACACCCGCAGAATCGTAAATACATGAAAATATTTACATGACCAGATTAACTTCTGGGTCCTGTGGCTCGCTTAAGCAAACATGTTTATCTTCTTGTCAAACAACACTTTAGAGATACTTCTCTTTTGGGGTGCTAGACTCACTCAGCACTAGCGTAAGGAGGGGAGAGTGGTGGCAGAGGCGGAGAGGATGCTGAGAGCCACACGTTGACATCTCTTTACAGCCAGCTGACTCGGGGTTCCAGGGAACCCCAGGTCAAGGGCTGAGACCCTTGGGGGTCAGTTATCTCGGCTCCAGACCTGGGTCACTGGCAGGGGGCCAAGCCTGCTGGACAAAGTCACCCCTCCGGTGACAAGGGGAGCCGATGGTGGCTTCACGCCGGGCGTCTGCGGACCGCAGCCCAGCACTGCCATCTTGAGAAATCCCACTTTCGCGGGCGTGCACCCACACGCGTACGTCCCGGTTTTACAGGCTCAGTTAAAAACAAAAAGCCAATCTCTCAGGTGTGCACTCGACAAGGCGGGATATCGGGACGCTGCCATCAGCCTGCCCCCTCCTCCCCCCGCCTCCGACCCGTCATCCACACGAAGCCAGATGAAGCCCTTTTCTGACACCCGCATCAGAGCGTGACATCCCCGGGATAAAAGCCCCTCCACGCTCCCCTCAGCTCTCAAGAGGACATCCGCGCTCCTTAAGCAGCACACAACCACCCACACACCTGGCTCCTTCCCTCCACCCTGCCTGGCCTCCCAGCACACCCCCTAACCAGACTCACAGTGGGACCCACCGTGCCTCCAGGCCTTTGCGTAGGCTGTTCCTTCTGCAGGGAAGGCCCTCCCCGCTTATGCCGACCACACCTCAGCTGTGGGGTGAACTTGGCATTGCGTGGGGTGATTGCAAGTACCGGCACCCGAGACCTTCCTCCCTGGGCTCCCTGCCCCATCCCCACAGGCGTGTAGCACCATCACCACCATGGGCAGACCCTGTCCCGTCCAGTGTCCAACGAGCTCCTGAGAGTGGGGGTTCATCAGACAGTTCATCTCAGCTCCCTGCCCACACTCGGGGTTAAAGCCACCAGCTCTAGGATCTCTAGGATAACCGTGGGGCAGGGGCATAGCCCCTCCTCCTCTGCAGGCCCGGCCACACCCCCACGCAGCAGCTGCCCACTCCCCATGTGCAGGCAGCAAGCACGCGGGCAGGGTCTATGCAGGCAGTGTTACCAAGCGTGACTTCTTCCCCGCACCGGCTCTTCTCGCACACTCCAGCTCTCAGCCTCTGCTGGCCAGGGCCACAGGAGGCGAGCGGGCTCATGGGAAGCCGCTTCCCTGGCTCGGTGATTGCACAGAAACAATATTTTATTCACGGGGGAGCTCACAGGATTCTTGCCAGCTTACCGACTACTCTCCTCGTCCGTGAGAAGTATCTCTCGGGCACGCGTCCCGTTCCTCACTCTACGCCAGCCCCAGCTACCTGCTCCCGCCCAGGAGGAGGCAGTGGGGAAATGGGCAGGAAGGAAGACAAGAGAGAGGAAGGGAAAGGTCCAGGGAGCGACTGGACCCCTCCCCTGCAACGCCAGCCTAAACAAGGGTCACTCCCTCGACTGAGCAGTGAGGACAGGGGAAGCAGAAGAAAATCAAGGAGACGGGCGTGAGGCTTGAGAAAGCCACGTTGCCACCCGGGCCCCAGAACCACCTAAGGCCCAGCCCTGGTCTGCGGGCAGCCAGGCCTTGGGGAGACTGAGCTGAGGAGAGGAGCTGAACCAGACCACGGTTCTTAGCACAACATCCTGTCCCTCCGCGTAGCTGTCCCTAGGACTCCCGCGGGGGCCACTGGCCATTCCCCTTCGCAAGCTACTCTAAGGAGCGCTGCGGGGGAGCGACTCCCAGCAACCAGCCCATCTGCACGAGGTCCCGACACACCTGCATCCTCCCCTCTCCCTCCTCTGCCCCCCGGGGCCCCCAGGCACACGTGGGCTTTGGGACGGAGTCGGCAAGGAAATCTGTCTTTCCACACACGGCTGGTGGCGGCGTGGCTGGGGGGGGGGGGGGGGGTGTTCTAGCAGACTTATTTATAGCCAAGTACCCCGTCCGCACACTCTCCAGCACTGCCTGCCTGCTTGCCTGCCACTGGGGCTTTTCAATCCGTGTCTATATTTATCCCCCGAAGCCGTTGGGATAATGGTGCAGCCAGAAATAGCCTTGAAGACATTCACGTGAAGATGATGGGCAGGTCCCCAGCTCCCAGGCTGACCTCACCCCCGGCATCTGCTGCTTGGCAGTGGGTAACAGGGAACAGCTGGATGGGCCGGCAAGGCAGCTGAAGCCAGATGGGAACAACATAATCCCTCTTTCCCTGCCGGCCACGGCCCTCTGTAGTGGTGCGGTGGACGAGTATGGAACAATACATCTCAGCTGCCGGGCTACAGGGAGACCAAAAGTGACGTGATCTCCTGATGGACGTCAGCGTGTTAATCGGCTCAGAGACAGAACGGAGACTCAAAGGGAGCGGGCAGGAGGGCTCTGCAGGTTCCCGGACACGCGCTCACAAAAAAGCAGGTCACCCATGCACCAAGGTTGCAGGGACACGCCCTCCCGCCTCACCCCCTCCCACCTGGACACAGGCGCTCAGCTCACAGTGGAAGTATGTGCACGGTCTCCAGCTTACCCAGCCACTTTCCACCTCCTGGAAGGGAGGACAGTTCGGAGACAGCCTGGCTGGGCAGGGAAGAAGAGCAGGCACCTTAGGGGAACCGGTGGGCCTTTCCTGGTCCTTAGTTTCAGCATCCTGGAATAAGTCACCTTCTGGGATAGGGGACAGGCGCTCATTTGAGCACCTGATGTATTAATAGAGGAAGGAACAGAGTGCAGCTGGAATAGAGAGAAGGCACCAGCTGATAGCCTGATGGGGAAGATTTCATAGAAGAGGGGGCATTTTGGTTGGGCTTTGAAGGATGCATAGGAGTTTACCAGGAGAGAAGGGGGAAAGGCACAGGGAGTATCATGAGCCAATGATTTAGTACTCAAAGTGCATGGTCTGACTGGGGAATGGCAGTGGTAGGAGTGCAGGGTCAAGGGTGGTGAGATGGAGTCAGACTAAGAAGGGCTGGGCCCCATCACAGATCTCAGGAGCAGAGCCTTTGAGCAAATGGGATTGAGGAGGCTCACCCAGCATCCTTGTGGCTGTATCTGTGGCCTGGGTGGGGCGTTCTCTGACAGGGCCTCTGGGCTGGTCCCTGACACCTCCACCCAGTATGGATCTTTAGCCCCTGGGAGACCTACCCTCTCCCTCCTTCCCAGTAGGAGCCCTCGCCCATTCTGGCCCAACTCTCCATGTCTGTCAGTATTTTTTAAAATGTGGGGGCGGGGCCTGGGTGGCTCAGTCAGTTAAGTGTCCAACTTCGGCTCAGGTCATGATCCCGAGGTGGGTGAGTTCGAGCCCCGAGTTGCGCTCTGTGCTGACAGCTCAGTGCCTGGAGCCTGCTTGGATTCTGTGTCTCCCTCTCCGCCCCTCCCCCGCTTGTTCTCGTTCTCTCTCTCTCTCTCTCAAAAATAAACATTAAAAAAGGTTTTTTTTAATGTGCACTGTAAAATGGGACAGCTGCTTTGGAAAAGCCTCCAGCTCCTCAAAATGTTAAAGATTGAGTTACCATATGACCCAGCAATTCCGCTCCCCAGTACATACTCAGGAGGAATGAAACAGAAGTCCACACAAACGCTTGTACGTGAATGTTCACAGCAGCGTTATTTGTAATAGCCAAAAATAGAAGCGAAGCACGGATAAATCCTGAAAGATGATGCTGAGTGAAAGAAGCTGGTCACTCAAGGCCAAACAGTGTACGATCCCATTACACGAAATGTCCCGAACAGGCAAATCCATAGGGACAGAAAGCAGATTAGTGGCTGCCAGGGGGTGGGGGAAGGGGAGTGACAGCAAAGGAGTACAGGTTTCTTTTTGGAGTGATAAAAATGTTCCAAAAATCTCTGATGGTTGCGTAAGTCTGCGAATATATGAAATCTCATTGAATTGTACACTTTAAATGGGGGAATTGTATGCTCCATAAATTATATTTCGGCCCAGCTGCTTGCTAAAAAATCACCAAGCAGTACAAAACCAGAAGCGTACAAGCCCAGCACGCTCGGGGAGACAGAGCAGGGGGAGTCCCTCTTGCCTAGGGCGGGGGCGGGGGGGGGGGGCAGGCTGGGCAGGCTTGGCGGCCACACTGTGGCATTCCGCTGGCTGTTCACGTCCCCAGCCAGGCCTGTCCCCAGCTTCCTGTGTCATACACAGAGCTTAGGAGCTGGCACGGCATGGGCCATTCATGTGTAAAAGAGGGGACTCAGGCCGTCTCATCTGGGGCAGGTGCATCCTTAAACACCCTCCTTCACACTCTGCCTCCACAGCTCCAAGGGTCCCCAGCCCCAGGAGCCTTTCCTGACCTCACAGACAGAAGGAACCATTTGCTCATGTGCTCCGAGCCCCACACAGATCTGGATCAGAGAGCTCTGCCAACTAGGGGCACAGCTAGCGGTCCCTAGGCAGCTGTAAGCCCTGGGACCTATAGTCAACTCTGCTTGTTTGTGTTAGGCAAGGAACTTGTGTGTATTAAGCACCTACTAAGTGCCAGGCACATGTGAGATGCTCTACACTGGTTTTCTCATTTGCTTTCTTTCCTCCCGTCAGTCCTTTCAAATCTAGGCCATCTTTGTGAAATGCTTTAGTGGTTGAAGAAAACATGTCCCTGACCTCAGATATCCCCTTGTGGCAGGAGTAGAGCGCGGGTCATGGGATGGGCTGGCCCTGGGGCAACTCATGCTGTAAGAGATGTCCCTCCTGCTGAGATGCCATCTTATCTCATCCTCGCCCACTTGGTTCCACTTAATAAACTCATTCACAGCAAAGCACCAGGGAGTGGGTGCACCATATCTCCCAAGAGTATCTGTAACTTGAAAAGGGGGCATTTTGGTTGGGCTTTGAAGAATGCACAGGAGTTTACCAGACGGAGAAGGGGGAAAGGCACAGGAAACAGCACGAGCCGATGGCTTTAGTACTCAAAGTGCATGGCCTAGAAGGGCAAAGCTCATCTAGAGGGAAGAGGGGAGGCATGGTTCTCCCCCGTCAAAGCACAACTTGGATTTATTTTTACTTCTGGCACATAGCACAGCTCAGGCACACAGAAGGTATTTAATACATGTTAGATAAATGACGGCCCAACCTAAGGCCATGCCTCCCATCTGGGAACCCACCTCCCAGAAAGCTGCTCGATGAGAACAAGCCGACAAACCCCCTTTTCTCAGGGAGACTGAGCCCAGAGGGGAGGCGTGAATCCTGAAACCCACACCACTGATCTGTTGGGCACAGCACCCAACCTCAGTTGTCCTAGACAAGGGGTCTACACGTGAGAAGCACCGCAGGAATGAAATCCCCCGTCAAGCCATGTCAGCCCGGGGCAGACAGGCCCAGAGACAGGCTGCAGCCCACAGTAGGGAAGGAAGGGACTCAACAGCTTGTGCCTGGTTTCCTTGCTGTCCTCGCACCTCCTCTGGCCTCTGAGGACGACGCCAACAGAAGGACAGAGGCTGGCTGGACACCGAGCCCACTGGGGCTCATGCCTCTCTTCAGCATGTGGCCGGATCTCCCACTTCTGGGCACCACACTCTTGTTACCCGTGGTCACAGGGTGCTAACCAGAGCACAGGGCAATGAGAACCGTTTCTGGAGACAGCTGAAAATCAATCAATGGAAGCAATTTCCAAGCTGTCATTCCTCGATGGTACATTTATTGTGATGGGGACAGGTCAAGTTAAAAGGCCGAAAGAAAAATCAAACTGGGTTTCCCTCCTTTGGCCTATAGTTTCAGCTTCACCAAAGAGAGCCAAAGCAAAATCTGTCTTTACCTTCATGCTGGGGAGTCTAAAGACAACGCCCAGACCCCCCTGTGCAGAGCCGGGAACTTCACAGGCCTTGTTCTGCATCGCGAAGGTCACAAGTGACTTAAAGTTCATCATTAGAGCAGGCTCGCAAGCTAAAAATAAGTCACCAGTCCTATTCACAGAGAGGCACACAGGAAGTCCCAGCGATGAAATTCAAGGTTGCCTCCCAGGGAGTATAATCAAGTTCAGGGTGCCACTGGGTCGTCACAGTTTAAGTGAAACCTGTTCTAGGTGACACAGCTGTAGGGCATTGAGACCCCAGCCCCCACCGACCCTCGTTGCCCCCTCTGTTACAAGAGATGGACTGTGGATTTAGCATGACCCCCTTGGTGTACCGACGGCCTCTGGCTTGTGTTCTCTGGGGTGTCTGGAGACTGAAGAATCTGCTCAGTGCCTGGCCTGACTGTGGATAGAGATTCCCCCCAGTGTGGACAGCTTGCCACTGTCCCAGGGGCATGTGGGTTCACCTGTCTGTCTCCCCTGAACTGTTAGCTCCTTGAGAGCAAGCACATCTTATCTCTGGCCTGGCACTTGGAAGAAGCTCAATAAAGTGTTAATAAAATGCATGAGAGCACCAACTGATCTGCCCCAGAGCTCAGACATGGCCAACCAACTCAGACCTCTGTCCGACCAAGTCAAAACACCATCCCAGAGAGAGCTGTTCAAGGCCCAGGGCACCCAGAACTCTCAGCTTTCAGAGCCCTGAATTCCTGCCCGCCGGTGCAGTCTGCCAGGACCCCACACTCAGCAGCAGGGTCCACAGCCAGTCCTTCCCTGAGCCCTCGAACCCCTGCACGTCCCCCGCCCAGAGCTGTCCATCACTTCAGCTACAAAAACACTGGACTTGGGGCTGGAAGACTGAGTCTTGGCTCTGCCACTAACCAGCTTGCATTGTGACTTTGGGCAGTGACTTCCTTCACCGGTCCTCAGTTTCCCCAGACGGTAAGCAAAAAAAGCTGACCTCCTGAGTCCTTCCAAGTCTGTGAGAACCTGTTTTCTAAAAGTCCACACCACAGGGCTTGCCCGGTTCCTCAGAGATTCCTTGAGGCCCTACCTTTAAAACATGCCTGGAGCCCAAGTCCCTCACTACCTCCATCGCAGCCCCTCTGGTCCAGGGCCTGCCACCTCGGGCCCTTGTAACAGTCTCCCCGTTGGCCTCCCCTCTTCCTCCCTCCACCCCATCCAGTCCATTCCCAGCACAATAGCCAGAAACCATCCTTTTAAAGCTCAGTGGGAGCCTGGCCCTCCTGGGCACAAACTCCTCAGCAGCTCAAAGTCAAAGTCTCAATAAGACCTCCAAAGACCTGCTGCATGTGGGCTTTCATTTCTTCTCCAGCCCCTTCCCCTCCCTCCTCCTCTCCAGTTTCAAGAACATCCCGGACAAGCTCCTGCCTCAGGGCCTTTGGACAGGCTGTCTCCTCTGCCTGGATGCTCCTCCTCCAGATAACCTCTTGGCTTTTTCTCCTTCGCCGCCTTTAGGCCTTTGCTTAACTGTCCTGACTTGAGAAGCCTTGTCATTCATTTAGCATTAATTTAGCATTGATCCCCATCGGTCAGTCTTACATAGTTTGCTGCATTATTTGCTTATTGTATGTATACCCACACTAGACTATAAGCCCAGGAGGGCCAGCATTTTAAATGTTTTATTATTCCTTTATACCCAGCTCTCAGAATCGTGGGTACTCACTAAATATTGAATGAACATATGACTACAATGCATTGGATGAATACATTTCGATCATCTGCAGGTTCCATCGTGCTGTTAAAATGAACAGTCTGGGGGCGCCTGGGTGGCTCAGTCCGTTGAGCGGCTGACTTCAGCTCAGGTCATGATCTCGCGGTCCCTGAGTTTGAGCCCCCCGTCGGGCTCTGTGCTGACAGCTCAGAGCCTGGAGCCTGTTTCGGATTCTGTGTCTCCCTCTCTCTGACCCTCCCCCGTTCATGCTCTGTCTCTCTCTGTCTCAAAAATAAATAAACGTTAAAAAAAATTTAAAAAAAAAATAAAAAAATAAAATAAAATAAAATGAACAGTCTGGGGCCACACAACCTCCAGCTTGAATGGCATCATCTCAGGAGTCCCTCTGAGAATCCCAAGCTCTGGACACTGTCTCCAGGAATCAAAGTGATTGTTCCAGGCAGGTCTGCGGCTCAGGAAACGTGGGGAGGAACAAAGCACGGAAATGACCCAGAGAACACTGACTGGACCTGGTCCCGGTGGGTCTGAGGGTCAGTTCATAAGCAAGTGCTTCCAGACGCCTCCTTATACACATGGCGTCTGTCAGTGCACGACCACGTGGGGAAGGGCAAGAAACTCAAAGCAGTGGGCCCATCCTCAAAACCGAGTGAAGTCAGAGATGGGGAAAGAGGGAACAGAAGGCAGCCAGAAGGGGGGTGCCGCCAGTGCCGAGAGCCTGCGGGCAGAACTCCGGGGGAGCCCCGGCCGGGACCACGGAGGCTGAGACAGGGCCACAGCCTGGCCTCACGCGGCCTGAAGGAGGCTGAGCCGGCTTCTCACCCTGGCTCTGCCGACCCTGGAGTGCGAGAGCCGAGTGCACTGCAGCCTGGCTCTCTGAGAGCCACGGTGCACCTGTGCAAACCTCCCCAGGTGACCAGGAGCAGGGACCCGACTCATAGCCAGAGGAACGCATTTCTGCCACCTGGATGAAAACAAAGTATGCTCTCGGGAAGACGCGCACCACCTAGTCAGCGGGCAAAGCCAGGGAATGGCTTCCCAGAGGCCCCTGAGCTGAGGAAGAGCAGAGAGGCCGTAGGTGGGCAGGGAGGCTCCTGCGATCTCTCTGCTGAAAGCCCCTCCACGTTCCGGCCCAGGTGCCGGGCAGGGCTGGCTGCGTGTCAAGGGACCACATAAGAAAAAGAAATATGGCGGAGGGAAGTCAGGAGGGGACAGGAGGGGGACTCGGATCTCACCCAGTTCTCTCCCAAGCACTGTGGGGGGACAGCGAAGGAACACAGGAAGCGGGAAGCATCCTTGCTCTAGGACACAACACGGCGTCCCACGGCCCTGCCTCCTGACCTCGAGCTCCTGCCTCTCTGTGCCCAGGCGAGCTGGCTGCAGCCACGGATCGTCACCGACCTAAACCCTGAGGGGACAGCCGCTAGGGTGGCTCCGGGCAGGGTTAAGCTTCTGCAGGTGAAGGAGAAGAGCCCCTACCCTGCCTGTGGCCTGTGTCCTGGGCTGCAGGGAGGCTGGGAGGCCAGCACGGGTGGCAGGGACAAAACATGTGTGTCAGTGCTGCTGTGGGCTGAGGTCCTGCTGGTGACATCCGCCCTCTTCCTCCTCAGGAGACAGTGACCTTGCTGAGGCCTCACAGAGACAATGGCAGGAAGCGCCCCTCCCTGCGAGTGTGGGGAGTCAGGAAGGAAGTGAGGACCCTGAACCTGTGCCTGCGGACCCTCCCCCACCCCAGGCCCCCATCCGAGGAGGTTAAGGTCAAATGCTAGAAGCTCTGCCCACAGGCTCAGCTCATGGCAAACGTCTTCAGCTTTGCCCCGGGTTGGGTGGGTGCCTGAGGGCAGATGCTGTCCCCCAGCTGGGACGCCCCCCTCCCCCTGCCTCTTTCAGGCAAACCCTCTCTGCGGACGGCCCTGCATCCAAGTCAAGCAGATGAAGAACACAGGCAGGCTAAGCGGAGAAAACAACTCCAGCAGCCCCCTGCCCTGCACCCACCCCACCCCCACCTTCTGGAAGGAAGGGCTCCTGTTCCTTTGGAGCAAGAGCTCCTCTAAAAATAGACCCTGTTCCTTAAGCCCTTTCCTTCCTCACCCCACTGTGGGGATGAGGAGGGGATTTCACATTCTCAGCCACTGGGGAAGGGCTGCCTGCTGATCCCCATCACCCCCTCCACACACTCCTGCCAGCCAGGGCCCAGGGGTCCTGACGCCTGTCATGGCCACAAACTCCCAGGGGGAGTTCAGAGGTGGGTAGGCGCAACCACGATCTTCCCCTGTGCAAAGAGCAGAGGTGAGACCGTAGGGCAGGGAGTGTTCCTGAAGCACGAGAGCCTAACTCCACGCGGGCAGGACTCCCATCTCTCTGTTCACGGCTGTGCGCCCAATACCTAGAACAGTAGTACCTGGTCTATATGGATGAAGGACGCAGTAACTATTCACGGGATAAACGAGTAAAGCGCAGGAATCCTGGAGAACTCTTGGGGTTAAGTGGGTCTCCCCTCCCAGATCAGGTGGCCACAAGGCCACCATCTCTAAAACCACATACGTGGGGAATGCAGTTGTAAGGAAGGAAAAAGAACTGCCTTCTGGTAGAAAAGGAAACAGGAAGCAAAGAAGCTGTCGTCAGAGCTCAGGCCTCACAGGCAGAGAAGGGCTCGCCAGGGCCCCGCAGGCCAGCAGGACACAGCAGGATGATGAGCGACCTCAGGGAGGCTCAGGGTCAGGCCTGCGTTCCCCTGCCAGCCCTCCCCCAGACCCACCCTGGCAGCTGAGATTCTGAGACTCTCACACAGTGAATTAACACAAGACAACAAAACAAAAATACAACAGAGCACTCTCCCTTCTTAGCACTTGGAGGCCTTTTTACAGCAACTGGAAAGAATGAGCAGTTACAGAGAAAACAGCCTGCGGTGCCAACATGGAAACCCAGGAGTGAGGGGGACACAGCTGAGGCCTTGTCTGCCCTGCCCTGTTCCGCCGCAAGGAGCAGAGGCCCAGGGGAGGCAAGGGACTGACGTGGAGCCAGACCGCAAGGAAGGGCACGGTCTGAACCCCATCTTTTGGGGAAGTCATGCCATATTTGGAAAACCATGTCATGTGCTTCAGGGTCTAGACTTGGGGTCCAATCCCAAGCCCACCCACTGACTTGCTAGGTGACCTTGAGCCAGACACTTGACATCTCTGAGCCTCAGCTTCCTCGTGGAAAACGGGGTCATAATGGACCCTGTGTGCTCAGCAGGGCCAGTGTGTTCACAGCGTGTTTAGCTGAATAGTGTCCAGCGAGAAGTGTTTGTTGGAGTTTAGAACAAGAAAAGGCAACACCACTTTACCTGCTCTACCCCCCGAAGACCTTGGCATGACAAAAAGGGGACGGACAGAGGCCTGTGCCAGAGACCCGGGGACAGGAAATGGAATTGGATGGACAAGAAGCTCAGGAGGATCCAGGGCAGAAGAAGAGAAGGAACTAAGCACAGGGAGACTCCACCCCTAGTCCTGGGGCTGCCACTGACTCCAGAGAGGACCTCAGACACGCCACAGCCCCTGCTGGGTTTCTCATCTAGGGAAATGTCTACGTGAAAACACACACAAGGTTTTTCCCATGTCGCCAATCACAGCTTATGGGAAACGCCGAGAGGCAGTGCCCAGCCCCTGCCCTCTGCCAAGGCCGAGGAATCCTGAAACTCCTGTCTTGCCGTATTTCCTGGGGGTGGGGAGCCCAGGCTGGGCCAGGGGGTCCAAGAGAAGAGAAGAGAAGTCCCTCAGGGTGCCCTGTACAGTGGAGAGTCACAAGGGCCACCAGAGGGGGGTTGTATCATATCTGCAATCTAAAGGAACCACAGACAGAACATCAGTCCTACCTACTCAGTGAGCAATCAATATTTGCAAGAAGCAGGATCGATTAATACAATCTACCCCATTAATCAGATAAAGTCAGATGTTTAAGAAAGAGGAAATAGCAAGCGAGCCCCAGCTCCCCCAAACTCCAAAGCCAGTGGGCGGTCCTTACCTGTGGGTCTGCGTCAGAAGGCTCCCTCGACGTCCTGCTGCAGGAGGAGGGACGATTCACTAGGCACACGGAAGGGTGTCGGGGACCAGGAAGCACGAGTCAGCATCCTGCAGGGAGAAGCCCAGTCGGGGAGGAGGTGAGGCGCCTGGGAAACTCACCAGGAAACCCACAGGGCCTGGCCTCATCCTGAGCAACGCCAAAGACCAGAAATTTAGCTGTGCCTAGGGGACAGGACAGGGGACGCTGGGCTGAAGGAGTCTTCTCTCGACAAAGGGGCCCAGTCCTTTCAATCACGGAGGCTGATGCACCCAGCACTGCCCAGGGCTCCCTCTGCTTAGGGAGACAATCAGAACCCCACACCCCCCTGCACACACGCGAGCTTTCTTATCTCAGAAGCCCAGCTCAGAGCTCTCGGCGTCAAACCTGAGATTCCTCACCTATCAAATTTTGGGACTGCAGGACCCCAGGCTGCAGAGAGGAGGCAAGTGGAAGAGAGGGGGGAACGGCAGCCTGGGCTTCTTGGCCACCAGCCTCGAGCATCCTGGTGCCCGGGGCGGGGTCACGAGCAGCGTCATGGGGTGATGCAGATAATTCTCTCCTTCCCATCAAGTCCCTGCAGTTGGGCGGTGTGTAACTGGAGACCCACCTCTGCCAGATATCCAAAGGCCAGAGATGAGCACTGACAACAAAACGGAAAAGGTGGAGAAATGGATTTCGGGGGAGTCCCAGGTACAATCAGACTACGAGACGTCAGAAAATCCACAGGCACTGCTAAAGCCGCCACCCAACCCAGGGCTCCCGCCGTGGCCCCACACCTGCAGCTCGACCTCAACATGTTCTTGTTTGTCTGACACGCCTGCCAGACCCCATACTGAGCCCAGGAAGTGGGCAGCAGCCGGGAGGCCTTCCCCTGACCATGACCGGAAGGCAGCCTCCCCACCCCACCCCCTGCGTGGGCCGTAGAAGCCATGGCTCTTCAGGAACCAATCCCCCCAGGTCCGGAATAACCTCACACCAAGGGCTGAGGCCGGGCGCTGGCGGCTCTGGGGTCACCAGCCTGTGCCCGCAAGGGGCTAGTATCCTCGACAAAGGTAAAGGTAAAGGTAAAGTAAGGGGCATTTTGTGGTGGCTCGGGACAGCAGAAGCGATAAACTGCCGAATGAGGGCACAGGCAGTAAGAGTTCAGAGGAGGGAGAGAATCTAACTGGGGACAGCACAGCAGTGGGAGGTGTGGCTGCAAGCAGCAGAGACCAGCTTTTCACACGCCCACCCGAAGCGGTGCGGGCCCACACTCCCGGAGGAGGCTCGGCCAACTCTGAAAAGTCCTCTTTGGGCTGGGCCTGCAGGGGTGAGCCTCCTTCTTGGCCCTGCACCTGCCGCTCCTGTCCACGGCCGCACATACACCCCCATACGCACGCCGGATCCCGAACGAACAACACATCTCAGGGTTCCCAGGTTCCGGGCCCCCGCCTGGGCACGTCGGGCCCTCCAGCTTCTCTCCTCTCCATTGCACCAAATTCCACAGCTCACCGCACACACGCCCTGCCTCCATGTGGTCTCTCCGTTCTGTTTCTTAGCGGCCATCACAAAACCTCCAAACTCACCCCGTGTGAGGTCAGCCGTGAGCCTCAGAGGTAAGGAAGCCCACTGAGAGGGCAGAAGTTTGCCATAGCAACACAACAGTCAATGGCAAGCCAGATTTTGGAGGCTGGCCCCTCTCCACGCCACCGTGACGCCTCTTGTGGGTGAGAAGGTCAGCTGTGACTCACAGCCGGCAGAATGAGACCGGCAGGGGCTGCGAGAGAGAAGCGCAGGCTCCTTACAGAGAGGTGCACCGCGGGGAGATCATTTTCCTGACTCAAAAAAAGAGAAAGCATTTGAAGTCCAGAAAGTGAATGCAGGATCAGCCTAAGGAGCTGGTCAGCTCCTTGGGGGAACCTCTAGGGGTGGGTGGCGGGAGGCAGGAGGCAGGAAAACATCACGGGGATTAAATAGAAGATGCTGCTAGGTGACTCAGGTCTCCTCCCATGACCCCTCGCACAAAAGGCAAAAAGCAAATCAGCCCACTCCCTTTGGGAAGATGAGAAGTCGAAGTAAAACACAAGCCTCGTGGCTGAGAGCTGTCGCGTGCATGGTCCGTGCACACCTGTGGCTGTGGTCCCGGGGAGGCAGGGTTCCGGAACGCATTAATATGCTGGTGGTGAGTTGCTGATTATCAGGAAGAAAAAGAAAACATTCTGTGCCTTTAAAGTTTTTTTCCCCGGGTTTACTGAGATACAACTGACAAAACGGTGATATATTTAAAGTGAACGAGGATGGGCGCCTGGGTGGCTCAGTCGGTTTAAACATCTGACTTCGGCTCAGGTCACGATATCATGGTTTGTGAGTTCGAGCCCCATGTCGGGCTCTGTGCTGACAGCTCAGAGCCTGGAGCCTGCTTCCGATTCTGTGTCTCCCTCCCTCTCTGCTCCTCCCCTGCTTATGCTGTCTCTCTCCCTCTTTCTCTCTCTCTCAATAAATAAACATTAAAAAAAATTTTTTAAGTGTACGAGGTGATGTTTGACACCCTGCAGAGGATTCCTCCCCATGGAGTTAATTCACACATCCATCCCCTCCCACAGCAACCCTTTTTGGGGGCGGGTGTGGGGAGAACATTCTATCCTCTTAGCAAACTTCAATCATACGATACAGTATAATCAACTACACTCATCACCTTACAGACTAGATCTTCTCCTTCACGGAGCAAATCTAAATCTTCAGGGAGCACCTGGGTGGCTCAGTGGGTTAAGCACCCGACTCTTGGTTTCAGCTCAGGTCATGATCTCACTGTTTGTGGGTTCGAGCCCCGTGTCAGGCTCTGAGCTGACAGTGTAGAGCCCACTTGGGATTCTCCCTCCCTCCCTCCCTCTCTCTCTTCTTCCCTCTGCCCCTCGTCCACTTGCTCTCTGTCTCTCTCAAAATAAATAAATGAAGGTAAAAAACAAGATTTAAATCTTCAATATACGTCCTGAGTAATTTGAAAAACGGCAAGGGGAAAAAAAATAATAATAAAACCCACCTTTTGGAGGAGTCAGAACCGCTTTCCTGAAAATTTTTCAGATCCCTGCCTGATTTTGGTCAGTGGACGTGAATTAGTAAGTGAATCTGTTTCTCTACCCAACTTCTATTAATAGGCTATCAGTCTCTCCTCATCCCACTAAATAAATGTCAAACAAACACTTAAAGAATACCGGTTTGCTGGGGTGCCAAATTACGAGCCTGCCCAGACGTCTGCGTGTCTCAGGCTGGCCCTGGTTGAAAGCATAAGCTCCAAACGAGTGGGTGGTATAACCGAAGTTAAACACTGTGGTTTCCATCCCCCGTTGGCATGGAGACCGTGAAGCGGGTGGCAAAAAACGTGCAGACGCGGACAGATGCAAATGGTCCTGAGACATGGCTTCTGATTTTTTGTTTTACTGAGATATAATTTGCGTGCCATACGTTCACCCTCCCGAAGCGCACGATTCGGCGGCATTTAGCACATTCGCGAAGCTGCGCGGCCCTGAGCACTACCCGCTTCCAGAACGTTTCCTTCGACCCCAAAGAGAGACCCACACCTGTTACCACCGGTCACTCTCCGTTCCCCCTCCCCCAGCCCCCGGTAGATGCCGCCCTGCTTCTGTCTCTACGGATTTGCCTGTTCTGGGCGTTTCATAGAAGCGGGCGCGTCCTGTGTGGCCTTCTGCGTCTGGCTTCTCTCGCTTGGCATCGTGTTTGCAGGGTTCATCCGTGTAGCAGTGGGTGTCAGCGCCTCATCCCTTTTTGTGGCCGAATAATATTCCTCTGTATGAACACGCCGCGTTCGGGGCTATTGTGAATAGAACCGCTGCCGCGAGCGATCACACACGAGCTTTTGTGTGCAGGTGCGTTTAATTCTTTGGGGTCTCTACCCAGGAGTTCCTAACTTGTTGATAAAATAATTTAAAACAAGCATCACATCTATATTTTTGAAAACATAAAAAGGGTGCGAGGTGAGCCTGAGTTTCAGCCTTGTCCCTGTTTCCCGGAACAGGGTTCCCCCGCTCAAGAAGCCAATCCCAATTCCAGGTAGATTCTCCCAGAAGCAGCCTGTACGTACACACACGTACACACACACACACACACACACACACACACCCGTACTTAAAGATTGCTTACAGGAAACCTGGAGACCAGGTGAGGCTGGAGTCAGCCTCATAGGCTTTGGGAAGAGCCCAGGGCCCAGTGCGAGTCCCATCTGAGGCCGCTGAGCAATGAAGAGGTGACACGGCTGGGTGGTCTGAGGGCAGGTCTGGGGTGGCCTCTCAGCTGTGGCCTCGCCTCAAGCAACTTAAGCAGTGTGCTTAACCTCCCTGGGACTCAGCTTCCCTGTCTGTAAGAGAGCCCTGACACGGGCCCCTACTTCACAGACCTCTGCCAAGAGCCGGCGAGCTACAGGATGCGAGTGTAGGTGCCATGCCTGGCACAGAGCAAAGGGCTCACCCTCTGATCTGATCCTCAGTTTTCCCATCTGGAAAATGGAGGCATGCACAGTTACGTGTAGACCGCACGAGACCCCTGGGTAAGGGCCCAGCACGCTACCATTTCTGAGTGGCGGGTGCTCAGGGAAGTCAGAGCTCCGGAGCCCCTCCCCAAGGAGATGCCAGATCTCCCAGCTCCACACACCCCCCACCCCCACCCCCCGCAGCCCTGACTTCTCCCAGTGGTGACAGAACAGGTGAGTCTCTCCCCCAGGCACAAAGGAATCGCCTGCGTCTTGGACCCCACACCTCGGACAAGTCACTGGATTTCTTACTTCTTGTCCCTTTCCACCACCACCGCCCCCACCCCCACCCTCCCTTCCGGACCCTTCTCTCTGCTTTCTCAGCACTCTCTACTCTGGAGCTGAGCTTCCTTCTCTGAATCCCAGACTGTCGGAATCAGCAGGGAAACCCTCAGAGACCTTCAGAGTGGAGAGCCCTCGAGTAAGGAAGGAAGCATTAGCAGGGCCATCAGAAAGCTGTTAGGAGCAATTTTCCTCCCAGCTGGCAAAAGGCAAAGCAGAGCCTAAGAAGAAACCCAGGGCCTGGGAAGGCAGAACAGGGAAGGGAAACTGAAGAATGTCTCCTTGGGCGTGCAAAAGTTCATGGGGGAGAAAACCAGCACGCACACACACACGCACACACACATGCACACTCACAACACAAAGGAGAAATTCTTAGCCTACAGCAGTTGGTAGCATTATGTAAAATTCCAAGCCCACAAAAATATCATTTGGATGATAAAAAGTTAAATTTAGCTAAGTACAGAGTGACTAATACTATGAGGGACAGGCAGCACCCCCAGTTGCCTGGAGCTGATACAGCTGGCTTCTAGAAACTTTTGACAAGTAACCAGGGCCTGGTGCGGCACAGAATAACAGATTATATAATAAGAGGCACAGCCATTAGCGATACAAAACAGACAGCGAGCGCTGCAGCCCCCCCAAGGGAGGGGACAGCAGGGCTCTGGCTTGAGCTTTGCCGACGACGGAACCTCGCCTCCGGAAGCCGGGGCCACGGGCATCTGGGCATTCAGAGGCATCCGAGAGGGGAATCGGGCCTTGGAGGGGTGTGTGCGAGCGGGTCCAGCTGCCTCTCCTGCAAAGATCCTTCCCCAGAGGGGTCGTGGCAGATGGTTTCTGTGAAGGACCCAATGAGCTACAGCCTTGTGGAGTCCCGGTCCTTAGAATCCAGCCTGACCCCAAGACCTGTTTTAAGCAACAGAACGTGCTGGAAGTAACTCTGCACCAGGTTCAGACCCAAGCCTTCAGGAATGCCTGGCTAAGAACTGAAGGCAGAGACGCAAACAGATATTCACACACCTATGTTCACGGCAGCACCATCCACAATAGAAAAGGGTGGACACAACCCAGGTGTCCATCCACGAACGAATGGATCAGCAAAATGTGTGGTCTCTCCATACAATGAACTATTACTCAGTCTTCAAAAGGAAGGCCATTCTGGATGAACCCGGAGGCCACTGTGCTGAATGAAATAAGCCGGTCACAGGCCAACAAATACTGCATGGTTCCACCTGAGATGTCCAGAGGAGTCACGTTCACAGGGACAGGAAGTAGGAGGGTGGGTGCCAGGGGCTGGGGGAGGGGAAGGGGGACTTGTCGTTGAACAGGGACAGAGTCTCAGTATGGGAAGAAGAAAAGAATCTGGGTATGGATGATGGAAACGGTGGCACAACAGTGTGAACACCACACCTAATGTCACTGAACTGGACACTTAAACATGGCTAAAGTGGTAAATTTTATGTTACGCGTGTTTTACTACAGTGCCTGGAGAAGTGATGTGGAGGAGAACCACTGTCCCAGCCAAGAGCCCCAGCAGATAGAGGCGAGTGCCAGCCCCGACACGCCAGCCCCGGGAGTGAGGCCATCTTGGAGAGGGATCCTCCACCCCCAGTCAAGCTGTCCCAGCTGACACCAGTGGAGCAGAGATGAGGTGTCCCCACCAAGCCCTGCCCCAATTGCCTTGCCACGCTGTGAGCAAACAAATAAAGCGACTGATGTTTTAAGCCACTAAGTTTGGGAGTACTTCGCTGCAGCGATGAATGATGAACGCGGTGGTCAGGCTAATGGCTTTGGGGGAGATTTCCATTTCTTTTTTTAAATTTTTTTTTAACGTTTTTTATTTATTTTTGAGACAGAGAGAGAGACAGAGCATGAACAGGGGAGGGGCAGAGAGAGAGGGAGACACAGAATCGGAAACGGGCTCCAGGCTCCGAGCCATCAGCCCAGAGCCCGACGCGGGGCTCGAACCCACGGACTGTGAGATTGTGACCTGAGCTGAAGTCGGCCGCTCAACCGACTGAGCCACCCAGGCGCCCCGAGATTTCCATTTCTAATGGAGGACCAATGAAGCTCTTTGGTGCTCTCACAGGTGAGCCACGAAGACAAGGCAGTGCCTAAATAAGTGTCAGGGAGAGACTCCTTTTCCACTCCCCAAGCCCCAGCGGAACACATGCTGAAGTCAAACAGCTGCTGTGGAGGCCGGGGGTTTCTCCAGTGATCCGGCGCAGAAGCCGGACCTTCTGCTGGCTGGCTCAGCCGTACTGTCCAGTAGGCTGTGAGCAGAGATGCTCCCTGGGAGCCCCAGGGAATGCCCCCAGATGTGGTGCTGAGACCAGCGTTCTCACTGGCTGACCCCAGGTGGACCAGTTCCCTTCTCCGGGATCCACTTCTCCATGTGCGCAGTGAGGAGGCTGGCCTCTAAAGGGCCTCTCCACTCAGCTCCAACATTCTGCGACCTCCTAGTCTGGGCAGAAGGGAACACGGAAACAGAATCCAAAGCGCTGAACAAAGGCCAAACGACTGTGGCACCTAGATTTACAAGGTAGGCGCACAGTCTCCTCACCTCTGCCCCCTGAGGATCCCCACCCTCACCTCCGTGCCCTGCACGCGTTTGTTCGTTCCACAACACTTGCCATGCCACTCCGGCTTGGTCCAGTTTCCTCTTCCTAAATTACACCTGGAGCCCCCCAGGTTCAAGATGCGTGAGGAGTTCTGGGAGCAGCGGCACGTACACCCCTTCCAGGCCTGGCCTCTAAAATGCCCACGTGATCCTCAATGCCCTCTCTCTCTTCGTTCACCAGGCAGCTGACTGCCCAGGTCCAGTGGAGGACCCCAAGGGAGCCCCAGGGGACGACAGAAACACCACAGGAAAGGATGTGGGATCCCTGAATCACTACACAGAGGCCACCCCCAGCCCATGCAACTCAACTGCAAGAGTGAGAACAGCCTTTGTTGGGATAAGCCACTGAGACTGTAACAACGGTTTGTTACAGCAGCCAGCAAACCTATCCTAACTGATACATTCACCAAACCCTTACTGCGCGTCAGACGTGTGAAGGATGCACAGGAGAATCAGGCCTAGGCATCACCAGTGTAGTTAACAGTTCAGGGGGATCGGGTACAGCCCAGTTCTGCACCCGGCAATCACAGGCTAAGCACGTGATGAGAGCTCCTGCATGTATGTGAGCTCATACTCACAGCACTCATACTACCTGCTTCTCAAAACCTTACTATGTAGGTTTACCTCCCCCAAAACACGAGATGAGTAAAGAACGAAAGAAACCAAAATGGACGAGAAAAACTATCCTGAGACTCCCAAGGACAATCCACAAGCAAATGAGTTACAATCATCATCATCATCATCTTAGCTGTGTGCTTCCTGGTAGGCAAAGCAAAAAGGGAAATATTCTGGGTCACAGAGCTTTCACCACCAGTGAAAAACATACTGGTTCAAGATGAGAAACAAACTCTGTCCTTGCTAAGAGCTCTAAGGGAATGCTCCCTGGGGTCTCCATGTGAAGGATCCGGTGTCTGGGCAGGAGGCAGCAAGAGGAGGTCAAGCTCGCCCCAAAAGCTATCCTTGCCTGTGGCCCAACTGGCTCTTGACTGCAGCAAGCTCCTGAGTAATTCTTCATCCTTGTTAATGTGATCACGGCAGCCCCATGATAATGACGGAAAATATTTACATACCGTACCACTGACGGGTTGTTTAGACCATCTGGCTACTAGATGCAGTAACTATTGTCACACACATGCCCGTCCACAAACGCTGTGCTTTGGTACCGATGATTCAGGCAGCGACCGTCTGCCCCATCCCCATCACGCTCCCCACCACAGGGACCCGAGAGAGGGGTGGGTCTGCAGCCCAAGTCTCGGCCGGCCTGTGCCCCGTTGGCCTCGGCCACTACAGGCGGGGAGCAGAGCTCTCAAGCTCCCACCCTCTGCTCTGTCTGGGCTGAGCACCGACAATAAGTCTCCCTTCCATTTATCAAGGACTCCTTCAGGGCTCGAGTGCTCTAAACGAGGCTTCACTCAATGTGACCGCAACATGCTGCAGCCACCTGGGGGGTTTCTCCAGTGATCCCATGGGGGCTGCTGCAGATTCGCAGGCAAATCCGGCCGGCCCTGTTCGCTCGTGTCGGAGGCCCCTTCCACTGAAGCTCTGTCACACTCGGGCGTGGGGGCGGGGACGACGATCCGGTGTCACTGCTCCAGGAGGATAGAGGACGGCGGCCTCAGCCATCCTTCTGTCCACGTGGCTCTGCCGGGTCCCGATACCAAGCTGGGTTTCTGGGTTGACATCAAATGTTTTTTTTCCTTTTTTAAGAAATTTGGGGTGTCGGGTGGGTTGTTTTATTATTATTGTCTTAATTTCTGCAAAAGCAAAAAAGTCTATTCGGAGCCTGTTCAAAAGCAGCAATTTTCTTAATGGGAAGCATATGCTTCTGCCCACATGTGGAGCTGTGTCAGCTCAGTGATCACAGCGGCCTGTGGATATGGTACGTCGTGTCACCTTCTTGACAGATGTGAGTCAAATGGAAACTCGTCACAGGTGCCTGCACAGCCTCCGGCGGTGGCTTCGCGCTCTGACACCGGTTTTTCGGATGGGCGCACCGCAGGAAAGGTGGGGCTGTGTTTCCGTCAACCGTGAACCCACAGTGTTCGCGTCTTTTCACGATTACCCTCTAAGACGCAAAATGCCCCAGACGGAGTGCTCGGGGCCAGGGCAGCACCCGGACTGGGCTCCAGCTTTCTGTGGCCACCTCGCCTCCTGGAATCTGAGTTTGGCAACGGAAGGCGGGGTGAGACTGTGTGACTTGGAGCAATCACGAGCTGGTCATCCAGTCACAGGGTGGCAGGGACGTACTAGCCCGGGTCAGGGGGCTCTTTGTGGTCTTGCAACCAACCCAGGATCCTGGTCTTTCTTGGGTCTGGTGCTTCTCTCTCTGCAAGTGAGGTGAAGGCCAGAGACTCACCCAACGGAGACAGGGCCCTAAAGCAAGTCATAACCCCACAGCCAGACAAAGCAGGAGGCCCATTCTCCGCAGGAGCAACCTTGCCTGAGCGAGAGTCTGCTCGCGCACACATCCACACCCTCTAAAATCAGGGACTTCACAGCTCGGGTTTCCCGACGATCATTACAGTTTGGGGTGACGACTGCACCGGTAACACACGCAGCACCTCAAGGAGGCTGGTGGCTGCTGTGCAGAAGTCCAAGCGACCTCTGTGGGGAGACTTTCCTTCTGGCCAGATCCCTGGAGCCCCCGCACCTGCTCTGAGCCTCTGCGCAGTTCCAGGCAGACACCCGCTCCGCTTCCCAGCTTCTAGGCAGGACCAGGCAAATGCTCTTTTTGCAAAAGTTATCTGAGCCACTGGGGACACAGAAAAATCGTGACAAAGCTCGCACCCAGTTACTGCTTGCCAGCTTCACGCATACCAGGCCCAGAAAACACCCAGCGACAGGCCCGGGACAAGCGCCCTGTTTAAACACAGCGATGACACAGGTGAAGGTGAGTCCAGCACCTCAGGGTGGAGAGTAGGTCAGCCTCGGGCCTCCCGGGTCACACACGGGGTCTTCTCAGGGGCCACGGAGCCCCCGCAGGCCCAGCCAAGCACCTGCCCCAGGGAGCTCTCTGTTTCCAGTCCTCAGCGTCTCCTGACCGCTCTCGCACCCGGGGAGCGGTCCGCGCCAGGCGCCGCCACACTCTCAGCAGTGCAAGGTGACCCGCAAACACGGCTAACAGGGCAAGCTGTTCAAAAAGCTCCATCCTGGGGCGCCTGGGTGGCGCAGTCGGTTGAGCGGCCGACTTCAGCCAGGTCACGATCTCGCGGCCCGTGAGTTCGAGCCCCGCGTCAGGCTCTGGGCTGATGGCTCGGAGCCTGGAGCCTGTTTCCGATTCTGTGTCTCCCTCTCTCTCTGCCCCTCCCCCGTTCATGCTCTGTCTCTCTCTGTCCCAAAAATAAATAAAAAATGTAAAAAAAAAAAAAAAAAAAAAAAAAAAAAAAAAGCTCCATCCATTCCTCTTTTCATTCTTGGGTTAGATCGTTCCTATTTTTCCGTGTCCTCTGCTCACGGGAGGATGGCTACAGTGAACTGGTGCTTCTCTGCGTGTGTGGTCGATTACACGGAACATAACATGCGCCACCCTAACCGTCTGAAGTGCACAATTCGGCGGCATCAGGCGCACTCACGCCGCTCGCAGCCCCCACCGCCCATCTCCAGACATTTTTCCGCCTCCCAAGTGGAAACTCTGTACCCCTTAAACACATGCTTCCCGTTGTCCCTCCTCCGGCCCCTGGTAACGTCTGTGAATTGCACAGCTCTTTAAAAATAACGTTCTTCGTCTCGCAGTCCACGGGTTCAAGCCCCGCATCGGGCCCCGTGCTGCCAGCTCAGAGCCTGGAGCCTGCTTCGGATTCTGTGTCTCCCTCTCTCTCTGACCCTCCCCCGTTCGTGCTCTGTCTCTCTCTCAAAAATGAATAAACATCAAAAAAACAATAATAATAAATAAATAAAATAAAAATAACGTCCTCAGGGGTGCTTGGGTGGCTCAGTTGGTTGAGCGTCCAACTTCAGCGCAGGTCATGGTCTCG
This sequence comes from Neofelis nebulosa, assembly GCF_028018385.1. Lineage (NCBI taxonomy): Eukaryota > Metazoa > Chordata > Mammalia > Carnivora > Felidae > Neofelis > Neofelis nebulosa. The sequence continues at coordinate 89,108,043 of NC_080792.1, forward strand.
AGGTTCATGAGTTCGAGCCCCGTGTCAGGCTCTGTGCTGACAGCTCAGAGCCTGGAGCCTGCTTCGGATTCTGTGTCTCCTGCTCTCTCTGCCCCTTCCCTGCTCACATTCTCTCTCTCCTTCTCAACAATAACAAATAAAAATAGTGTCCTTACCTTGGCAAAATTATTTTGTAATTTTACACGTCCTGGTGTCATTTTTAAAGCATCTGGTGCTCCTCAATACTTGGTGATGGACAAGCTGACAGAGGAGGCCCAAACCCCTCCAGGAAGGGACCACCCAGGCCACAACGTGCCTGGTGGAATCAAGGGCCCCCTCCCTGCCACGTGCGAGGAGGCACCTAATGGGAACCAGCGTCCTTAGCCGGCTGTGCCAGGAACCCTGCTAGAGCCGCCCTTTGCGGTAGCAAAGGCTCTCACGGTTTTCTCCAGATTTTCATTTTACTTAAAAGCTCTTCCTTGCCTGGGGTTTTGAGGTTAAAAACCACTACCTCGCACTCACACATTGTAAGTGGGAGTGTAAATTGGTACTACCTTCGCGGAGAGCAATTCGGCAACAGCTATCGAAAATAAAAGGAAAACACCCCTTGACCTAGCGCTTCTCCTTCGGGCAATTTATTCCGCAGATAGGAGAGTATATGTGCACGAGCACCTCTGTACCAGGGCACTCGCTGCGGCCCTGTTTGCTGCCAGGCTTCTGCCGTGAACAATGTAGAACTTCGTGAGTCGGGAATCGGTTCACCTAATGATGGTGCATCATCCGTCAGCCGAACACTAAGCCCACCGTTAAAAAGACCCAGACAATCTAAGTGAACCCACAGAGCACCACCAATTGTTAAGTCAAAACAGCAGGGGCACAATGGTAGGCAGCCGTCTGTGGTTTCGGTTTTTTGGGGTTTTTCTCCTAAGTCATATATATTCATATATGCAGAGAATCTTCCCGAAAGAGTATACACACGCACAATACAAACTTAGCAACAGTAGTTGCCTCTGGGGAGGAAGACAGGGAGCCCACAGACCAGGGTAAGTCAGCTTGGTAACCAAATGTAAGATTATACATACCCAAAGTGTTTTTCATATCAAGTATAGCTTTATCGTCTATTTTATTTATTTATTTATTTATTTATTTATTATTATTTTTTTTTTTTAAGATTTTACTTGTAAGTAATCTCTCTACCCAATGTGGGGCTTGAACTCAAGATCCCGAGATCAAGAGTTGCCTCCACCAGCTGAGCCGCCCGGGCGCCCCTATCCTGTTTTATTATTTTATTGTAACCTATGAGTTTTAAGTTCCATAAATCAAGCCACGTATCTTATTTATTTTTAAAACCTCACCAATGTCTGGCGTAACATCATGTACATTTTGTGTGTGTGTGTGTGTGTTGTCATTTTTTTAATGTTTATTTATTTTTGAGAGAAAGAGATAGAGTGTGAGTGGGGGAGGGGCAGAGAGGAGGGAGACACAAAATCCGAAGCTGGCTCCTGGCCCTGAGCTGTCAGCACAGAGCCCGACGCGGGGCTCGAACCCACAAACTGCAACATCATGACCTGAGTCGAAGTCAGACGCTTAACCGACTGAGCCACCCAGGCGCCCCTACTCTTTCTTTTTTTTCAACGTTTATTTATTTTTGAGAGAGAGAGAGAGAGAGAGAGACAGAATGTGAGCAGGGGAGGGGCAGAGAGAGAGGGAGACACAGAACCCGAAGCAGGATCCAGGCTCTGAGCCGTCAGCACAGAGCCTGACGCGGGGCTTGAACCCACGAACTGTGAGATCGTGACCTGAGCCGAAGTCAGACGCTTAACCGACTGAGTCACCCACGCGCCCCTGTCATTTTTGTAAATAAACGAAAGCATACGTGAATGAAGAGTGAAGAAAAGTGTTTGAAAAATTATGAACATTCTTTGAATACTAGAAAACGGTGAGTCTTAAGTTGTTAGAGAAGGAAGAGGCAGACACTGGTTGATAACTGATCATCTCAGCAGAAAAAGTAGATTCAGTGAAGAAAGAGATACACCACTGACCGTATGGTTAAGTTGACGTCAGGAGTTTACTGAACAAGGGAGCACCTGGCTGGCTCAGTCTCAGCACGTAAACTCTGGATCTCAGGGCCTTGAGTTCAAGCCCCACGTTAGGCGTAGAGATTACTTAAGTAAATAAATACATTTTTAAAAAAGAAAAGACAGGTTACTGAACAAGGGTTTTACATTTTTAATTTTAATAACTATGTTTTTAAAAGCCAGCATTTCACTGCTGGTGGGAATGCAAACTGGTGCAGCCCCTCTGGAAAACAGTATGGAGGTTCCTCAAAAAACTAAAAATACAACTACCCTACCACCCAGCAATTGCACTACTAGGCATTTACACAAGGGATACAGGTGTGCTATTTCAAAGGGGCACATGCACCCCAATATTTATAGCAGCTCTAGAGACAATAACTCAAGTATACAAAGAGCCCAATGTCCATCGACGGCTGAATAAAGATGTGATGTATATGTATAATGAAGTATTACTCGGTGATCAAAAAGAATGAAATCTTGCCATTTGCAGCAATGTGGATGGAACTGGAGTTTATTATGCAAAATTAGTCAGAGAAAGATAACTATCATATGCCTTCACTCATATGTAGAACTTAAGATACAAAACAGATGAACATAAGGGAAGGGAAGCAAAAATAATACAAACACAGGGAGGGGGACAAAAGACAAGAAACTCTTAAATATAGAGAACTGAGGATTGCTGGAGGGGTTGTGGGTAGGGGGGTGGGGGATGGGCTACATGGGTAAGGGCCATTAAGGAGAACACTTGTTGGGATGAGCGTGGGGTGTTATACGTAGGTAATGGATCACTGGAATCTACTCCTGAAATCATTATGGCACTATATGCTAACTAACTTGGATGTAAATTAAGAAACAAAGAGAAATAATAAAAAAAATAAATAAATAAAAGCCAGTATTTAATGTTTCTTTGGATATAGCAGAATGCAAAGAAAATAATGAGTGGTCCAAACGATGAAACAAAAATTTGGTTTTTTGTTTTGTTTTGTTTTGTTTTTGAAAGAGAGCACACACGAGTAGGGGAAGGGCAGAGGGAGAGAGAGGGAGGGAGAGAAACTCTGAGGCAGGCTCCACACTCAGTGTGGAGCCCGACGCAGGGCTTGGTCCCACAACCCTGGGATCGTGACCAGCGGAAATCAAGGGTCAGATGCTCAACTGACTGAGCCACTCAGGCACCGCTTAACATATTTTTTAAATTTTTTAAAACTTTGTTTGTTTATTTAGAAAGAGGGGCAAGGAGAGGCAGAGAGAGGGAGACAGAATCCCAAGCAGGCTCCACACTGCCAGCACAGAGCTCGATGTGGGGCTCAAACTCACAAACCATGAGAAGATGACCCAAGCCAAAATCAAAAGTCGGATGCTCAACCAAACTGAGCCACATAGGTGCCCCTTAATGTATTTTTTTTAACCACATTACAGCCCACCTTTTAAGTCCATGAACCACATATTCCTAAAGAATCAGAAAGTAGATCAAAAAGCCATCACTCCCCAGTGAGGTGATTACAGTTTTTAAAAGCTCTCCAGAGATGGGTGCAAACCCAGCTGGGGAACTCTCGCCTATTAACCCCTAACTCTTGCCCTATTAACCTCCATGACCCCGCCGGCCAGCTGGCAGCAACCTTAACCCTTTAGAAGTGGGCCAAGCAACACTGCCAGGCTTCCAGGAGAAAAGCTGGCATAAAGCCCAAGAACTTCAGTCCTTAGAAAGTTGCACTGGGGGCGCCTGGGTGGCTCAGTCGGTTAGGTGTCCAACTCCAGCTCAGGTCACCGTCTCGCGGTCGGTGAGCTCGAGCCCCGCGTCGGGCTCTGTGCTGACAGCTCAGTGTCTGCTGCAGCCTGCTTTGCATTCTGTGTCTCCCCCTCTCTCTCAAAAATAAATAAACATTTAAAACAATTAAAAAAAAAAAAAAGAAAGAAAGAAAGTTCCACTGGCCCCCGCGAGTGGTTGTAAAACAATCGTGGTTAAACTAAGGCAAAAAATTAACAGCAGCAAAACCATACCAAGGAGAGCAAAGGAAAAGCAACAGGAAGAAGGGAAGGCCACCTAAAAAGGAATTAGTGGGAGCCCACAGGTTCGGCCTGAGGGGCAGACGGCCCCATCGCAGGCCTCTGCGCACAGCACTGCTCCCGACGGCCAACCTCCATCTGTGTCTCTGCAGTGCCGGCCGGCTGGGCGATTCGGTGATGCCGGGTCCCAAAGAGACTGAATTCTCTACCCGATGTTCACCGTCTACTGAAGAGAGGCCAGAAACGCCTTCGAGAAAGAGCAGGAGCATTACTGGGGCCGTGTGAAGTCCTCCCGAGTCCGAGGCTAATGAGGTGACCTCGTACGATGACGATGATGTGGCCTGGCCTGTGCTCTGGCTTCTCACAGGGGTTCACGAGTTACTTCCTACACCCAGATTCTCCTCAAGGGCTGCCTTGGGATGCCCCGGCAGGGACGCGTGACAAGGTGGAGGGGAACCCTGACAGCCAGTCTCGGACAGCGCGCCGGGGTCCTCTCTCCGCGGGTCCCGGGTTGGTGCTGAGCTTGAGACCACGGACTCCAGCCGCTGTAACAGCGGCTCACTGACGCACAGAGGTGCTCAAGTCATTCTCGGAGATTCCTCAGATGTTGTGGCCCCTCTTTCACAGAAGATGGAATTCCGGTTCAGGTGAAGTAGTCCAGCCTAAGCCCCACAGGCAGAAAGTGGTGTCACCAGACTCAGGACCCAGGGCTCACACCTCCGTAACCGGAACACCGGGCGGGGAGCTTGGCCCCACGAAACAGCTCCCGCCTGACCCCAGGAGAGAGGGCCAGGAGAGATCTGGAATGCTCCGCGTTGCGTCACTCCCCCACATTTCCCTGGGATTCTGGGCTCCAGGGAGGCGGAGGAGATGCTGGCGGCTGAGACCGCCCGGGTGTCACTCTTATTCCTAACCAGGAAAGAAGGCCCCTGGTTTGTCGACACCCGAGCAGGATGCCAGAGGCGCTCTTCCCATCACAGCTGCCAGCCAGTTACCTCTGACACCCAGGAAGGCAGTGATGGGCGTGTGGCAACTTGGCCACCGTACTGTCTTGCTACTTCTCCTTTTTTCTTTTAATGTTCATTTATTTTTGAGACAGAAAGAGCACAAGTGGAGGAGGAGCAGTGAGAGAGAGGGAGGCACACAGTCCGAAGCAGGCTCCAGGCTCCGAGCCGTCAGCACAGAGCCCGACGCGGGGCTCGAACCCACGGACCGCGAGATCGTGACCTGAGCGCAAGTCGGGCGCTTCACCGACCCCGAGCCACCCAGGCGCCCCGTCTTACTGCTTCTAATTGCTTGTCAGTTATGTCCGCTTTCCTGAGATGAACACTGTATCCATCTCAAAACATTAATTCTGCAACCTCCTTTCCCCGGCCCACTGGCCTGGCTTCCTTCCATCTACAGAGATGTTTAATACTAATGGCAGAGGGTGAGCGTGTCTCAGAGGGATGCCTCTCGCAGCAAGGGGTTTCCAGATACTGGCTGGCCCTGAAATCCTTTTGCGGCACAACCTGCAACAGCGTTCCGTGCCCCTCAAACAACTTTGGAAGGTGCTGCCACAGCGCTTCGCCACGAAGGAGTGAGCCGCCACCGAGTGGAAATGCTCTCTAGGACGGTGCGATCTGTGTCTATCGCTCAGTCTCTACGTTATTAAGAGTAATGGATGTTGCAGTTTATCAAATGCTTTCCTGGCATCTATTGAAAGCATCTAAGTGGTTTTTCTCCGCCCCCCCCCTTTTTTCTTTTAGCAGATCTCCTAGTAAATAATCGTCTGCTTATGTTTTTGAGACTGGTCCACAACCCAGTACAGTGAACCCTCTGCCCGGTGCCTTTCTGGTGGGACACAGAGAGAGACCCCAAGCAAATAGCTCCTGCCTACAGAAGAAAGGAGGGAAGGGAACATGAAGAAGAGAGTGCGTGTGCACACACGCGCACACAAACACAACGGCACACATCTGAAGAGCAGGCTAGGATTTGTGAATTCATGTGTCACACACGGGGCACAGTGAGGACTGGAGGAACCACACATGAATGGGGTCAATCACAGAGGGCTTCCTACAGGAGGTGGCAGGGAAGACTCGGGAACCTCTGGACTTGAGTCCTGCCTCCTATGGAGCCCAAGGGCATGCTTTCCTAGCCCATAATCTTCTCGGCAGTAAAACAAATAATCATGGAGCAGAAAAGCCCTTCAGAGGCACCCAGCTCAGCTTCCTTCATCTGCAGACCGGAAACTGAGGTTCAAAGAGGGAAGCTGATTTGCCCAAGGCCACGGGCCACCCCTACAGTCTTCCTTGGCTCCAAGGGGAGGGGAGAGAAACAAAGAGAGCTTTGAGAGCTCGGGCAGAAAGGAAGCAGAGAACCCCCGCTGTGTCATGACTTTCCCTGTAATAAATGTTGCTGTTGCTACCTGGAAGGGGGCTGAGTCAGGAGGCAGCGGGAGTGCTCACTCAGGGGACAGAAGGTAGCGGTGGAGGGCCTGCCGGGAGAAGGGGGAGATCCTGGAGCCGCCCTCTCACACACCCAGGTCGACGGGGATGCCCCTACCTTCTTCACCAACACAGACACACTTGGACGGCTTTTCATAGTGATTCCCCTCGCTCGCTCATCCAACAAGTATGGAGATGATACGGGGTTGAAGGCTGTGCCCCCAAAATCCACGTCCTTCTTGGAACCTCAAAATGTGACCTTATCTGGAAATAGGATCTTTACAGATATATTAGTTAAGGTGAGGTCACACTAGACTAGGGGGGCCCTGATCCAATATGACTGGTGTCCTCACAGGAAGAGACCCGGGGACACACACACACACACACACACACACACACACGGAAGACAACCACATGGAGACAGAGGCAGAGACGGGAGTCCAGTGTCAAGGAACACCACCGGCAGCCAGGAGGGAGGCCTGGAACAGATTCTCCCTCGGAGCCCCCGGGAGGAACCAACGTTACCCAAAGCCTAAATGCAGACTTTGTGTCTCCTGAACTAGGAGAGAGCACGTTTCTGTGTTTTGAGCCCCGTGGTGTGCAGTGATTTGTTACCCGGCCCCAGAACTCGAATATGTTTGCCCACAGAGCAGGGGACTCCGTGAGGCACAGGGGGAGTTCGGTGTGGCCCAGAATCCCTCAAACCACATGGCCCCTTCCTCCCTGCCCCAGTCAACAGGCCTCACCCTCTCAAACGGCTACACCTCCAGAACACTCCCAAGGCTGCGGCCTCTTCCTAGAAGACACCAAGGACCCCAGCACCTCTGCGGGGCCAGAACAAGAAGCTCGGTGAGGCCCCAGGCACTGTGCTGGGCACACACAATCTCCTGGAAACCTCACGACCAGCCGAGAGGCAGGTGAGCCAAAAGAAGCTTGGTGAGAGCCCGTGCCCCGCTGGGTCCCCACAGCAGGTGGGTGGCAGAGCCTCGCTCTGCGCCCTGGCTGTCTGCACAGGGCCCCGGCCACCCGCGGGGTTGACTCCTCCGCGCACCCCCCCCCCCCCCGCCTGGCTCCCCCCGGGGCCGCGGCACCTGCCCCTCGGCGGAGCCGGCTCCCACTCACTTCGCAGCTGTGGATGCCAGGGACCCCGGGCAGATGGCATCTGCTCTTTGAAAAGGTATTTGTCTTTCCACTCGCGGAGAACAAGCAGAGCCATAAAAGGACATGTCCGACGTCAGGCGCACAAATGTTCCGCAGAGACAGATGCCGTTCGCATGCAGGGACCGAGCGTGGCCGTTAGCCGCCGGGAGTGCACTCCCCAAAGAGCACGAGGACCAGCTGGGCCTCTCCCAATTCCCGGGGGGGGGGGGGGGGGGGGGAAGCTAGGGGCTCCATAAAGTAAAAGGAACGTGGGATCCAGCCCACAAGTCTCACTTGGGATTCCAAGACAAGCCTGGGTTTGGTGTTTTTGGTTTTTTGGGGGGTTTTCTTCATCGTAATCATTTTTAGGTGCACCATTCACAGACTATTCACAATGGTATAAACACCACCACTATTTCAGAACATTTTCATCACCCCAAACAGAAGCTCCATACCCATTAAACACTAACTCCCCATCCCTCCTCCCCCAGACCCCGGTAGCCACCACTCTACTTTTTGTCTCTATGAATTCGCCCATTCTGGACACCTCGGGTAAGGAGAATCACACGACATTGTCCTTCTGTGACTGGCTTCTTTTACCCCACTTGAGGTTTCATCCGTGCTGTAGAAGGGGTCAGTCTCCCTCCTTTTTACGGCTGAATGACATTCCACTGGACAAACGTCCATGTTCACTCATCCATCAGCTGATGGACACTTGGGGGTCTTTCCACCTTCCGGCCGGTGTACAAACATCTGTTCAAGTCCCTGCTCTCAATGCTTTTAAGCACAGTGACCTATGGGTGCAACCGCCTGGTCATAGGGCAACTCTGTGTTTAACCATTTAAGGAACCGCCAGACTGTTCTCCAGAGCAGCCGCCCCATTTTACGTTCCCCCTAGCAGGGCGCCAGGGTCCCCATTTCTCCACATCCTCACCGACACCCGTTATGTCCTGTGTTTGGATCACAGCCACGCCTGAGATTTTAAAAGGAGAATTTTAAAGAGTAGCATCTGTTTGCTTTATGCCTGCCGTTCTGTACGGAGCCCCAGAGACCGTGCTGGTCGTAGAGTCAGGGGAAACTCAGTTCTAGTCCGGACAAGCGCTTCGGTCGCTGCGCGCCTCAGTCATGTCCACTGTAGGAACAGAGCTAACGTGCCGAGTGTCACTTCCCTCTGGAGGCAGGTATTTGCCACGGGAATGGAAGACAGAGTACCTTCATAAACTCTACGGGATGGCACACAGGTAGTGGGGAAGAGGGGGCGGTGTCCACGTCGTCCCTTGATTTATCTTTTACGACAATGTATGCAAAGCACTAAATCCTTTTCCCTCCGACCTGTTCTTTCTCTGCCTTCGAACAGAGGAGCCAAATCACAGGGACCAGTAGCAAGATGAAGGAGCAGGAAAAATTCTAGAAGATCTGCTGAGGGTGACCTTGGCGTCACAATAATTACCGGACATGCTCACACACTCGCGCACACACACACACACACACACACACACACACACTCGCGGCACTCACACCTCATTATAGACTCGAAGTTTGCCCCCCAAAAATTATGTCACCAGATCCAGAGAAGGACATAGGGCAGGAATTTTCATCCCAACTTGTCAGGTGAGGAAATGAAGATCCAGGGAGAGAAAGGAATCCTGCCCAAGGCCGCACAGCACAGCTTAAACAGAGCCTCTGGTCTCCCGGCACAGTCCAGCCACAGCACAAGACGGCCGTGGCCAGTGGTCCCCACACGGGGCCTGGTCCCAGAGCTACTTTGTCCTCATCACGAGCAGTGGCATCTGTCTCTCTCTCTCTCTCTCTCTCTCTCTCTCTCTCTCTCTCACACACACACACACACACACACACACACACACACACACACACACACACACAGACTGAGGTCTCAACTGAGAAGCCCAGGCTGTCCAGGGAACCAAGTTCCAGGAAGGAAACAGGACCCTCTTTCCTCTACGTCAGGGGAAGCATGGAGCCTCGTGGGCCCCCAGCCTGGTATCTCCATAGTGACAGAATCACAGAGGCTGCAGGGCTAAAAATAAAACCTCTACCTCCTGAAACCCCCCCCCCTCCCGCCCCCCGTCTGTGCAGCTCCAGCTGCATGGGGGCTTGTGAAAGCTTGGTGACACTTGGTGACCAACACCTAAGCAGCAAAGAAAGACCCCTGAGCTGTGAAAACAGGTGACAGCACACTCAGGTCACTGGTAACATAAATCACCATCTGTGACACTCCCCTGGAGGAGTCTGCAAAGACTGTCACCCACAGGGTCCTGGACAAACGGACTCCACGTGGGTAAGGGCCAGCAAGCGAACAGTACCCTGCCCTCTGGGCACAAACCCTCGGGCACAAACAAGTGCTCTCTTCATGGCAGGCCTCACGAGGCCCACTTAAGCCTTGGAAGTAAGAAGTGTTTCTTCTCCAACTGCACCGTGGGACAAGCTTGTCCACTTAAAAAAAAGTTCACATAATGCTTAGATGCCTAGGTGGGCTCTCAAAATGGGAGAGCCAGAATGCTGGATTCGAGTCCACTGGCTCCGTGTTCTCGGGGAAGTCGCTTTTCCCTCGTGGGCCTCAGGTTTCTCATCCGTACGACGGGGTTACGTGCAGAGGGCTGTGGAAGACCTGGCACAGAAGAGGCGCCCCAAGAACTCAGTCACTCGGCCGTCTGCTGGGTGGTATTTTTGTCAGTAGGCTAGCCTGAGAACCTACCAGTGAACTCCCCACATTAGCTGTTAGCTGGCAGTTCACACACACTGAACCCCCCCCCCCACCTCACTCTCAATCTGTGTGAACTTCCACTAATCACACACACACAGCCTCAGTTTACAATCCAAGCAATCTGCAACATGGATCACAGCTTATGATGCCTAGTACGATCTTGACTCTATTATGGCTAATTTTAAAAGGCCTTCAAATGCTCAAATAAAGCACAAAGTATGCGGCTCCTCATTAGCCACCCAGCCTTAGGTTAATAATGAAGCATCCTTAATTGGCAGATATGGAAATGTACAGCACAGCTTCCTAGGCACCGCTGCACACCAAGCTGGCCCCAGCCTGGTCATGGATTTCCTAAAGCAGCTCATAAAGCTAATTCACATCAAAAGTTAATTAGCCTAATGAAGGCAAGTGTGACTTAGTGAATTCCAGACTGACTTTCTGCTCTGACTCAGCCACCCCAGGAGGCTGCCTGCCGATGTCATCCTCCTGGCTTTGATTTCCTGAAGCGACGAAGGAGCGGCCCCGGGGATGGGGATGATGCTTCAGGAGGCCGTGCGACTGGCACTGCTATCAGCCAGGCATCAGCGAGTGCTCTGAAAGCCACCAAGAGGCAGGACCCACCGCCACCCCCTTCTGGAGCTGGCTCTCTGGAACCTCTCTGCCAGGGAGAGACACTTCCGGCAAGTGGACGTCACAGGTGAGCCCAGATGGGTGGAAGGCCAGGCACCACAGGGCCTCATGCCCCTCACTGGGAAGACAGTGGCATGACAGTCCCCCATGCCACACACAGCTGCATCCACCTAGCACCCCTAGAAGGGAGCATCCCTACCCATCGGATGGATACAGAAACCAAGGCACAGAAAGGTCCAATTGTCCAAGGCCACAGCCCTCGGAAAGAGTACAACTCCCGCCTCCGGACCCCCGGGCCCTCCCAGTTCAGCTGTCTTTCAGTGTTCCCATCCAGAGTCAACACCTCACTGGCCCGGAATCACAACGCAAGTGTCTCCTTCACCAGATGTATGGATAAACCCATACAGTGGAATATGACTCAGCCATAAAAAAAAAAAAAAAAAAAAAAAAAAAATGCAGTTCTGTCTCAATCTACAACATGGGTCAACTGTCAGGGCACTGTCTTAAGTGAAATAGGCTGGTCGCAAAGGGACAGATCCTGTATGATTCTGCTTACGTGAGGCACCCAGAGGAGTCGCGTTCCTAGAGACAGAAAGTGGAGGGGACCGGGGAGTCAGTGTTTCATGGGCACAAGTCTCTGCTTGGGGAAGGTGAAAGCGATCTGGAGACGGACGGTGGTGGCGGCTGCAGTGTGAAGGCACTTACTGCCACAGAACCGTTCGCTTAAACACGGTTAAGACGGTAAACTTGATATTATATATATGTTACACACACAAAACAAGGAACGAAGTTCTGACTTTTGTTTCAACGTGAAGGAACATCGAAAACATTATGTTTCTGTGAAAGAAGTCAGACGTGAAAAAGGTCACACACAGGGGCGCCTTGACGCCTCAGTTGATTGAGCATCCAACTTTGGCTCAGGTCATGTTCTCACAGTTCTTGTTGGGCTCTGTGCTGACAGCTCAGAGCCTGGAGCCTGCTTCAGATTCTGTGTCTCCCTCTCTGCCCTTCCCCCTCTCCCTCTCCCTCTCCCTCTCCCTCTCACTCTCTCTCTCAAAAGTAAATAAACATTAAAAAAAAAAAAAAGAAAAAAAGGAAAGAAAAGAAAAAAAGAAAAGGTGACGCATTGTAGGACTCCTTCTATATGGGACGCCCAGAATAGAAAATCCATACAGAAAGTAGATTAGTTGTGGCTGGGGGAAGGGGTGGGGTGTTTCCTTCTCAGGTAATAAGAAGGTTCTGGAACCAGACAGAGGTGCTGATTGCACAGCCTTCTGAATGTACTATCTCATACTGAATTGTACACTTCAGAAATGGTTAATTATATGTTCTGTGAATTTCACTTCAATTTACAGAAAGGAAAGGGAAGGAAAGGATATCCTGCGGCCCTTCCTGCCTGCTCCCATGTGCCACACAGGCTGGAATCTCCATTTTCCTTCAGGATCCAAGCCTGAGCATAGCCAGAGGCTTGAAATCCTTCTGGGTTATTCCAAGCACCAGAAAGGATTTCAGTGGAAGCAAGAAAACTCAGGCAAGCAGGTGGGCCAGGCCACCTTCCCCATGTTTCATTCAGAGATTCTGTGAACCCCTTTTCCAAGTTCAGCACGAGGTGAGGCACTCCAAGGAAAGCCAAAACGAGATAACCCGGCCCCTGCCCTGAGCCACATGGGTGGCTAGGACACCTGGGCCCAAGAATTACCGCAAGGGGGGGACAAGCTCCAGGGGTGTATCTCCATCGGGAGCAAGGACCCAAATCTGCCACTCTGGACATACACCTCTAGGCCTTCTGGGAAAAGCAAACCCTCATACCTCTAGGTGAAGGGACCCTGATCTGAGCCAGAGGCTCCTGCGTGGACCCACCTCCATCAGCCGCGCTCCTTCCGGCCCAGGGGCCATGGGCCCTTCCACTCTCCCCGCTCCCAGGAGCCCCGACACACTAAGGAAGGCAGGTGATGGTGGTGCAGGGAGGAGACACAAAGCCTATGCACCTCCCCTCCTCCTCCTCTACCTGGCTTCCTGCTGCACTCCTAACATGTCCACTCTGGTCCCTTCTCTTTCTCTAATGAGCCACAGAGTGAGGAAAAGGGCGGCAGCAGAGCAGGAAGAGGGGACAGACACAGTCCAAGCTGACCCGGCCTCCGGTGAGAACCCAGGCTGGATGGTTAACGGGTCCTCCCCCTTCCCAACAAGCTCACTCTGAACTGTGCCCTTTTTAAAAAAACTGCCTGCCCCACCCCTGATGAGGGAGCATAAGGCAGGCGGAGGGCAAAACACAAGCTAACAACACCCCCCCCCCCCGCCGCCGCAGGTGGCATATGTGTGAAATTCCTTGGACACTCCTTGGACATTCCCAAGAACAAAAGAAAGGGGAAAACCAATGGTTAACTGACAGAGATCACAGTCACACAGGACATGAGTCTCCATCGGTTTACAAACATCTTAGTAAATTACAAGAAAAGGCAATCCTATCAGCAGCCTAATCTCTAGAAACCGGTAGACTCAGTTTCCCGGAGCCCCAATATCACCCTCCCCTCCATAGTGATGTGGGAACAAAGACAAGAAGGAAATGGCAGGTAAAATTAAATTTCCTTATAACCTGCAGCCCCATTGACAAACACTTGAAGCAAATCCAGAGTGTAACATTTCTCCAGGAACCCCCTACTGTCCTACTGTTAATGCCTCACTAGAGGGAAAACAACCGTAGCCTGACAATAGCAAGGCCTCTGGTATCTCAGGAGTTGTTAGCATATCAAAGTCCTTCTGGAGGCCTCCCTTTTTGACTTTATTCCCCAACTTCACAGTATATGAAGCCCCAGCAGGGCTCTTCCTGCCCACGGGTCCTGTCCCTGTGCTTTAATAAAATCACCTGTTTGTACCAAAGACATCTTCAAGAATTCTTTCTTGGCCGTCAGCTCCAGACCACCTCACCATCACCCCAAAACTTCATCACCCCCACACACAGGGGTTGACCAGCCATCACTCTCCTAGGAATGCTGTTCTCATTTGAGGAGGGAAACAAAGCACGAGACATACCCAGTGGCCCAAGGGCCTGCTTCGGGGTCTCTGATCGGGAGCCTCCCAGGTGCACAGCTGGAGACATCAGGGCCCGAATCTGTAAACAGCCATGACCTCAGAGCGTGCTGTCTCAGGGAATCCGCCTAAGTTTGTGGAGCTCTGTGGCCTCTTTGAAAAGCAAAAGCTACATAACAGACAGAAAAGGAATTCTGTTTTTCCCCTCTGGAAAAAAAAAAAAAAAAGAAGAAGGAAGGAAGAAAAGAAAAAAGGCGAGAAAAACACATACGGACCCAAAATGAGAAGCCCTCTGCCCTGTTCAGACTGAATCAGATCAGGAATACTGATGGGACATAACACCACAGCAAGGGCGTGTAACAGACGTGACTGAACATGAACACGGCTGTGAGGAATCCGGACCTGGCGAGGTCAACAGTGAGCTTCCTCTGCAGTTGGCCCAAATCACAACCTCTCTGAGTTATGGTGCCCCCATGTGTGAAACAGGGAAGGTGGAAGCTCAGGCTGCCAATTCATGACCCCTCTGAGCCTCAGTTTCTTCACCTGTCAAACGGGCACAGCAGCACTTACGTGGGTCAAATGAGGCACGGTGGGTAAAAGCACCTGTGTACCGCAGGGTATTATAAAAAGGTGGATAAACAAGAAAGGCCCCTTCACCTCTGGACCCTATAGTCACTGCCTCTCCCAACATGGTCATCAGGCCCTGCGTCACGACCAGCCACTGTGCCAGGCACTAGGTTCAAAGACAAACAAGCCAAGTCCCTCAGCCTGCTGAACAGCTGGGCCAGACCAGGGGTTCCCACTGCGGTTTCGAGAGGGAAGAGCCTTCTCCTGGAGCAGGAATCTCGGTATCTGGAAAAGTCCACAATTAAAGGTCGACCTAACTGGGTACGAGACACGTGCCATTATTAGCCTAAACCCTCCAAACACCAGTCCTGCAGCTACCAGGCCACCAGGACAAACTTGAGTGAACTGGTTGGCCCAGAATTTATGAGCCGGCCTCCAGTTCACTACTGTGTCCTTGAGTCTCAATTCTGCTCCACGTCCAGCCCTAGGCTCTTAAGGTTTCAGGGAAACAGAAAGTCATTCCTCCACACGGAAAGGTCAAACCCTTGGACTTGGTTTTTTCCAATGCTCCTTCCGGTTCATCCAGTCGTAAGATTCTGAATTCCTTTCTTCCCCCCTGCTGGAAAGTCAGACAGAACATTCCTCAGGAAAGAGACTTTCTAGCCAGGGGAAATAACAGAGGTAAAAAGAAAAATGGGTGTAATTGAGTGCTGTAAGCCTTGGTACCCAGGGAGCGCGGGACGGACCGGGCTGGTCAGCAGTCATTACCGTGAACTCACGATGCTACGGTGAGTCACCGGAGGCTGGGAACCGAAATAAAACCAACGTTCTCTAGCACAGCACAGGATGGGAGCTCAGCTGCATACTAATGCAGGGATCTGTTAACCACCTCCCTTGCTACTTCTCTGCAGCAAAGGCACGGGCTTCGGGCCTCGCTGCATCCTACTCCAAATTAATGAGCTCCTTTCCGCACGGGGTTAATACAGACCGTGCTCTGGACCAATTAAACAAGCCACTTCAGAACTTTGCTTCACTGTATTGGAAAATGTCACACACGCAGAGGAAAAATTAGGTCTTGGATTATCCATGTCCCTGGCTAAACCAGGGAGCGAGCTTTCAGAACTCTCCAGGCTTTTGTTATTAATGGTGTTTTAGCGTCGGGTTCTCCAACACATCAAATTTCCTTTAAACTAGTAGTTACCGACTGCCACGGGGGAAGGGCTGCGGGCCTCCCACCTCCCAGATGGTTCAACCATAATAAACGTTTGGCCTGTCAGATGCACAACACTGGCGAACTAATTGAAATATGCTGCAAACCCAAAATAAATGTGAAATGATTGTTTCCCTACGCGGTAGCCGCCGAATTGCCTTCGTGTCTGGCCCTGACGAATGCTCCCCACCCGGCTCGGTGAGCCTCGCTGATGTGTGGTTTCCAAAGGACTTAAATGCTTTTTTCCATTGTGATTGCCCAAGAGGGAAAAACTGTAATTGCAGAAAATGTTTGGGGTTTTTTTCCCCCCCTCATGAAAATGCAAGTGAAAAGTCAACTCTTACAAAGTGCCAAGAAAAGCAATTAATGGGCCCTCCAGTAGGACAGAGGAGGGGAGTGGACGTGCTATCACGAAACCAGCCTTAGCGGAGCTTCCGGACCTCGGGGAAGCCCTGCCCCTCGGCCAACCTGTGCCCGAGTATTCGCCACTGAAAATGAGAATGGTCACCTTATTTCTACGCCACACACTCCCTCCCCCTCACCCACCTCGAGATGGCCTCGAAAAGGGCTGCACAGGGACAGCAGGGGACAGCTGGCTGCACCTGCTGAGCTGGCCCTCCCTCTACCCGCCTCACTCAGGACCCTGGCACCTGGTAAGCCCCCAGCGGGGGGCTGGATTCTTTTGTGGAATGAGGCCAGGTGAGCCCAGCAGGCTGCAGAGCCTGACTCAGTCCTGGCAGGGCAGCAGTGGGGAAAGAGCTGGCACCTTGCTCCACAGCACAGCCGATGAGTCAGCCAGGCCCTACAGAGGCCGCGGGGGGGGGGGGGGGGGGAGCCCCCCCCAGCTGCCCAAAGAGAAAAGGCCATCCATCCCCAGGAACCACCTCTGCAAAGGGAAACAGCCTCAGAGAGAAGAACGAGCAATCATCTGTATTACCTGCGTTCCAGCTCTTAACAGGGCACACGGGGCAAAACGTTTCTGGAAAGGTTCCCAGGAGGAACAAGGCCAGGATTTGAAGCCATAGGAAGCCCCACGTTGGCCTGAAACACCTCCCTAAGAGGGTCATTCCTTTGGGTGAAGGACTACCCTCAGCTCCTCTCAGCAGAGAGCAGTTAGAGGGACCTACGTAGGCTTGCTGACCCTCCCTTGTTGGGGGCGGGGTGCCCACAAGCACCTCCAGACAGCAGGCTTGTGGGAAAGAGAGGTGGGTGCACCTTCTGAAAGAGGGCACAGGGGAGCCAAAGGAGGGGACCTATGCCCGAGAACTCGTCCTTTTCAATGGCACCCGAGATAGCAAACACCAGAATCTGCAGCCTTAGCTTCCATTCCCCACGTACGTACTGAGCACCAATGAGGTGCCCTGTGCTAGATGCTGGAGACACTGGGGGGGGGGGGGGGGGGGGAGGGGGGCGGACACGATGGCATGAATGGCAGACCAGGTCCCTGCACTGGGGGAGACACGAGGAGAAAAGAATCCCACCGCATGTGTGCCAGACATGAGGAGGAAGAGCCAGGTGGGAGCCGACCAGGGGTGGGTGCAAATCTTGGCCCCGCCCAGCTGCTTCTGCGAGCACAAGCAGGTTACTATACCTCTCTGAGCCCGTTTTCCTCTTTCTGTAAAGTTTGGGTAACAGTCCGTCCTTATCTCTGAGGAATGCTGTGGCACTCAAGTTGAAAGAAGCCATTGTGGAAGCGCTCTGTATACACGGGTCGTCCTCATTATTCACGGATTCCGTATTTACGAATTCCTTACTAACGTTACCATGTCGTGGTGCTTCCGTGGACATTTGCAAACATGCGCAGGGCAGGGAAGGATTTTGAGTCATCCAGTGTGTGTGATCCCAGCTGAGGCTGAACAAGGTAACACGCTGCCTTTTGTTTCAGCTCTAGGACTGTAAACGAGTGTCCTTTTTGCTTTCTATTTAGCGCCACGTTTTCTCACATTTTGGTGCTTTTCGTTGTGATTCCACCATGTGAAGTGGCCACGGGCCCAGTGTTGAATCACCAGCCCCCTGTTTCCGAGCAGTGATGGGCCTCACAGAGGAAATACCCATGTTAGATAAGCTTCATTCAGGTGTGAGTGTAACTGCTGTTGGCTGTGTTGTGTTAATGAATAACAGTATCTACTATACTAGGCATCTTTAAACAGAAACATACATAAAACAAGGTGATGTACTGATTGGTGAACCAACGTGTGACCAGAGGCTCACAGGAACCTAGCCTGCCCTTCCCCTAGGGCAGCGGTTCTATGCTCCCTGATGTAGTGTTCGTGACACCTTATAGACGGAATGGCCGGGATTCAGGAGCCTGAACTGTGTGCACAAGCGATGTATGATATATTATGAGTGGAAGTCTTTTGCTCTGCAGGGCTCTCCTTCCCGCAGCCGCAGGTGGGCAGGTCCATACCCCGCCTACTACATGGCTCTGAGACAGGATCTGCCTCCCGGTCCCCCGAGTCCTGCTGCTGTTTTGGAGACTTTCTGCTCTTGCCCTGCACCCCGACTCCTGACCCCATTCCCACAACAGAAAAGCTTTGCGAAGGATGAGGGCCTTCAGCCAGGAGAGGATGTGAAACTGCTTTTTCCATGCTTTCCCCCAAGGCCGTTGCTTCGGGTTTTGATTTGTCTGTTACCGGAACCCTGCCTGTTGGTTAATTTTCTTCCCGTCCTCTGGCAAGGGCAGTTGTTAATATGAGTAATGAAAGCAAATGCCAGCTCTCCTCTCCAACAGCGCTCTCTGTGTCTCTGGCCATAAAGCTTCAGCCTGGGTTTGTCATGGTGTTTGCTGGGCTGGGTGTGAGGGAGTCGGCACCCCTTTACCCATTTTACAGGAAGAAAGGGCCAACGTGTGAGGCTGCCGCTGTCATCAGCCTTGCTAGTATAAAGAGCGAGCACTGAACTGGCAATCAGAGACCTGGGGTCCAGGCTGAAAGAGGGGTGTTGGGCAAGTCACTTCTCTTCTGCTGGCCTCAACTTCTAGTCTTTAACGGGGTGCAACTCTCCCAACTCCAGTGTTCTCAGGCACTCTGTCCAGGGCTAGAGACAGTGTGAAAAGGCATCACTCAGCCCCCCCCCCCCCCCCCGCCCTTTACCCTCTAGACCAGTCCTCTCCCTTCACACCCACACTTTTCTGGTGTGGCCTTTGTAATTAGACCCTAAATCCCACACACCTTCACAGGTGCTGTGGCCATGAAAACTCCACCTATTTTGTCAAGGCCTTGTTCAAATCCCACCTCTTCCAGGAAGTCAGCCCTGATTGCCTGACCCAGAAAGGGCATCTCCTCCTCTGTGCCTGCCATTTAAATATCTTTTTTTTTCTAAGATTTTTATAAGTAATCTCTACACCCAACGTGGGGCTTGAACCTACCACCGTGAGATCAAGAGTCGCATGCTGTACCAACAGAGCCAGCCAGGTGCCCCTGTGCCTGCCATTTAAGCAACAGTTAACACACACAACCTGTGTAACTTGTGGGGTACATCTCCCTAACCACACAGTGAGCCGGCCTAAGTTTTAGGTGCAATGTTACTTATTGTATTTAACTCACTTTACCTGTCCTGTTTTCCAGAAACCTTTTGTGACTTGCAAAGAATACAGATAGGTTTACACATAAACATACACACAGACACAAAGGAAAGTAGGAATAAATATGCTGACCACGAGGGTAAGTGAATACAATTGCTAGATGGAATAATGCATTGTACACCAAGCATCCTGGAAGCCAAGGAGAAAAGGTAACTGTAAATCAATCGAAAAGACTGCGTGGGCGGTACGGGGAGGGTCAGGTAGAACTGGGTACAAATCCAGAGAGCCTTTGGGCAAATCAGTTAATCTCCCTGTGTTTCCATTTCTTTCTCTGAGAAAATGGGGGAAGAACACTACTTACTAACTAACCCCAGGACTAACGAGGAAGCCCGTCACACAGTACGCACACACGGCATGTCTTTCCCCACCTTCCTTCTCGTTGTCAAAGGAAGTGGCAACCTAGTTTCTTGCCGGAGGCAAAGTTTGCCTGGCCCTAGATTCTAAAACAAAGTTTTCATACAAGACTACGTAGGAAGCCTTGAGCAGAGAGGGGGTCAATGCCCCCTGTTCCAAGGTTTTGGAGCAAACCAGACTGGGATTTGTCATGGCTCTATTTAACAACATCCCCAGGTACCCAGTAGAAGGTTAATAAACATCAACAGAATGAGCTGCGGTGAAGCAAAGACCACTTGGCCACATCCGTGTCCCCCTGCACGGGATCCTGGTAAGCTGGTTTCAGAACGGCCGTCTGCCAAGGGGCTGACCTCACGTAAGCAGGGCTGAGAAGAGGCTTGCGAGCACATGACTGCTCGCTCTGACCACCTCCCCTGCCCAGCGCTAAGTCCTCACGAGTGAGATCCTTAGGACCCCTCCATTGCAGGGCACATGGCCCGTGGCATCTTTTTCAAAAGCAGCAAGGCAATGATCTTGAAGGACCAGCAGTTTCCTCTTCTAATCTCTACAAACGCTGCACATTCTCCATGAATAGCTCTTCTCAGAGGCCAAGTCGGAAAGACTTAACCGGACGGGATGGTTAGAAGCATCCGCTTGGTTTTAAAACTGGCCTCTAGATAGAGAGGGAGGAAAGGTGGATCCCCTGAGAATCTACAAGAAGTCAACTTGGGACGAAAAGGGCTCCTGGCAGCATCCGAGCCAACTCCTCGACATTCACCCAACGTTTTCCTGAGAGCCGACCATGAGCCAGGCACTGGGGGTACAGAGAAAAGCACTCAGCACCACTCCCCCAGGAGCTCAGTCTAAGTGGGGAGGTTGGGGGAGGGGGCGCCTATAAACAGATAACTGCTGTTCCACGCCGTGAGTCATACTGGGGTAGCACAAAGGTGGGGGTGATCCCCTTTCCCCGGGAAGGCCTGTAAAGACAAGCCTGTGGGTCCTGATAAGAGGAATTTGATAAGAGAGAAGGGAAGAGGCAGGGCCCAGATCCTGAGGGGCCCGTACTTGCAGAGGAATTTTCTTTCAGATTCCACAAGGACCAACCAAGACCAAGAGAAACCAAGTGTCTTAGTTAAGCTCGCACAGACACTGTGGGACAGACAGGCCTGGAACCTTGACCCGTGGAGTCCAATTCTCTGCCCCACTGCCTCCCGCCCACAGTGAGCTGTGGGAGGCCAGAGAGAAGGACCATCCCACGCTCACCACCCAGAGAACAGCAGAGCTCGTACTGTCCTAGTCATCTGGCGACTCACTCCCTACAAGAAAACAGCCCTACCTAACTCATGGTGTTTCTTTCGCAAAGGGAGAGGGCCGGGCATCTCTTCCGATCAGGGCGTACAGATTCTTAGCAGATGCAAAATAATTTCACTGCAACAGCCCAGGCGTTAGATAGCCTGCCCCCCACCCCCACCCCAGGCAAGCTGGGGTGGGGGCTTCTACTCCATCTAGAAGCTCACTGTGCCCAGGGTGCCAAGCCAGGCCGGAGGAACTGGGAATGAGCCAAACTCCACTCCCATCCTCCAGGAGCTCATAAGCCAGCGAGGGGAGATAAGCCAGGCACAAAAAGTAACTGTAAAATAAGGCAGAGCGCGATAAGAGCCACACAAGAGACATAAAATGCAATGACGCTTCAGAACAGACAGTCCCGCCGGGCGCTTGGGTGCTAGCCCAGGTCCAGATGAAGGAGAGGGGTCTACCCTATCAGCTCCAGGGACTCCCAGGCGGGCGCTGGGGTGAGGGCTGCTAGTGGACCAAGAAAGATGCTCAAATGAGGTCTCCTTTGAAGAATCCCGATTCTGCAGAGGGCGAAGCATGCAGGCCTGAGACTTCGCAGAAGTGCCCCAGCCCCTATGAGGCAGGGAGAGGAGTGTACGGTGAGGAATCCAGAATTTCGATATAGGGGCAGCAGGTCCACTGAAAGGAGACCGGGCTAGAGGAAAAGCCTTGAAATGACATTTGCGGAGCAAGCACATTGTTTACTTAGAATGTGGATTTGGGGTTTCTTGTGTGGGTGGATTTACACATTATGGGGGAGGCGGGAAGTGTCCCCCTCTCCCCCAAACAGCCACGAGCCCCAGACGAGAAAGGCTGGAAGGGGAAGCTGCCTGCTCTAACACAGCCGGCACGCCAGGTTACAACAGGAAAGGGAGACTCTCAGGATGCAGATGGGCCAGATTTCCCCCCAGCCCAAGGGGGGGACCTGGAGCACCTTCTTCTAAGTTCTGGCCCCTCTCCGAGGGCCACGCCCCGTGCTTAGGCCCCACACAACCCACCGGGCCACAGCCGGCGCTGGAGGGCTGTCCGGCTGGAGGCGGGAAACCGCACAAGGCTGGACAGAGCGCTGTGCCCACCACTTCCTCCCGGCCCCTTCCTGGCCCTTCCTCAAGAGCGCGGGGCCGGCCCGGACAGGCCCGGTGCTGCACACACACCTGCCCCCCGACCGCGGTGACACTTGTCACTGGGGGAGGGGAGTCCTCCGCGCCCCGGCCGCAACCGACGGAAATTCGGCAATTAGCATTTGGGGCCCGACTCCGGAGGGCCGGCGAGTCCCCGGGGGCCGGGCTCCGGGGCGACTTCCTGAGGCAGGGGTCCCCGCGCGCGCCACACCCTCCTCCCCGCGCGGGGCGGCCGGGCCCGGGTCTCCCACTTTTCCCCCCTCCCTCCCCTCCCTCCTTCCTTCCTTCCCTCCCCGGCGGGCGGGCGAGCGGGCAGCCGGGGCCTCCGGGGTCGCCGCCCCGCGCCCGGCTCTCCGGGGGCCCGCCGCCGGCCCGAGGAGGGTCCCCGGGCCGCGCCGCCTTCCGGCCGGGCCGCGGCGACACTCACCCCGCTCGGCGCGGCCGCGGCTCCGTCCTCTTCGGCCCGCGCTGGGCCGCCGCCGCCGCCGCCGCCTCACGCCGCCGGGGAGGCGCGGGCCCCGCGGCCCCGGCCCGGCCGGCTGCGCCCCGCGGCTCCGCGCGCCGCCGCCGCCGCCGCCGCCGCCGCCAGCTGGCCCCGGGCGAGCGGCCGGGCCCCCGCGGGCATGCTCCCGGGCCGTCGGCGCGGGCGGCGGGCGGGCGGGCGCGCACGTGCTGGGCCCGCGGGTCGCGGCGGACGACGAGGCGGCGGCCGGCGGGGCGCGGGGCCGGGCGCGCCCGCGGACGGGGCTGGACAGCTCTACGCCGCGGCGCCGCCGTGCCCCGCGCGCCCCAGCGGCCGCTGCTGCCCGTGCGCGCCGGGCCCGCCTCGCATTCCCCCACTCGGCGGCGGGCCTGCGCCTCCGTCAGGCCGCGCGGGGAGCGGCGGCGAGTCCCGGCGAGGGGCCGCCCCCGCCCGCCCCGAGGGCCGGGCTCCGCCGGAAGAAACCCGGCAAACTTCGGGGCCGACTCGCGGTCTCCCCGCCGCGGCCTGGGCTCGCCCCGCTCCCCTCTCCGGGGCGTGGGGGTCGGAGTGGTGGGGGGGGGGGGGTGCTCGTGGCTCCTCCAACCCCGTCGGCCTTGCCCGTCAGACTTGTAACTGTGCTAGAGGAGCCAAGTGCATTTGCGGAAGGGCACGAGCGGGCTCGCGGCAACCGGCACCCTTAAGTAGCTTTTTTTTTTTTTTTTTAAACAATCAAGTTCTTGAGGAGTAAGAGGACAAGTCTAGGGGAACAAAGCGCGTGCGACGTCGTGAAGCACTTGGAATGTTGTGGCCAAACCGGAGGTAGTTAACTGAGGCCCAAACCCAGATGCTGGATACTCCTATCGGTTTAGAGACCCGGTTTGCAGCGCACAGGCAGCCAGTTCTTTTCCTCGACACCGAATACTTTCGCTCTGGGCTAAAAAGATGAAAACGCCCCTTGGTCGTCAGAAAAGGTGGGAGTAGTAACAGCCAGAGGGTACGCCCGCAGCTCCAGCCCACCGACCTCAAAAGAAACTGGAAGAGGGTCAGAAATAGCTTCATCTTGATGTTCCCTCCGGGCTGGACTCTCCGGTCGTAAACAAAGAGACCAAGAGGGTAGTGGGTGCAATTTAAAAAAATCGTGAAGCGTGTATTTAGACTGAGCAAGAATGGACTCGCTTGCCAAGATCTGAAGTCATAGAATTAAATGGGCACACCTAAAACCTAGCTTCCCTATCACCAAGTGTATCACCTTCTGCAGTTGAAAGGAGTGCTTTCCTCTGGAAGGGCAAGTGCTAAAATTAAAGCAGTCCAAGACTCTGTTGAGACAAAGAGAGAGCAAAACCACCAAAGGCTGCTCGTCCCCTTGGTCACTGTCAGAATTGGGGACTAGGCCAGGAAAGCCATCATTACAGAACTCTCCTTAAAATACCCATTTTATGACCTTATGACAATCCCTCTGAGACAAGAGAGGGTGACCCATCGAACACCGAACTCTCACCTTCCCTCCACCACGATGTGCCTTTGAGACCCACTGAGGAAGATTTTAGGAGCACACGCAGATCTCCAGTGAGGCTCTTTGCCCATCAGCCACTCAGAACTGGGCACCTGCATACCATTGTAACCTTGCCATGATTACACCCAAACCCATAAACTCAGAGGCCTTACTACCATCAAAAAGCAGACCCCATGGTTACCCGGCAGAAATAAATACACTAGCATCGCAAGACAGTTCATATCCACAAATATTTATTGAGTGCCTATATGCGAGAATGAAGACAGGATGGCCGCCGGCTCTCCTGGAGCTTACAGTCCCACCACTCCAGTACTTGCCTAGCTTTAAAGACAGCGGCAAGAAGCACTTGTCTTTGCCCAACCATCAGCAGCACTGGAGGAAGCACGTTTTTCACATTATATTGGTCACTGTTACAGTGCAATTGTGAATAAGTATCTTTGAAGGTTGTAGTCACAGCAGTGACATGATGTATCATGTCCAGCAAATGCAAATTTATGGCTTGATTCCCCCTATTTGAGAGGCATCTATTGAAATAAAACACACATAAGAAGGAGAAAGCTTCATAACACAGGTCCTAAGAATACTGGTGTAGTTTATTACCAAACTGCCACAGAACTCTTGGCAACAATAATTTCCTGCGAAGTTTGTGCAATATAGCTGGTTGAATCAGACCTGTAAACCTCATGACCATAGGCCACACACACTCACTCATGGCTGGTGAGTAGGGTTTACCTGTATGATTCTTAAAGGGCTCTAGGTACACACTTAGTTTTTTTTTTTTTTTTAATTTTTTTTTTTTTCAACATTTTTTATTTATTTTTGGGACAGAGAGAGACAGAGCATGAACGGGGGAGGGGCAAAGAGAGAGGGAGACACAGAATCGAAACAGGCTCCAGGCTCCGAGCCATCAGCCCAGAGCCTGACGCGGGGCTCGAACTCACGGACCGCGAGATCGTGACCTGGCTGAAGTCGGACGCTTAACCGACTGCGCCACCCAGGCGCCCCTTTTTTTTTTTTTTTTTTTTTTTTATAAATTTTTTTTTTTCAACATTTTTTATTTAGTACACACTTAGTTTTTAAAGCTTCTTAAAGACTCGCAGCACAAGTGGCACTTTAAAATTTAGTGAAAACCGCTTTTGAGATAAAAATTAAAATGACAAAAATGTCTGATTTTACTACAGATGTTAAGTGCGGGATTCAAATTTAAATAGCATTCGGCAAAGCACCTGGCTTTTTAGAGTTAAAAAGGGGAACATGTTTCCGTTGTTTACCGAACTCTCAAATCATAACCTTCATGTGGATCTTCTAGTGGCAGGCACTTCATCATGTAGTCCTGCTTCACAGGCCATCACCTAATTTACATGTCTAATTACAGAACATTCCAAGGAGCAGTTATTTTGGTTACATTGCCAACACTTTTTTTAAGAAAAATCGCCTATATATAAGATAACCCCCAAATCACCTATTTAAGATGCTTCTGAACTTACACTCAATAGGTTACCAGCTTTGTCACTTAAAAAAAAAAAAAAAAAAAAAAGAACCTTATACCAGAAGATCAAACTCCAAGAAATTTTTTTTTTTTTTTATGCAAAAAGGTGGAGAGAACACCTTAGACCACCTAACAAATATCAACCAACCCAAGGTAATTTTTAAGTCAATTGCTGGGGACACAACCTACTTTTCTATTTAAAAAGTGCTAAATCACTACTTCAAATTGAAAGACCTTTTAAACTAGAAATGAATCTCAAATGTACTTTTACTGAAAACGGACTAAGCACCAGGTACTTTACATAATCTTCTTTAAATTGTTAGGAAGTTTCTTATCACTTCATCTTATCTTTCGCTGCCGCTGGCTGCCGAGGCAGGCTGGCCTGAGCCTGGTGGTGACCCAGGTCCACCTGGCTCTCCTGTCCCTTCCGTCCCAGCACGGTGCCTTCCCAGCACGGCCACAGCCACGTTAGCTACCTCTGTTGAGTCAGCTGAATACCTAATGTGCCTCGGGGCTCTGGAAAGGTAGGGGGCAGACCCAAGTGAAAGAGAGAACTCTGTATGTGTTTAAAAAGGCACTCCCACTCGGGTTCTTACTACACTGCAGCTTAGCCCCAGCAGGAACAAAGTGGCTCACCTCCCAGGAACAACAGCTGCTTTCTAAGATTGCCATCTTTGGGGTTCAATTGTTTTTGAGTGTTCCTGTGGGTAAATTAAGCACAAAAAAGGGAAAGATGGCTGAAAGGATTTTCCTTGGTTCTCTTCACAGCTATGAAGAAGAAAAAAATTTTTTTTAATTTTTAAATAAGTGACTGATACTTCCAATCTATTATACATTTCAAGAATAAAAGCGTACATGTTCTGAGAGTGAGCACAGAAGAGATTTTGAAGGTATTTCATATCTTTCTTGGAATAAGCCAACAGAGACTAAGATAACTCCTTCACAAGATAAAACCATAATCTCTTCTGAAATGGCAATTTCCTATTCTTAAGAAGGTAGTAGACTTTACTTATGATAAAAGTAGGGAACAATGAATATCCTAATTTTCAAGTTAGTTTTTAATATCACGTATAGAACACAAAGGGAATACCACCAGTAAAGTCAATCCCTTAACTGGATTTTGACACAGCTGTACTGGAGCTTGATTAAAATTAACTTTTTCTTTGCTACAACTAGGAGACTTCAAAAAAAAAAAAAAAGGCTAGAAAAAAAATACCACAAATAAAGGCACTTATTCTGTTGATGAATAATTGTGACTAGTTCGAGGTGTTCAACTGGTGGCAGGAGCTGGGATCTAAGGTTCGATTCACGGATAGGAGTAAGAGGGGCATCGGTCAGCCGGCCCCTCCCTGCAGAGACCCCCTCGCTCCCTGCGGAGACGCCCTCCAAGCTGAGAAGGGTGCTCGGCTGGGGCATCAGGCCTGGGGCTCAGCCAGGTAAGCTTTGGTGAAGGGTGCTCAAAGACAGTTTGAGAACCCAGCTCAAAGGCATACGTAGATCCTGGTGGAGTAATGGTTGGCTTGGCTCGTAACTATAATATCTATAAGCCGTTAAGAGGTTACATAAGAAGAAAAGACTCAAAAGAACACCAAACTTTAAAACCTGAGCATTGTTAATGGGAATCAATTTGGAAAGTTTAGAATGAATCTATTTATCAACACATACACAAATATGTGGGCACTGGATTCTGACTGGCCACCAAACCAGACCAGCAGTCAGAACACAGACCCACTAGTGCCGATCAGAGCACAGCCTCCTGCCCACGTGCCACCGCCGAGAGCCAAGAGGGACTGCCCAGGCGGTGAGCTGGAGCCCTCGGGCAAGGCCAGAAGAAAGGTCCAAGGCTCCAGCGACACACGTTCCCCATCCATGAATTAGCAGGGTGGGCTGCCCTGATCTAAACCTGGCACCCTTACAGCACCTACTGTGGGAGTAGTTTGTGGCCGGAGTCGGGGGGGGGGGGGGGGGCGGGGGGAGACGGGTTAAAAATGTCTGTGTGAGGGCTCTGACAACTGAAGCCATGTGCACTGAGAAGCACGGCCGCTCTGACGATCCAGTGGGGCGGCGGCCTGTATTTCATCAAAGTTTTATCCATCGATTTATTGTCACAAGTGGGTCACAGATTCAGAATGATGGGCAGAAAGCTACAGCGCTCCGATTGTTTAACGTTTTCTGAAAAGCACTACATATATGACTAAAGAATTAGAGTATTACAGCTCTCATTTTTCTTTCCTTACAAATAATAAAGTTCAAGGGAAACAAAATGAGTTGTTCATAGTTTTCAAAGCTTTCCAATATTCCATCATTTCCAGTATTTCCACTATTACTATTCTAACATTCACTCTAAGACATGTTCCTAACAGGAATTGCATTAGCAATTTTTTTTTTTTTAAATCTCAACACAACTAAAATCCAGGGAATGCTGCATTTTTCTTTTGCTTTTTGCATTCAGCATGTCTATCATTATGGAAGCTGTTCTTAAGCATTTATTAAAAAAAAAAAAGAATCATATTCACAATGTAGAACAAGTATATAAAATTAGTGTGCAAAGTTCATTGTAAAAGGATAACACTATTTGTTTAGAAACAAGCTGCCTCCACTGTTTACATTTCCTTACTATTGATATAAACTGGAGACTTATACTATTTAAAAATAAGACTTTTTAAATAGTAAAATATACAAGAGATTCCTGAGCATAACAAAAATATCTTGAAAATATGTGGCCATTTGAAGTATAAAATAGCAAGTGTAAAGAATAGCATGATTGTAAAACTACTATTTGAAGGCTTATAAACAGTACAAAATAGTTCGCCTTTTCTGAGTGCATAATTATACATTAGTGCAAACAAAAATGTCTCAAAATTTAATGGCTACAAATCTCAGAGATTTGCAGAGGTGCGCAAAACATGAAATTTCTTTAATGTCATTCGAACTGAACCCAGTTCTCGATTAATCCTTTCCAAACGATCTTCCAAGGCTTCCTAAGGGAAAATAACAGGAAACGTTTAATTAGAATTCTACATCAAGTTCACTGGTTCTATAATTACCACCAAAATGACCTTTCTTTTAACAAAAGAACTAGTATAAACATTAAACTTACAGAATTATTATATTTTTTATGCACATCATCGGATTTCTTTAAACTAACAACATGAATCAACGTTTCAACCACTCAAAACAACTGCTGCACCTTAACATATCCTCAGTACATGTGCCACTTTGAGTATGTGGAAACCCCAGCAAGGGCAGTGCGGCTCACTGGAAAGAGGTAATTCCCTGACTCCAGAACTGTGAACAGAACAAGAGGAACCGAGGAGGTTCTTCATACATTTCACCAGAAGAAATGGACACGTTGAACTGGTGCCTTATCTCACGCATACATATATCGAACAACTGTTTTCTGACAAGAATTTCTAAGTTAAAAAGGAAGGAAAATGATGGAGGAGTTTGCTTCCCAAGAAGCAAGAGCTCTCACAACGAAGCAATGTAACAACTTCTTTCTTTTCTTTTCTCTCTCTCTTTCTTTCTTGAGAGAGAGAGAGACAGAATGACCACAAGCAGGGGAGAAGAGTAGAAGGAGAGAGGCAGGCTCCATGCCTAGCGCAGAGCCTGATATGAGGCTCGATCCCACAACCCTGGAATCATGACCTGAGCCAAAATCAAAAGTTGGACGTTCAACCAACTGAGCCACCCAGGTGCCTCACAACTGCTATTTTTAAATAAGCAGTACCAATGTTAAGTAAATAGTGCCTGGAATATATATTTATCATTTTAGATACTTTATTCAGTATTAACTCCAATGGTATCTGTAATAAAACTTAAAAATTCCTCTTTAACAACTTTAATTATTAAAAGATCACACATTCGTGATAAAGTATTTAGAAGACGGATGAGTAAAAATAACCATTGTTCCTCTTTCCTTTTTTTTTCCTGCAGATATACATATCATTTTTAAGAAGAAAAATAAAAACAAATTCTCTACTTAAAAACATTTTTCGGGGCGCCTGGGTGGCTCAGTCGGTTAAGCGTCCGACTTCAGCTCAGGTCACAATCTTGCAGTCCGTGAGTTCGAGCCCCACATCGGGCTCTGGGCTGATGGCTCAGAGCCTGGAGCCTGCTTCCGATTCTGTGTCTCCTTCTCTCTCTGCCCCTCCCCCGTTCATGCTCTGTCTCTGTCTCAAAAATAAATAAACTTAAAAAAAAAAAAGCTGCTGAGGATTCAACTCAGTTTAAAAAAAAAAACACATTTTTCAATTGAACTTGTTATGAAATATCTTTCTATGATACCCTTTTAAATCAATGTGCAATATTCCATTAGATTTAACCAAGAATCTTTTAGTAGAAATTTAGGTTGCTTCTAATTTTGGATATCATAAATAATGCTGCAATAAATGTTCTTTTTTTTTAAATATTTGGAGGGTTTTTTTGCGGGGGGGAAGCAGAGAGAGAGAAGGAGTCAGAGGATCCGAAACAGGTTCTGTGTTACTGACAGCAGACAGCCCAATGCATGGGTTGAACTCACAAACTGCAAGATCATGACCTGATCCAAAGTCGGACACTTCACCGACTGAGCCACCCAGGCGCTCCTGCAATAAATACTCTTAAAAAAATATTTCTTTACAAACACCTGGAAGTATTGCCTTAGGAATCATTCCCAGAAATAAAAATGCTACGTCCAAAGAAATCCAAAATTCTAAAGCTTTGGACCTAGGTAAAATTGTACTCCAGAAAAGTTTGTGATAATTTCTACTTCCACCTGCTGTGTATGATAATATAATTTTCTCCATCCTGGGTACTGGGCTTTATTTTTTCCCCCATTTTTCTTTAAATACCTGTCAATGTAATCGTTTTTTTAAAAACATAATGCTTTGGGGGCACTTGGGTGGCTCAGTCGAGTGAATGTCCAACTTCGGCTCAGGTCATGATCTAATGGTTTGTGGGTCTGAGTGCTGCTCCAGGCTCGCTGATGTCAATGCGGAGCCCACGTAAGATCCTCTGTCCCACCCCCTTCGGCCCCTCCTTCCCCCCCACCCCCCGCCATCTCTCTCAAAAGTAAATAAAACATTTTTTAAAAATAATGCTTTTGTTCAAATGTGTACTGTTTTTTACTCATTGGTCAGGCTGAATATTTTTCATCTTTTTTCTGCCCAATTTTACCTTTTCCACTTATGAATCCTATATAAGCATGCTCAGCCCCTTTTTGCTGTCACTGGTCTCCTTACTGGACAGAAACAGCTTTGACATGTATGAACAGAAACTACTGC
This sequence comes from Neofelis nebulosa, assembly GCF_028018385.1. NCBI lineage: Eukaryota > Metazoa > Chordata > Mammalia > Carnivora > Felidae > Neofelis > Neofelis nebulosa. The sequence continues at coordinate 89,138,933 of NC_080792.1, forward strand.
CTTTTAAGTTATTTTAAGAGCTTATATTCATTACATAAAAATATGTTAAACAAATGTTTCAGATAAATTTAGCATCGGAGTATCTGTAAGTTTTCCTTCTTCCTTCCCAAAAAGGAGGAAGGGTTTCCTGTGTTGAGTCTTATCAATTATTGAGTAAAGACTTTCAGAACAACAAAAACAATAAAAAAGACTTAAAGTCTTAAAGAGAAGTTAGGGAAATAGATCCTAGAAAAAGACCTCTGTTGTTTTCTTAGCGTTTTGTTCCTTCTGGTATCACAGATCAACCTGAAAATGAACTTCTCCTAAAGTTGAAGCACTGAAAAGCCAAAACACGCAGTTATGTAAGAGACCTATATCCCTATCGTTACGGTTAAAACATTACAAAAAGAGCCGATTTTAAATGTCCCATGGTTTCGTGCATTTTAATTCTCTCTGAAAAGCAATGAAAAGAAACGCACACGAGTCGCTTCGCCTGCACCCTCCTGCCCGATGGTGGAATCACATCTCTCTTTAACCTCTACAGCTCATCCAGCTGCAAAGTGCAACTGTTTTTTACATGTTTACTAAATGGAAAGGGGTTCAGAAATAAATTAGATTGGGGAGGAAGAAACAAACACCAAAAGGGACAGTTAATGTGAGAGTATTAACTTAATGTACCATCTTTTAAAAGACAAACTGCAGACTGGCATGAAGGCATGAACATCTTTTTCATGAAGTACAAAGGTAAAATCACTTTTTATGCCCGAAAGCTAGCCTGCAGTTCTAAAGTGCACTATAATCACCACTTTTCTAAAAGGCTAAAAGTTTTTCCTCCCAGTTGCTTCAGGATGCCTAAAACATCATCTTGGATAAATGGAGCGCTACCCGGCATCACGCTTCTAAAGGAGATTCAAGCTAAGTAAGATATTTCACCTGATTTAATCTTGTCTGCAAAGTGATTCGTCCTCCAGTAGAAGGCATTCGACTTAGCGCTGCCTCAATCTGTTAACACACACAAAAACAAATTAAGTAAAAACAGAAGAATTCTATGTAATTCATGGCCGGGGAGTTTATAACAGAATGGACAAGACAGACTTCAGCCTAGTATTTTCTTGTCCGTCTCGCCTTCACGTAAGTCCCTCCGCCCTAATCTGCAAGGACAGCCTAGCTCCAATGCACTCCTAGCACAGCGCTGGTGTGCATCCACAGTAACTTCCTGGGATGGTCTGACTCAAGTAACTCCCTTCTGACCATCCCTCAGACATAAGCATTTGAGTTCAGAGAAAGATTTTTTTTTTAAGTTTTGTTTGTTTTTACCTGGTCTTTTTCTTTTGTAAGTTCATCAAAAAACCGTTCCGTTTCAGCTAGGGTCCTAATTTTTGCTGTATACTCAAAATCATTACCATGTGGTGCTACTGACGTGGGCTTACACTGTTCATAGCTAACTGATTTATTCTTCTCCCAGGCTGATCTCACAGACACTTTCTTCACTCCGTTTGGCAACAGTTCGGGAGAAGAGCTATGATTAACATGGATGTCGGTGGCTGTTTCTGAATATTTTTTTTCTGTCAGAGAGAAAAGAAATTTATTTCTTATCAATTTTCTTAATAGATCCTTTACATAACTATATATGTCATCCAACTTCACTTTCTGAAAATGGCTGCCACAAACCAAAAAACATGAAAAGGGACACAATAATCAATCATATTTACTCAGTGCTTTTTCTCCAAAGAATTCGAAAAGTCTTACCCTCGATTTGACACCCTGCACAACTTCCCTAAGTCAAGGTAGGTAAACTTTCTGTAAAGTTAAATGAACTTTAAACTTAAAGCCAAAACAAAAAACAAACAAACAAAAAAAGTTAAATACTAACTACACATTTAGTGGATACACAGCCACACCAACGGTGAAGAGCGAGAGTCTCATGGGCCTGCCCCAGTGATCCACATGCATTATCTTAGAACTTTATTCCAAACTTAGAAGATAAACGAGAAAAAAGGAAAAAAAATCACCGAATACCTAAGCTGCATAGAAGTTACAGAATATAAATATTCAGAAAAACTGAACAGTATGGCCCTGGTAAGGAAGCATTAACAATCCCTGTACCTCAGTTTCCCAACTTTTAAATGAGGATCACAACATTGACACACAATATGAACATCACGCATGCTTATTTTTAAAGGCCCTTGCGCGGAAAAATTATTTAAGTGCAGGACATTAGAACATTTAGAACCTTGAAAAGATACCAGAAATTCACAAAATGAAGGACTAAAACCATAACTAATAATTTTTTAGGAAAAGATACCTTCCGAGTCATCTAGAGGAAGAAACTGGAGTTGTTTTCTTGGATTGGTACGTTGTAACGCAGACACAGGAACAGTATCTAAATCATCCAAAAGTATATCAAATCTATTGAATGAAGCAAGTTACTTGTGAGAAGAAAATGTTAACTGATTTTCCCTATCTCCACTAGAAAGACGAACTGGCATCCAGTTAGCTCACATATTTTTTAAAAAGAAAGCTGGTCATACGACTTTCTAAAACTGAAACTTGTATTTCTAACACAAAATTCTGTATTAGACACGTAAGGCATTTATCCATATGTTATCTCCTTTGATGTTTATAACAACCTTATAAAATAAACAGAGCAGGTATTATTATCCTCGTTTTACAGAAAAGGAAACTGAGGTTCAATGTGCTTAAGTAATTTCTCCAAGAGCCTGATAGAGAGCTAGGTCACCAGCTCTTACATCTGAGGAGTCAGGCTTCTCCCGGCCGCACACACTGCTGAGTCCACTTCAGAGGACACTTTTTCAGGCGCCCAGGGAAACTTACCAGGACAGCCTACCTTCTTGTACAAATGGCTCAAAAATTTCCCTCTATCATAAACCTTTTCAGGAAAACAAAGAATTATCATTCTATATCCAAAAGCTGGAAGGGATTCTGAGGCGGTATTTAAATTTACTAGTGGCTAATAGTTTATGTGGTTAAAACCTGTTGTCATGTTTTATAGTCCTTTTTTTAGTATGACATTCATTTAAGTGATTCACAACCACAGAGTTCCCACTGAGGAATGAAAAATGAGTGACAGCTATAGGCATAAGCTGACACTGTAAAAAAAAAAAAAAAAAAAAAAAAATCGAGAATATAGATATTTTAATCTACTATTTCAGAGAACTTACCGAGCTGGACTGCTTTCATTTCTGCTAAGTAGATGACTGAATCCCGGGGACAAATTTTCTTTAGGGGATCGCTTTGGACTATAAGCCACAGTCACTGGTGTTAACATAATCTCTCTTTTTGCTGCAGAAGAAAATGAAGAGGAAATATTCTTTTTCTTCTATATAATACATATATCGGCAAAACAAGCTTTCTTTTTCAGGACGTTTTCTAACTTTAAATGGAATGCAATTTCATTGTAAAACCTTCCAAAAGATAAATAAAAGCACACACAATAAAAATAACTCACAATCCTATATCATCTAGAGGGAACCACTGCCAACACTTTAGTACATCAGACTGTAGTTTCAGCACCCTGACTCAAAACTGGTTTTTCAGGATTTTAGAAGTCGACTGGAAATAAGATGGAAACACCAGTACACCAGTGAACATTCCTATAACACAGTTATATACAGATATCTTCAGCTGTTCTCAAAATGGAAAATTGAGAAAACAGAAATCCAATGTTTAACCTTTAAAACCACATCCATAACTGGCTAAAGAAACCTGAGGCAAATATATGCAAAGAAGCATCTTTTTTAAGCTAGCTTAATTTGTTTGAACTAATGTTTCATTAGACAACTGTCAAAGATCTGAAAAACTGTGAAGTGGTATTAGTTGCAAAAAAAAATTTGCTGGACACACAAAATACTTTAATATACTGTGATTTCTTCAGCTCTAGTTGTAGTATCTGTGCAATCAGGCAATGTTGTTATTGAACAAGATTCTATTTTGGGATCCTGCGTCCAAAGTACTCTACTAGGTGCCAGGGAGAGAGCAGAAGGCAAACAGAAAACATCAGGCATGTGTGCACGGCTTGGATGCCACTCTTGAGGCCAGGAGATATATACATCTGATTCTTACTTGGAGTACTTGATTTACGAGTCGAAGGTGGTAAAGACGAGGATCTCTGTGAAGCAGAGTTAAACCTCTTCTGTCTTTGTTGGGCACATTTCTCTGGGGACCGACTTGCACTGACAGACGTTTCGGTTTGCCGAGGATTCACTAATTCTGTAACAGACAAAGGTCAAAAAATAAACAAACAAAACAAACCTAGCTTCAGTTACCTCCCTTTAACAGATGATTACACCAGGCAAGCAATTGTCATCATTTAGGTTAGAATGATTATTTGCAAATGCACATTATAAGGATTAAAAAAATACTGGATGAAGAAAAACGTGGGAGTTTATAACGAATTCATTCTGGCTCCGTTTACAAGTGCCATTCAAGGTGATTTTTCAAGAGAGATTATTTTTAGAAACCAGGTCACTAATTTATTTACTAGGAGATAGTGCTTTGGAGATGCAATGCTGAAGATGTTAACCGTGTGATCAGCAGGCCCGACCAAGTGAGCACTGGAGTAAGTAGGAGGAGACGCAAGCACCGTTGAGCTGCACTTGCGAGAAAAACAGGCCTCCCATACTTCTCGTCCTGCTGAGAGATGCTCATTAACCAAGAAAGGGAGAGAAGAAAACGTTACAGCTCACTTTATGAATACCAACGGTCTGTCTTAACGTTCTGACGTGAGACAAACCGATGTAGGAATTTCTCAAATACCTTTAAGAATGCCGCATAAATCTTTACTAATCAGAACGTGACACGTAGTCTGCTTTGTATAAAAGGTGCCTATTATGCCATGATTGTGATAAGTTATGAACCAGGGGATTTAAAGAAGGTGATGTAACTGGGGGGTGAAGGGGAAGGTATCTATAATCTATTACCTATCTATATCAAACAAGGAAAAAATGCTTACTATTTGAGGTGTCCTCTTTCTCTGTCTGTGTGCCCCAACTTTTCAATATTTTTCCTTCATCAAGTTCTTTTAAAGCTTTCATGATTGGTGTATCTGAAATCTCTCTCTGTTTCTTTATCAATACGCTTCTTGGTGAACTTCCAAATGAAGAATCCTTTTCCGGAGGAGAATGGTACCTTAAATAATAATTACAAGACATGCAATGCTATGGACTGAATATTTGTGTCCCCTCCCCCTAAAATTCGTATGCTGAAGCCCCAATCCTCAGTGGATGGTGGGAGGAGGTGAGGCCTTGGGGAGGTGATCAGCTTTAGATGAAATCATGAGAGTGGGACCCCCCTGATGGAATTCGTGCCCTTATAAAAAAAAGCGATACAACATCTGTCTGTCTGGACACAGTCACCAAAGAAAGACCATATAACTAGGAAGAGGAGCCTCACCAAGAACCCAACTACGCTGGCAGCACCCCAACGTCGAACTCTCAGCTTCCAGAACCGCAAGAGTAAGTGTTTCTTGTTTTAAGCTGCCGAGTCTGCGGTGACTGGATACAGCAGCCTGAGCTAAGACAGAGCTCGTGGCGTTGTCAGGGGAGTAACACGAGAGCTGACAATTACGCTCCACAATGAAAATGTATGCTTTACAATATAAATACATTACGATCGAACCTGCATGTAACAGTCCAATGCTTCCCAATCATTTTCCCAGCCTCGCACAGGCAGGAATATCGTATTTATATGGTGCTCTGGAGTAATACGGTTGTTCGAGCTATCCAGAGCCTGAGAGGATCGACACCTTACCCAAACCGAGAGCCCATGCACAGCGCACCACTGTGTCGGGAGCACAGAGTGGGGGACGTTCTGCACAGCCTTTGATGGTCAAGAATCCTAAAAGCATTCGTTTTTCAAAGTAAACTAAAAATCATGCCCTCAAAATTAAGGCATTGAAGCCACAAAGAGAAGGCTCTTTATATCTTCCTGAACATTTAAAAGCAATTAAAATCTCTATGAAACCATAACAGTTCCTAAATATGACCCTTGAGAAAGCTACCTTACCCGGGAACACAGGTTTCCACCAGCTGGTTATTCACTCTATTATCCTGGGTGTCCAAAGGCTGGCCAGTAAAGATGGAATACTCCGCGCCTGGTATCAGCCACTTGCGTCTGCTGACGTCGGAGGTGGCCAGCGTGCTAGGACAACGAGAAATGATCTGAGGCGTTACAGGCTCGTGCTTCAGTTCAGACTGAACACATACAGAAAACAACCTGCTTTGAAACGTCATCTACGCATTTGTGCAGGAATTTAAAGACTGCATAAAGCAACCTTACTTTAGATATGTGAACTCTGTTTCATCGCTTTCAGATCCAACTGAACTGTTATTTTAGGTTTTCTGTTACTCTGGAGTATTTCTGCATTTCGGTCAAGATTCAGGTACTCCCCTCTCTACGCAGCTCTGAACACCCCCAACCGACCTCCCACCACACTTCCTATGCTTCGTACACACCCCGTAGCTCAGGCCACGGCCATGCCAGCCAGACTACCCTTCTTGTTCCTGCCAGACCGGCACAGAAACATCCTCCATCTCACAGTCCAATGCAGTAGCCACTAGTCACATACTGCTATCGAACACTTGAATTGTGGCTAGTGAGGTGAAGAACCAATTTTTAAATGCTACTTAATTTTAATGAATTTTACAACTTTTTTTAACATTTATTTTTGAGAGAGACAGAGTACAAGCAGGGGAGGGGCAGAGAGAGGGGGAGACACAGAATCCGAAGCAGGCTCCAGGCTCCGAGCTAAGAGCAGAGAGCCCGACGCGGGGCTCGAACTCACGAACTGTGAGGTAATTTTAATTAATTTAAATTTCATAGCCACACGTGGGGACTGGCACTAATGTACTGAGTAGTGCAGTTCTAGGCTAGTACCTGCCCCATCTTATGAAAACCCTGCCCAGCTGAGGCTCACACATCATGCATTACCTGGCCCTTCGCTAGACTCCAGAACTGGTCTCGTCTTCTCCACACCTGCTTCTGACCCCGCTCTGGGCAACGTCAGGGTCCATGCAGAGGAGCGGTCCACGACCTCTCCTAGTGACTGGACTCTGCTCCTGCTCACTCACCCCCCTCAGCACACACTCAATGGACTCTGTCATCAACAGCGAACACCCCCCACTTAAGAAATCGCAACTCAAAGATTCTTCTGGCTCACACACTCAAGTATCACCAAGGCACTGTGTCCCCAAGGCCTGTGATCCTTGGCCTCACCAATTTCTATGTATCACCCCTCCAGTTCCTCTCTACCTACTCTGGGACGCACACCCTCGATAATAGTTACTCACTGCCTTGCCCCCTTCCCCGCTCACCTCCCATCACACCCAACTGGCAGCAGAGACCTAACCCTGGAGGACCACAGTGGCCTCACTTCTGAGCGTCTGCAGTCCTACACTTGGGCTTTGCTGGAAAAAAGCCACCCATCCGTGCAGACTGGGCTATCATTACAGAATCACTCTCACCATCTCAACAGACACCCGACACCGGCTGGCAACATACCTTTCTGTAATCAACGAGCTCCAATTCTCCAACAGGACTACCTTTCAGCTTCTCCACTCTCCTCAAACCTCTTACCCAACCCTGATGGTCAGGTGATAACCTCGCATCACACTTTGGCGAAGAAGAGAAACCTAGAGAAGAGAGCCGTCTTCCTCCCTCTGCTCCCTTTCACAGTCAAATTTCTTACGACTTGCCTCTATTTTCATTTCAACTCCCAGTCACTCCCTTGCTTTGGTCCTCAATTTTTAAATTAAGAAACATTCCAAACATTTTTAGAAAATTACATGGGGCACTTGGGTGGCTCAGTTGGTTAAGCATCCGACTTCGGCTCAGGTCATGATCTCACAGTCTGTGAGTTTGAGCCCAGCGTCAGGCTCTGTGCAGACAGCTCAGAGCCTGGAGTCTGCTTCAGATTCTGTGTCTCCCTCGCTCTCTGCCCTTCCCCCACTCCTGCTCCGTCTCTCTCAAAAATAAACATTAAAAAAATTTTTTTTAGTAAAAAAAAAAAAAAGACAAAGACCACTATGAGCAGCTGTACTTGGTTTTAACAAATGTTAATATCTTACCATACGTGTTTTCAATGGAAAGACAAAACTCTATATATGTGGTTGTTTGTATGTTTTTTTGTTTTTTTGTTTTTTTTATTATTTATTTTTGGGACAGAGAGAGACAGAGCATGAACGGGGGAGGGGCAGAGAGAGAGGGAGACGCAGAATCGGAAACAGGCTCCAGGCTCCGAGCCATCAGCCCAGAGCCTGACGCGGGGCTCGAACTCACAGACCGCGAGATCGTGACCTGGCTGAAGTCAGACGCTTAACCGACTGCGCCACCCAGGCGCCCCATGTATGTTTTTTAATAATGTCCACCTAATGTACACATCCTTCTAATGCTGCTGCTTCTACTCAACATGTTTCAGATATCCCCATGTTAACACACACAGGTGTGTCACTTCAATCATTTGCCTACAGAATAACTATACTGCCCATTATTGATTTTTCGTCCTGTTGTGGATGTTTAGTTTCCAACACATCACCTTTCTTTTTTTCTAATTTTTTTTTTTTTAACGTTTATTTATTTTTGAGACAGGGAGAGACAGAGCATGAACGGGGGGAGAGTCAGAGAGAGAGGGAGACACAGAATCCGAAACAGGCTCCAGGCTCTGAGCCATCAGCACAGAGCCTGACGCGGGGCTTGAACTCACGAACCGCGAGATCATGACCTGAGCGAAGTCAGATGCTTAACCGACTGAGCCACCCAGGTGCCCCCCAACACATCACCTTTCAACAGTGCTACGATTAACACATGTAGGAGTTCCTCTAAGGTAAATATCTAAAACCAGAAGTGTGCAATTTGGGGTGCGCATATTTTCAGTCTTAGTGGATATTGCCAAATCACGCTCCAGTCAAGCTTACTGATTTTCAGTCCAACCATTACTTTTTTTTTTTAATTTTTCTTTTCTTTTTTTTTTTTTTTTTATATTTTTTTAACGTTTATTTATTTTTGAGACAGAGAGAGGCAGAGCATGAATGGGGAAGGGTCAGAGAGAGAGGGAGACACAGAATCGGAAGCAGGCTCCAGGCTCTGGGCCATCATCAGCCCAGAGCCCGACGCGGGGCTCGAACTCACGGACCGTGAGATCGTGACCTGAGCTGAAGTCGGACGCTTAACCGACGGAGCCACCCAGGCGCCCCTTTTTTAATTTTTCTTAACGTTTATTTATTTTTGAGACAGAGAGAGACAGAGCATGAACGGGGGAGGGTCAGAGAGAGAGGGAGACACAGAATCCGAAACAGGCTCCGGGCTGTGAGCGGTCAGCACAGAGCCCGATGCGGGGCTCGAACTCACAGACCGCGAGATCATGACCTGAGCCGAAGTCGGATGCTTAACCGACTGAGCCACCCAGGCGCCCCAGTCCAACCATTACTTTGAGAGTACCTCTTTCTTCACATCTTTGCCAAACTTTGCGTTGATTAAAGTGTGGCCTGTCTGATGGTGTGAGTGGTATCCCATGCTTAATTTACATTTTTTGATTACTAGTAAAATGAACATCTTTTCATTTTATCAGCCATTTATATGTCTTTTTCTACGAATCGTTTGTTCATGTTCTTTTATCATTTTTCTATTGAGGAGACTTTTTCTTTCCTAGTTCTTTATATTGTGGATATCAATCCTTTATTGGTTCATGTTCACTTCAGCATGCATAGACACACAGATCATACTCATGCACCAACCGTCTGCTTATACAATCTTGATTATTTGCAATATTTCTGTTAGATTTTTAAACAGGGAAACACCACAGGGGCGCCTGGGTGGCTCAGTCAGTCGAGCGTCCGACTTCGTCTCAGGTCATGATCTCACGGTTTGCAGGTTCAAGCCCCACGTTGGGCTTTGGGCTGACAGCTCAGAGCCTGGAGCCTGCTTCACATTCTGTGTCTCCCTCTCTCTGCCCCTCCCCCGCTCGTGTGCGCGCTCTCTCTCAAAAATAAATAAACATTTAAAAAAAATTTACACAGGGAAATACCACAGATACAACTCAAGTCCCCTGTGTACCTCTCCAATATCATTCCTCCCCAAAGCAACCACTTACACTAAATTTGTAATGTGTACATACATTACACTTTTACTACTTCTGTATCAACCTGTAAGAATATGTACAACTGTTCTACATGCTGAAGTCAATATGAATAGTATCCTACTTCTTCTGCAACTGGTTTTTCGTTGTTCCAGATTATGTTCCTAAGATTAAATCATGTTAATGATCGACTTCAGTGGTTGGCAAATTTTTCCTGTAGTCAAATAATAAATAAGTTTTTTGTGTTATTTGTTTTTTATTATTTTTTTTAATGTTTAGTTTTTGAGAGAAAGAGACAAAGTGTGAGCTGGGGAGGGGCAGAGACAGAAGGATACACAGAATTAGAAGCAGGCTCTAGGCTCTGAGCTGTCAGCACAGCGCCCTACACGGGGCTCGAACCTACGAACCACGAGATCACGACCTGAGCAGAAGTCGGACACCTAACTGACTGAGCCGCCCAGGCACCCCTATTTTGTTTTAATAAATAGGTTTTATGGGCCACATGGAAGAGGATTCTGTTGCAACTACTCAACTTAGCCATTGTAACGCAAAGCAGCCACAGACAATAGGTAAATGAATAAATGTTACTTATGGACACTGAAATTTCAATTTCATGTAATTTTTACACGTATGAAATATTATGCTTTTTCTCCCATTTAAAAACAAAAAACCCTTCTTTGCTCACGGGCCTTCCAACAACGGGCAGCAGGCTGGATTGGGGCTGGGGGCTGTGCTTGCCAATTCCTGATCTAGCAAGTGCACAGCACCATGCACAAATATATCACAATATATTAATGTTCCAGTTGTCAGACACACAGGTCGCCTTCACTTATTCTACACAACATTCTCAACCAACATTCACATCTGTCCCTCTGTGCAAACTGCTCTCCAGGCCACCAACCCCTGGCTGGTGCACCCAGGGATCCCCAGTCCCCCTCACTCGCTCTCTCAGCTGCGGCCACAACACTGGCCACTTGGGGGTTCCTCCCAGCGTGCTGGCAGCTCTTTCTCAGCTTCTTGTGCCAACCCCCACCCAACATCGGGACCTCAGGGCTCTTCAGAGCTGCGTCCTACACCACCTATCCCGTGGTCAAGCACTACAGAATGATAATCCTACAATTTGTAACTCCAGCCTGAGACCTTATTTCTGAGCTCCAAATGCAAATGTATAATCACCTGCTGGATTCCCATTTGGAATCTGTAGGAATCTCAAACTAAAATATTTGGAATAGAAATTCTGATCCTTGGGGCGCCTGAATGGCTCAGTCAGCTAAGCATCCGACTTCAGCTCAGGTCACGATCTCGCAGTCTGTGAGTTTGAGCCCCGCGTCAGGCTCTGTGCTGACCGCTCAGAGCCCGGAGCCTGTTTGGGATTCTGTGTCTCCCTCTTTCTCTGACCCTCCCCTGTTCATGCTCTGTCTCTCTCTGTCTCAAAAATAAATAAACGTTAAAAAAAAAAAAATTTTAAAAAAAGAAATTCTGATCCTTACCCCATGGCCTGCTCTTCCCATTCCTTCCCTAGTTCAATATACGGGACCCTGAGTCACTCCAGACAGAAACCAAGACATTATTGGACACTTCCCTTTCTTATCTTGTTATCTCATTCTTAGCTATGTTCTGTGGATTCCACCTCCAGAACCCTCCCACCTTTCTCTTCTGTCCATTTCTACGGACATCACCCAGTGAACACCACCTCTCCCAGCACTACGATAGCCTAATTAGTGTGTCTGTTTCTACTCTTTTCCTCTCCGTCTTCTCCTCATGGCAGGTGCATTAAAAAAATAGAAATCAGGGGCGCCTGGGTGGCTCGGTCGGTTAAGCGTCCGACTTCGGCTCAGGGCATGATCTCGTGGTCCGTGAGTTCGAGCCCCGCGTCGGGCTCTGTGCTGACAGCTCAGAGCCCGGAGCCTGTTTCAGATTCTGTGTCTCCCTCTCTCTGACCCTCCCCCGTTCATCCTCTGTCTCTGTCTCAAAAGTAAATAAACGTTTAAAAAAAAAATAGAAATCAGATGACCTAATTTTATCATATACAACCTTTCAGAGGCTTCCCAACAGACTTAAGAGTAAAATCCAAACTCTCGACCATGTATGGCTTAGAAGGCGATGGATGATAGTCTACGATTTCATCTGGACCTACCTGACCTCTTGCTGGCAATATTCGGGCCACAGAGGCTTCCTCCAGGTTCTTTAAACATGTAAGCTCTTTCCTACCTCAGGACAAAGTGAGGCTAATTTCTTTGCCTGGAACATCCCCCGCCCTCACGTCCACGCCCCAACCATTCAGCACAGGGCTTACACCTCCCTGCTTACAAGTCACCTCCACAGAAAGGCCTTTCCTGACCCCAATCCCACCCCACTCTTGTTCTCCCACAAACGTTCAATTTCAGTTACTTACAATTTTTTTTTCTTTAAATAATTCACTGTGTTCTAACTTAAGATTAATTAACAAAGATCTAGAGGAGTGCCTGGTGGCTCAGTTGGTTGAGCGTCCAACTTCGGCTCAGGTCATGATCTTGCAGTTTGTGAGTTCGAGCCCCGGGTCAAGCTCTGTGCTGACAGCTCAGAGCCTAGAGCCTGCTTCAGATTCTGTGTCTCCCTCTCTCTCTCTGCCCCTCCCCCGCTTGCTCTCTGTCTCTCTGTCTTTGTCTCAAAAATAATAAACGTTAAAAAAAAAAGATCTAGGGGCACCTGGGCGGCTCAGTCAGTTAAGCGTCCGACCTCGGCTTAGGACATGATCTCATGGTTTGTGGGCTCGAGCCCCACGTCGGGCTCTGTGCTGACCCCTCAGAGCCTGGGGCCTACTTCAGATTCTGTGTCTCCCTTTCTCTCTGCCCCTCCCCGCCCCCCTCAGGCTCTGTCTCTCTCTCTCAAAAATAAATAAACATTAAAAAAAATTTTTTTTAATAATAAATAAAAAGATCTAAAGAAAGTTTCTCATTTGACAATTACAACCTAGGTTAAAGTTTACAGTTTAACAATCTTTCCGATACACATCAATTTATGACCTTATGATCTACTCATTTAATATTCTTTATAAAATCATAATAAAAACCAATTCTAATACGAAAAAAAACAGCTCTAGGGGCACCTGGGTGGCTCAATCGGTTAAGTGTCTGACTTTGGCTCAGGTCAAGATCTTGCAGTTTGTGAGTTCGAGCCCCGTGTCAGGCTCTGTGCTGACAGCTCAGAGCTTGGAGCCTGCTTCGAATTCTGTGTCTCCCTCTATGTCTCTGCCCCTCCCCCGCTCGCTCGCCTTCTCTCTCTCTCAAAAATAAACATTAAAAAAAATAAAAAGAAAAAAGAAAAAACAGCTAAAAGTATCATCAAGATAATGCTCTGAGATTACAACAAAGCTAATTCTGAATAACTAAAAAAACTAAAAAGAAAAATCCTTACAACCTAATAAAATCCACTATCTTTGTAGATATGTCCATTAACATAGGGATACAATTTCTGGAATTTTAGGGCTAAAAGACCTTTTGAGGTGATCTAGCCCAATGTCCTGGTTTTTACAGATAATAAAATTGAGCTCCGAAAAAACCTCAAATTAAGTGATTTGCCTAAGGTCACACAGCTGGGCAAAATCAATGAACAAAAAACATTCTAGGTCTCTTTACACTCCATCAGATTCTATTCCCTCCTTTTGGCAAACGCCTCTGCATAAGACCTTTTATAATATCTAATAATTAGATGGTTTTGTTTTTGTTTTTTAAGCTCTACACCCAACATAGGGCTCTAACTCATGACTGAGCCAGCCAGGCGCCCCATAATTAGATGTTTTTACACATCTAAGTTCTATAATGACACTTAACCCTGACTTTCTCATGATTTAGACAGATGAGTTTCTCAGTTCACTAAAAGGGTGCACCTATTTCTAGCTTTACTGAGATTAAAGAAAATCACTTACTTGGCACGTGAGGGTCTCACAGGAGTTCTAGAATTATGACGAAGACTTAACATATTTTCATGCTCTACTTGCTTGACCTGAGCTTCAAGTTTTGAAATTGTTCTAATTCAAAAGCAATAAGATAAATTAAGTACACGATAGATTTTAAATATAGCTCAACTACAAATTATTTAACAGACCCTTCTAGAAACTGCTGGTCCATACACCTGTTTTCACAGTAAAATGCCACCAGTAAGCTTAAAAAAGCTGAACAAAATTGGAAACTAAACTGAAAGACAAATACATTAAACTCTACAAAGAAGCATTTCACATACTACAACTGAACGAAAAGACAACAAATGGCTTTTATATAGCCAAGGAAAAAAAGAAAAATTATAAATTTGACTACAGATCAAAACACAGGGTATAAATTTTAAAAATAAAATAAAACCAAGTACTCAAATAAAATGCAGTTCTAGTTATGTTTCATTCTGAACGTATATATTCATGCATATGAAATCTAGATAGGTAATGCTTTCACAAAAGAGGAAGCTTTTAATATTTTAATATAACATCCAATAAAAGAGCTAATAAGAACTTCCTAATTCTTAAAAGACACAAAGGCTAAACTATCCTGAACAACTCTCTACCTACAGGCAACTCACCTCATTTGTGCCATGTTCAGAATAAAAGCCTATTTTCAAATTCACCAACAGGGGTAAGTACTCTGGTACTTCTGTTTTGAAGCTACCTTGGCATTCCTTCTGTTCTCTTACACTCTGCATATGTGTTCATCTCCTTCTAACCTCAAATTCTTGTCTGCCCTGCTGCGAGGAGGGTTTGAGGAAGAACAACTCTAGCAGGGCTGACACCTCGTGCCAATTTGACAAGGAAGCTATTGGCAGAACTGAATGCATCCCAGCAAAGACCTAAGCAAATGCGCAGGCCAGGCAGCATTCGCGTTCTCTCCAACCTGAAGTCCTTAGGAGCGCAGTAAAATCTCCAAAGAAGGGACGTATCTCCAAATACAAACACAAAAGCACCCTCCAAAGCCAATTAGAAATAATTAATCATTTGCCATAGAGACCATTTATGCCTCTGTTTCTATCTAATTAAGCAAATGAGACCACAAATGTAGTCCCCAAACCAGGTTTTTAAGAAAGTAGATGGTCATAAAGTTGGTGTGAATGCTGTTTTCTTTTGGGAGCACAAATATCATTTGGTGAACTAGACTGCCTCTTAAAATTCTCTTCTTCTTTTTTAAGGATAGATTAAATTTCCTTTCAAAGGTTTAGTACCATTTAGATTTTGCTTCGCTGACCAAATAAATGTTTCAGGAGTGTACACTTCTCAAGCACAACTACCAATCTACTCTAATCATTTAAAAATCTTTGGCTAAAATCAAATGTATTTCCAGGTCAGGGGAAGATCAGGATAAAACCTGACCTCAAAGTGCCTAAAAATCCTCAAGAAAAACTTCCTTTTCATCGCTTTCGGTACAGACACATATTTATATGCTAAAAGAATAGAGGCATAATTATCTTATTAGAAAGATAACACATTTTACCTTTTCAAATCAGAAATCTGAGTATGTGCATCAAGCAATTTGTTCTCGGTTGTATTTAATGTATCCTATGAAAATAAAGGAAAAATTCAGATAACTGAATATAAATTCAGGTTTATACTCCTTTTATTTTAAAATACATAATATAAAACAAATCTAAGGTCACACCAGAGAGCTACAAAGAAAATTGTGCAGATACTCAGCAAATACAGCATTGACCACAGAGCCAATATGCACAATTCAAGGGAAAAAATGAGACAGCAAAATGCTGGTTGATACAAGCAGCTGTATGCACATGACCTGTGTAATAGGTATAGCCTATGATGCTTTCCTTAATTCTGCACAATCCAGTGTCAAAATAGACATATTCTAACTACAGCTTGCCTAAAACCTCAGTAGTAAACACACAGGTATTTGTCTTGCCACTTAGTAAGATTTCACATGTGATGACTGGCTCCTGACCCCCCAGAATTCCCTCCTGCCTAGCTGTGCAGGCCTTTTCACCAACCTTGAATGATCACAACCCTGTATTTTATGCAACACAAGTACTTTGGACCCCACTTACAGCATTATTGTGGGGCTTTGCGGAATTCAAACATAGAGTTCCCAAACAGAGCTTTCATTAAGAATTCAAGCATTATCAATAAACTCAAACAATCCCACAAAAAGCTACTGCTTTAAAAAACAAAACTTTGTATTTAAATATTATTAAATAATTATTTTCATCTGTATGGTTCTTATATTCTTCTAAAAATTTCATCTCAACTCATCTCAAATACAACAGCCATTCAACATTTCTGAAGATTTCAAAGAAATCCAACAAATCTGCGACGTAAGTGGGCAAATATTTGCAAATAAGGATGCTGACAAAGATGAGGTGATGGAGAGACAGTCTAACCAAGGCGGCTAGATGGAGGTAGAAGAGGGAGAGAAAGGGAGAAGAAAGGGTCACCCCTCTTCATTTCCAACCCAGTGTTTCTGCCCCTACATGATGTTCAGAACATGAATCATCAACCATTACCTTTACTCTTTCGTGTTCTTTTCCAAGGGACTCATACTCTCCTAAGAGCTATAAGGAAAAACAAAAAAATTGCACCACAAAGTTAAACATTATAATAGCAACTCAGAGATGGTCTATAAAATAGCTGCCCTTACTCTGCAAAAATGCAAATGTCATGAAACAGAATGGTTAACACTGTGTTCCAGATTGAAGGCGACTAAGGAGATAACAGAAGTGAATGTAAGGCATGATGCTGGGTTGGATCCTGGACTAGAAAAAAAAGTGTCATAAAATAATAATTTGGATGTAAATTGCACATTAGACTTCTTTACTTTGATTCGTTCTGTGGCTATGTACCGAAGGCCCTTGTTCTTAGGAAATACACACCAAAAGGTAAGGAGGGTAAAGGGCCAGGTCTGCAATTTACTCTCAAACTGTTCAAGAAAAAAACATGTATGTGTGAACACATACATATGGGAGATGATAAGGCCAATATGGCAAATGCTAACAACTGTGATCCTAGGTAAAAGGAATATGATCGTTCTCACAAGGTTTCTCTAAGTTTGAATTTACTTCAAAATAAAAAGTAAAACAAAAACAATTTAGTAGCAGTCCAGACCCCTTGAGCAGTTTGTTTGTTTACTTATTTACTTATTTATTTAGCTTCACGCCCAGTGTGGGGCTCGAACTCATGGCCTGGAGATCAAGCCCTGAGCCAAGATCAAGAGCTGGATGCCCAACCCACTGAGCCACCCAGGTGCCTCAAGAAAGCAATATTTTAAAAGATTAAAATTTGTGGGGCACCTAGGTGACTCAATCAGTTAAGCGGCCAACTTTGGCTCAGGTCATGATCTCACAGTTCGTGGGTTCAAGCCCCATGTCAGGCTCTCAGTGAACAGCTCAGAGCCTGAAGCCTGCTTCGGATTCTGTCTCCCTCTCTCTCTGCCCCTCCTCCACTCACTCTCTCTCTGTCTCTGTCTCTCAAAAATAAATAAAACATTTAAAAAATTACCAAAAAAAAAGCATAATCCCAAGTCTAACATAGATTACTTATTGTGGCTCCTGAGTTCAAGCCCTGCATCAGGCTCTGTGCTGACAGCTCAGAGCCTGGTGCCTGCTTCGGATTCTGTGTCTCCCTCTCTTCTGCCCACCCCTCCCCTGCTCATACTCTGTCTCACTCTCCTTCAAAAATAAACATTACAAAATTATAAATAAATAAATAAATAAATAAATAAATAAATAAATAAAAGTTGAGTGGTTAGAGCCCAGGACCTTTCCCCATCCTATACAGCAGCAGACTGACCAGCCAGGCAACAGGACTCAGTGAAGGTGAATGAGACACAAATTCAACTTTGGAAACCCAAGTGCAACAGGTGGAGGAAGTAAAGGGATAAGGAGAAGATGGAAAAGTTTTCAAAAAAACAAAACACAAAACACAAAACAAAACCCACCTTGGCTCCCCATCCCTCAGTGCCACCAGATCCTGGATGAAAGGTCCCAGACAAGAGACTGGGAGACTCTTCCTTGGGAAAACCAAACAATCCCAAAAAGAAGACCTCTACATAATTACTCCATGATTGCTGGTAAGTAAAGGCTACCAGGAAGTAAGTCACATCTGTACACATACGGTCTCCAAATGGCTTTTGATTGCCTCCCCCTTAAATGTGAGTCTAGTAAAAGAACCAACATTAAAAAAAAAAAAAAGCAAAAACATTCAATATGAAGCTGATTTCAAAAGGAAAGGTTAACTTGGAAGAAATAATAAATCAAAACTAAAGAAGTATTACAAGAAAGCTATTATTAATATCCTCAGAGAAGTAACTGCTATATACATAAAGCAAGACCAGAAAGCAATGAGAAACTAGCCATGAAAGGACAAGAAACAGCTCTTAGAAACTAAAAATGAGAGAGAAAATAAGTTTAATACTAAAACCAGAAGATAGAGAACGAAGAGGCTATGATGGAAAGTAAAGCATAAATAAGTCTCAGAAAATCAACCCAGGGGCACCTGGGTGGCTCAGTCGGTTGAGCGTCTGACTTTGGCTCAGGTCATGATCTCATGGTTCGTGGTTTCAAGCCCAAGCTGGGCTCTGTGCTGACAGCTTGGAGCCTGGAGCCCGCTTCAGATTCTGTGTCTCCCTCTCTCTCTCTGCCCCTCCACCATTTGTGTTTTCTCTCTTTCACAAAAATAAATAAACTTTAAAAAAATCTGATAAGAAAATATACCCTAGAATTCTATACTCTTAGCCAAATGACATGCGAAAGACCTAAATCTTCATCCACAATAATTATGGATATTGTTAAAAATTCAAGAAATCGGGGCATCTGGCTGGCTCAATTGGTGGAGCATGCAACTCCCGATCTTGGGGTCGTGAGTTCAAGCCCCACTTTAGGTGTAGAGCTTACTTTAAAAAAAAATTGGGGGTTGGGCACCTGGGTGGCTCAGTCGGTTGAAAGTCTGACTTCGGCTCAGGTCATGATCTCACAGCTTGTGAATTTGGGCCCCGTGTCAGGCTCTGTGTTGACAGCTGGGAGCCTGGAGCCTGCTTCAGATTCTATGTCTCCCTCGCTCTCTGTCCCTCCCCTGCTCGAACTCTGTCTCTCTCTGTCTCAAAAATAAATAAACATTTAAAAAAAAATTGGGGGCACCTGGGTGGCTTAGTCGGTTAAGTGTATGACTCTGAGTTTCAGCTCAGGTCATGATCTCACCGTCCGTGAAACATGGTTCTCTGTGTTAGGCTCTGAGAGGATAGCGCAGAGCCTGCTTGGGATTCTTACTCTCTCTCTCCTTCCCTCCCTCTCTCTCTCTCTCTCTCTCTGCCCCCCTGCATGCACTCTCCCTCTCTCTCAAAATAAACATTTTTAAAAAGTTTAAGACAAAAATAAAAAATAAAAATTCAAGAAATAACATAAGCACATTATTTAGAAATACATGAATATTAAAATAGGGTATCTAAGGGGAAAAACCTAACAAAGGATGTGAAAGGGCTTAATGAAGAAAACTACAACACTTTGTTAAGAGACTTTTTAAAAAAAGATTTAAATAGAGGTATAAACCACATTCATATATGGGATGACTCAATATTATAAGTCTCAACTATCTCCAAATTAATCTATAAATTTAGTGAAATTCCAAACAAAAGCAGAATTTTTGCTTTGTTTGCTTTTGAAGTCATCTCTACACCCAATGTGGGGCTTGAATTCATGACCCCAAGATTAAGAGTCACATTTTCCACCAAGTGAGCAAGTCAGGAGCCCCAAAGCAGTTTTTTTGTTTTTGCTTTTACAAAATAGGATAAGCTGACAGTAATATTGACATGAAAAGATACTCTATTTGAAAATGGCTCAGTCAGAAGAGTATGTGGCTCCTGATCTTTGGGTCATGAGTTCGAGCCCCACCTTGGGTGTAGGGATTGCTTAAATAAACTTTTTAAAAAATGGTGCTGTGACCATCTGTTAACCATTTGAAACAACAATCAAGTTCAGTTCACATCTCACACCATACATACGAGGTAATCTGGGGTAGCTTAAAGGCCTAAATGTATAAAGCAAAACTTTATAATTTTAGAAGGCAATATATAGGAGATTAATTTTCTGATCCTTGAGTAGGAAAAGACTGTGTAAACAAGACATAAAAGAGGCCTAAACCGTAAATGAAAAGACTGTATTTTGAATATTACAATCTAAAACCTGTACCCCATAAAAGAGAACGCCAAGTTAAATGCAAACCACAAGCCAAGAGAGCTGCAATACAGGTTAATCACTGCACATCAATCAAACCAGCAAAAAATTAAGACGTCTGACAATACAAAGCATTGGAAATACTCTAGAAAATAAGAACACTCATCGATTACTGGTGGGAAAATGAACTGGTACAACTATTTCAGAGGGCAATTTAGCAATATTAGCAGTATCTAATGAGGATGACCGCGTTCACATTCTATGTCCCAGCCACTGCATACAGAACACAGGCTCTTGTGGCAGATACTGTGTACCCCAAAGAGGCAGCAGCAATATTTCTGTTCACAAAAGGTCTTCCAGAACCTTGAGACACCCCATCGAGAGGTGGTACCTACTTCTTCTTTCCTTGAACCTGGAAGACCTTTGAGAGAGACTGTG
Source organism: Neofelis nebulosa (assembly GCF_028018385.1). Lineage (NCBI taxonomy): Eukaryota > Metazoa > Chordata > Mammalia > Carnivora > Felidae > Neofelis > Neofelis nebulosa. The sequence goes on from NC_080792.1 coordinate 89,159,571, forward strand.
TAACAAATGTGTCCATTCCATCAGTCACTCCTAAGAAGGCAGGGGTGATCAGAAATGGGTACATGGGGGGACTTCAATTGTATCTGTGGTATTTTAAATCCGAAGATGAGTGCTTGGTCCACATGTGATTTTTCTTTTTATATACCTGAAATATTTAAAAGCTGTTTAAATAAAAACGAGTAAAAGCTGTATGTATCAGCATGGTAAATCGCAGAAGCAATGCTGCAAAAAAACAGGTTGTAGGAGGGGTGCCTGGCTGGCTCGGTCAGTAGAATATGCAAATCTTGACCTCAGAGTCGTGAGTTCAAGCCCCACGCTAGGCGTGGAGGCCGCTTAAAAATAAAAAAAACAAAACAGGCTGCTGGAAGATATAGGCAGTACAATTCATATGTAGTTCATAAACATTACTATATATTGTTTATAGACACGTGGGTTTGGAGCAAAAGTAGAAAGAAATGCATGGGGAAACCAAGAGTGTATTCAGCATAGCAGGTAGGAGAGAAAGGAATAGAAGAGGGTGTTTCAACTGGATTTGCAGACAGCTGGTATGTAGATGTTCTATCTATTACTCTCTGTACATCTCCCGAGGCTTGAAGTATTTGACATAGCAAATGCAAACAAACAGTGTCATCACTGGCAACATTAATCTCAATTCAAAACAACATTCCAGTGATCCAATGAACAATGAACATACCTAGTACTAGATCTCCGTTTCTACATATTTTCCACTTAAAGGAACCAGGGCTCGTTGGAGTCATGAGTGATTTAGAGCTATGGGAAAGTACAAGCTGAGCCTGGAATATCTTGCTGTGCCAGGAAGCGTGGATGTGCTCAGAGAATGACAGGAACACATCAAAAGGACACAGGAGCCAGCCAGCCTAACACTTACCCCACTGGCCAAAACTAGGACAAAGCAAGCGTCAAAATAATAACCATAACAGCGACAGCAAAAAGAACTATATGACCCACTAAATAAAATAAGAATCCATGAGTCCACGCTGACATAAATAAACAAAGGAGAGCAGAGAGGTCCTCCTTTCAGAAAAATGTAGAAGGGGTAATAGGAAAAGCATCATTTGGCAACCACCATAGTAATTACCTGTTTCAGGAAAGACTCCTCATGCTAAAGCTAGTGGGTAAAGTCTGATGAGAAGAAGGTGATTTACAAAGTCTTAAAATATCCCCTTATACTTATAAATTCCAAACTGGGAGTTATAACTTTACAGTGCAGACACCAGGCAAACAGCACCGTAACCAAGAGATCAGGGTTAACACCACAAAGTGAACATGGGCCTTCTGATAGGATGGGCTAAGAAGGCTCAGCTTCCTTCCTCTCTTGGGCATTACAACAACCTGAATCTGACTGCAAAATACAAACCCGAACTGAAGAACATTCTGCCACAGTGCTATCCAACAGAACTTTCTGCAGCACTGGAGGTGTTCTCTTATCTGTGCTGCCTAATGGGGCAGCCACAGCCTCATGCGGCCGCTGACAGACTGATAAAGCAAATAGAGTCAAATGTTAAGATTTAGAATCAAGGTGAAAGGTATTTGCAAAGTTTTTATACAATTTTTGCTACTTTCTGTACGTCTGATATTATGGCAAAGTAAAATGTGCAAGAAGTTTTAAAAACCAGGATCTCATCATGTACTCGCACACAAAATTATACTGTTAATACTAACCAGGGGCTCTTGGGTGTCTCGGTTGGTTAAGTGTCCGACCCTTGACTTCTGCTCAAGTCATGATCTCATGGTTCATGAGTTTGTGGGTTCAAGCCCTGCATCGAGCTCCGTGGCTAAAAACGTGGAGCCTGCTTGGAATTCTCTCGCCCCCTTGCTCTCTCTCTGCCCCTCCCCTGCTTGCATTCTCTCAAAATAAATAAATAAATGAATGAATGAATGAATGAATGAACAAACATTAGAAAAAAAGAGTAATAATCAAAACCATGTGAAGTTGTAATCAAATATGACATAGTGAACAGAGTGTTTATATCCACTCTCTCCTGAAACTTGACTATCAGAGAATAAAATACATAGGGTTTATTGATAAGATGTGCTGAAATGGCACTTTCCCTCTGTGGTTTTCCTCCCAATATTCCATAACTACAGTCTAATCATAAGAGAAACATCCCAAGGGACACCCAACAAAACCCCTGACCAATCCTCCTCAAAACCGTCCAGGTCATCAAAAACACGGAAAGTCTGAGAAACTGTCATAGGCAAAAGGACCCTAAGGAGGCGTCATGGTACCTAAATGTACTACAGAATCCTGGGACAGAGAAAGAACATTAGGTAAAAACAAAGGAAATCTGAATAAGCTATGGAATTCACTTAATAATAATGAGTCGACATTGGTTCATTAATTGCCGCAAAATACCATACTAATGTGAGACGTTAATAACAGGGGAACCGTGCAGGCATACAGGAACACGACACTATCTTCTCAATTTCTCTGTAAATCTAAAACTGTTGTAAAAAATAAAAGTATTTTTTAAAAAGTGTGACTGCAAGGGCACCTGGGTGGCTCAGTCGGTTGAGCCTCTGACTTTGGCTCAGGTCATGATCTTGCGGTTCGGTTCATGAGTTCAAGCCCCACATCGGGCTCTATGCTGACAGCTCAGAGCCTGGAGCCTGCTTCAGATTCTATGTCTCCCTCTCCCTCTGCTCCTCCCCTGCCCGTGCTCTGTCTCTCTCTCAAAAATAAACAAACATTAAAAAAAATTTTTTTTTTAAGTGTGACTGCAAACCATAAATGTTTTCAGACATGGAAGGCTTCAGAATTTGTCTCCCAAGTACTCTTTTTCTCAAGAGATACACTCTGGCAAAACAGAGAATTCAACTAAGAAAGAAATACAGGATGCACACAAAACAAGAGACCTAATACAAGAAAGAAGCAAAGACCATTCCCAGGATGATGGCAAAGGTAAGTCCCAGACATCTGTGTAGCCGACCTCTAGAGCAAGCAGCTCATAACAAAGCAGAAGTATTTGGAGGCGGGAGCAAGTACTAAATACAGGCTACTAATCAAGTTAAAAGAAAAAAAACAAAGTAATTATTAATTCTAGGGAAAATAAGAGAAAGGAAATGTAATCACTGAACACTGCAGCCTGGCTCTCAACAATATTTACACAGACAGTAAGAAATACTGAATACTGATCTAACTGTCAATGATAATACATCTCATTTCAAATCTAAAACACCATTCACCAGAAATCATACCATTATTTACTACTGTTTTCTACTAAAAGAGAAAATAAAATGCAGCCAATTAAACTATGATACCACGGCGTAAAGATGTATACCAATTCTTCAAGTTGTTAAAACGTAAAAGAACAGCATCTCAGAATCAAGTTAACGTATTAATCACACTGAAAAGACAGAGGGGGCGCTTGGGTGGCTCAGTCGGTTAACCGTCTGACTTCAGCTCAGGTCATGATCTCATGGTTCGTGAGTTCAAAGCTCCATGTCAGGCTCTGTGTTAACAGCTCAGAGCCTGGAGCCTGCTTCACATTCTGTGTCTCCCTCTCTCTCTGCCCCTCCCCTGCTAGCACTCTGTCTCTCTGTCTCTCTCTCAAAAATAAATAAACTTAAAAACAAAAAAGAAAAAGAAAGGAGAGAAGTGTTTGTATTGGGAGCAAATGGTGTAAGAAGGCTAAACTGTGGCTTTCCTTGCACAGAAGTCGATATGTAATGTCTGAAACTGATGAGGAAAAAAAGAGAAAGAGAAATAGAAGTTTGTTACATAGAAACATGGAGAAAAATGCTACGAGACACCACTAGAAGAGCTGAGAGTGATGACTTCTAAGGTAGGGGACACCTAGGAAGGGAGAGGTGGGAAGACCACCATTTTCCCTTAACATCTGAATATTTAAACCATTTACATGGGGGCACCTGGGTGGCTCAGTCGGGTTAAGCATCCGACTTCAGCTCAGGTCATGATCTCATGGTTTGTGGGTTTGAGCCCTACATTGGGCTCTGTGCTGACAGCTCAGAGCCTGGAGCCTGCTTCAGATTTTATGTCTCCCTCTCTCTCTGCCCCTCCCCCCCGTGCTCTGTCTCTCTCTCAGAAATAAATAAAAAATTTTAAAAAAATGTACATGTATGGGGCGCCTGGGTGGCGCAGTCGATTAGGCGTCCGACTTCAGCCAGGTCGCGATCTCGCGGTCTGTGAGTTCGAGCCCCGCGTCAGGCTCTGGGCTGATGGCTCGGAGCCTGGAGCCTGTTTCCGATTCTGTGTCTCCCTCTCTCTCTGCCCCTCCCCCGTTCATGCTCAGTCTCTCTCTGTCCCAAAAATAAATAAAAAACGTTGAAAAAAAATTAAAAAAAAAAAAAAATGTACATGTATTATCTTCATGAAAATAAGTATTTAAAAAAATCAAAGTAATAACAATCTAATGCTCTCAGGGAGAAAACTGCAACAGCCGAAATGCTTTTAGATTTCTTTATGTACCATGACAAAGAATATTAAGAAAAATCTAAGAAAAAAAAATACACAACCCGAAACCTAATGCAGTTTCAATATTGTACAAATCCAAATTTTAAGCGACATTATAGCAAAATGAAAAAATTCAATCAAACCTATTCTAAATCTGGTTCATTTTACCCATCTAGCCACATAGATGCTTATTTAAGATAGCTCAAAAGGTGACTCGATAGAGACAAAAAGCATGGGGGAAACACCACAGTTCTGAACGCTCTGACTTCCTGCTTCAAGATAAGACCTAACAGACTCAATCGGGAGAATCTATATTTGCAGCCACAGCAAAGTTATGTCAAACAAAAATAAACTTGGAAAAAGTCATAATAGTCTGTAAGAGTATAACATCTAAAATAACTTTTAGCCAACCCTGTCTTAAGTTTCCATTTTTTGTCACTTACATCTTGAAACATTTTGTTTTCTTGTTTCAGTCTTGCTTCCTTATCATCTGAGAGTTTGTAAGCATTCTCAAATGCTTCTTCTAAATCCTGCAGTCGAGATTTTAGTCGAATGATGGTATTGTCTTTTTCTTTGTTACTTGTTCTCATTTCCTCAATCCGTTCCTGCAAAATTTTGGAAGCACTGCTGGCTGCATTGAAGCGTTCTCTAAAATCACTCTACAAAATAAAAACAAGGATAATAAATTGTTTTTAATTAAAAAAAATAGATGTTTCAGTAGCAGCTAATAAGTTGTGGGCATTAAACTCTGAAAGAAAAGTAATAAAATAAAACCTACAAATTGGAATTAACAAGTTTAATATTTTGTTATGTCCTGGGATGGAGACTGAAAAGGATCACCCTACTAAAGTAACAGCTTCAGGGGTACCTAGCTGGTTCAGTCAGTGGAGCATGTGACTCTTGCTCACAGGGTTTTAAGTTCAAGCCCCACACTGGGTGTTGAGATTACTCAAAAATAAAATCTTTAGGGGTGCCTGGGTGGTTCAGTTGGTTAAGCATCCGACTTCAGCTCTAGTCATGATTTCATGGTTTGTGACTTCGAGCCCCACGTTGGGCTCTGTGCTGACAGCTCAGAACCTGGAGCCTGCTTTGGATTCTGTGTCTCCCTCTCTCTCTGCCCCTCCCTGCTTACGCTGCCTCTCTCTCTCTCTCTCTCTCTCTCTCTCTCCCCCTCTCTCTCTCAAAAATAAACATTTAAAAAAATAATTAATTAAAAAATTCAAAGATAAAAGGGAACCTAGGTGGCTCAGTCAGTTGAGCATCCGACTGCTGGTTTTAGCTCAAGTCATGATCTTATGGTTGATGGGTTCAAGCCCTATATCTGGTTCTGTACTAGCAGCTTAAAGCCTGCTTGGGATTCTCTCTCTCTCTGCCCCTCCCCTGCTTGTGCTATCTTTGTCTGTCTCAAAATAAATAAATAAAACTTAAAAATTTTTCTAAAAAAAATCAATCAATAACAGCTTCATGAGATTGTCATGAAGTACAGACAGAAAACCATTTCTGGCATTGAACTGCTGGACCCACCTGTAGGTCACTTTAATGAAAAAAATAACCATGGCTATTAGGGAAATGATTCTGAAAGGACAGCTGGAGTCTGTTGCCCCACATTAATATTTAGGGAGAATCAAGCATTTCTTACCCTATTCTCTTACTATGAAAATAAAAGAGAAAATTCAAAATGCATCTGCTATATTAATATTCATTCAACAATCGTTTCTTGAATATCCACTAGGTGCCAGGCACTAGGGTGCAAAAAATGTAAGATTAGCAAGAAAGACAAGTCCCTGACTTTGAGAAGTTTACAGTTTAGGAGAAAGACAACTAAAAAAATATACATCAAAGAAAGACAAAGAAACAGTGCACAGAACATAAGTGGCATTTTCCATCAAAATGTTACTAACAAGGTTACACATAGAAGAATAAAATTTGGTAACGCATGAGAAAATATTTTAAAATATTAAAATATTAAGCATCTGACCTCGGCTCAGGTCATGATCTTGCCGTTCCGAAGTTCAAGCCCCGCATAGGGCTCTGTGCTGACAGCTCAGAGCCTGGAGCCTGTTTTAGATTCTGTCTCCCATTCTCTCTCTGCCCCTCTCCTGTTCACATCTGTCTCTCTCTCTCTCTCAAAAATAAACATTAAAAAAAATTTTTTTTAATTTAAAGTTTATGCATTCCTAGTTATACATCAAGAAAATTTAAAACCTAACTCCACATAAAATGTTGTATACAAATATTCATAGCACTGTCATTCGTAACAGCCAAAAAAATCAAAACAACCCAAACATCTATCCCCTAATGAATAAATACAGAATATTATTCAACCATAAAAAATAATGAAATACTGATTCATGCTACAACATGGATAACCCTTGAAAATAATCATGCTAAGTGGAAGAAGTCTGACACAAACGGTCATATATATAAGATTCCACTTATACCAATGTCCAGAATGGGCAAATCCAAAGAACAGAAAGTAGGGTAGTGCTTGCTCAGGGCTGGGAACAAGGGGGTTTGGGGTTAGGAGGGAAAGGCTAATGGTTAAGGGTTTCAGGGTTTCTTTTTATTTATTTATTTATTTATTTTTTTACATGTTCATTTATTTATTTTTGAGAGAGAGAGAGAGAGAGAAGGAGAGAGCGGGGAAGGGCAGAGAGCGGGAGAATACCAAGCAGGCTCCACACTGCCAGCACCACAGCCTGATGTGGAGCTCGATCTCACGAACCTCAAGATCATGACCTGAGCCAAAATAAAGAATCAGACACTCAACTGACTGAGATACCCAGGTGCCTCTGGGGTTTCTCTTTGAGAGAAAATATTCTAAAATTGACTGTAGTGATGCTTGCACAAGTTTGCAAATATACTAAAGACCACAGAATTCTATACTTTCAGACAGTGAGTTTTATGATATGCAAATTATATCTCAATAAAATAAATAAAAAATTTAAAGGGTAAAAGTTTATCCTATCCTATGAAGCCAGCAGCATTCAAAATATAAACTTACTTAATAAGACAACCTAAGAAGATTAAAAACACATAGCCAATATTTTCATAAAACTATTAATTTGTCTCTAAAGTTCAGTTAATAAAAAGGCTTAAATTCTTAACGTTGAGCCACTAAACAACAGAAGAATACTTACAACTTCTATTTCCAGCAAGTTATTCTTATTTTCAAGTGTTCTCACACGACTAGTTGCTTCATTTAGAGCACTATCTAATTGGCCACATCTAAAAACCATAAATTGGAAAGAAAAAATTAGAAGATAAAATCCTTTCCCTTAGAAGTATTCTGTAAATCTGATTTGCCCATATATTAAACAAATTCTCCATTTATTGAACACAGAGGATGCCATTTTAATAAAATACATCCCAATAAACCTGATTATCATCTTCCAGAGAAAATTACAATATGAAAAGATCCCTAATAGATAAGTGAAAAAGGCAAAATATGAAAGACATCTGTATACCTATGTTCACAGCAATGTGCACACTAGCCAAAAAGGGAAGCTAGCCAAGTGTCCATGAGGGCTGAATGGATGAGCAAAATGTGGTCTATCCATGCAGTGGAATATGATTCAGCCTCAAAAAGGATGACTGTCCAAAGCCTGCTACGACATGGATGAACCTTGAGGGCATTATGCTCAGCGAAATAAGCCAGACCCAAAAGTATGCTTCCACTTATACATGGCACCCAAACTCATCTGAGGTGTTAATTTCATAGACAGAAAGTAGGATGGTGGGTGCTCGAGGGTGGGGGTGGTGGGAGTGCAGACTTGTTGTTTAATGGATCCAGGGGGTCGGGTCTGCAAGATGAAAAAGTTCTGGAGATGGATGGTGGTGACGGTTGCCCAACAATGTGAATGTACTTCATGCCAGTGAAATGATCGCTTAAAAATGGTGAACATGGTAAAAAAAAAAAAAAAGGTTAAGATGGTAAATTTTGTTATTTATATTTTACATCAAAAATAAATTTTAAATTAAAAAACATAAGATATAAAAGAATGCATTAAACAGCTTGATCTTTGTTATGAAAGAAAACCTATATATAAATATGTGTATTGTGATTTGTAGGATATAAAACTTAAATCTGGAAACTTAGAGGCTGGGTAGGGAGACTTTTCTTATTATATCCCCCTGTAGTTTTCCAAATGAGCATGAATGTATTCTTCTTAGAATTAAAGACCTTCTTCATAAAGTTAATCATCACAGAACCTTAAAATAACAGAATACACGGAAGAATTCGGTTATCATTTTGACTCCGTGTTCATGAATTGGGAGTACAAGCCAATATCTATTTGGCACTGATTATATGCCAAGTCCACGTTAAGCACTTACATTCATCCTCACAATCCTATGAGTTAGGACTATTATCATCAGCATTTTACAGATAAGAAAACAATATGAAGCTTAATTCCTCCTGGGTTGTAAGCCATCAAACTGGGATTCTAAACCCGGCAGTCCGGCTCCAGAGTTCACGCTCCTCACCACTGTGCATCGATGCCACGTAGCAATGAAATACTGATAAAACCGTTCTAGAAAGAAAGAGCACTAAATAGTCAAGTGTAGGTATGTTAACTGTATTTCTCCGTTTTAATTCCCACACTGACTCCGGCATGAGGCTGTGTCACATAATCTGATATCGCAGCTGGCCTACGAGAGAAGTGTCCATGGCCCCATCGGCAGCTCCAGGGGGATTCTCCCAATTGCAATTTTAAGTCTGAAAAACCCTGATGTGTATGCCGACAACTTAAACTTGGTTTTCGTCTTTGGCGAATCATTTCTCCAGTCCTGGCTGACTGCAACTACTGCCACTCATTTGCACACTGTCCTTGCGCCCACCCCAGCGCCCTGACTGCTGCCGCCACCATTAGGACACAGCCACTTAGTCAAATCCTGACTTCCAATCTGTCCTACCTACACTGCCTCACCGCTCCATGGCTCTAGCAGCTTCTAGACAGAAAAGTGCATTAATCAGCTATCACTTCCTAGGTGTCTTTTCTGGTGGCCTATCTTTAACCCAACAAGGTCTACAAGCTTCTTTCATACTCGTTTTCCGCAGGAAGGACCTACAGTCATCTTTGACTTTTTTTTTTTTTTTATCTTTGACTTCTTAAAAACAAACAACAAGAACCAACTTCCCCTAGCCTGACATCTACTCTTTTCCTTTTATCCTAGAAAACCTATTTCTGGCTCTTTTCAAATTACTGCTCTCTACCATGGCACCCCCCAGTTCCACCCCCAACCCCACCTCCAGCCCCACTCCCAGCAGCAAAACCGAAGCTGTAGTAACACTCAGGTAGTTAACAGCATGTTAACTACCACAGCAACCACAAACTAGTATAAAGGCTAGTTTTCCTACAATTCTCCAAGCTAAACTACTAACTGAACCAGAAGATTTCAGTTCCCTCATCTTTTTTTCAAGGAGCTTTGTCTTTTCTTGCCTTAAAAAAGAATACTTTAGGGGCGCCTGGGTGGCTCAGTCAGTTAAGCGTCCAACTTCGGCTCAGGTCATGATCTCATGGTTCATGAGTTCAGGCCCCACGTCAGGCTCTGTGCTGACAGCTCAGAGCCTGGAGCCTGCCTCGGATTCTGTGTCTCCCTCTCTCTCTCTTCCCTGCCCTGCTCACGCTTTCTCTCTCAAAAATAAATAAACATTAACAAATTTAAAACAACAACAAGAACAAAAAAAAAAAAGAATACTTTGCTGCTATACTGACCTGAGTTTTTTTTTTAATGTTTATTTATTTATTTTTGAGAGAGAGAGAGAGAGGGAGCAAACAGGGATGGGGCAGAGAGAGAGAGAGAGAGAGAGAAGGAAAGAGAGAATTTCAAGCAGTCTCTGCACTGTCAGCGCAGAGTCCAACGTGGGACTCAATCTCACAAACTGTGAGATCATGACCTGAGCTAAAATCAAGAGTTGGACACTTGGAGCGCCTGGTCAGCTCAGTTAAGTGTACTGACAGCACAGAGCTTGCATGGGATTCTGTCTCCCTCTCTCTCTTCTCCTACCCTGTTCTTCTCTCTCTCTCAAAATAAATTTAAGAAAAAAATTTTTTTAAATTTTTTTTAACGTTTATTTATTTCTGAGACAGAGAGAGACACAGCATGAGCAGGGGAGGGGCAGAGAGAGAGCGAGACACAGAATCTGAAGCAGGCTCCAGGCTCTGAGCTGTCAGCACAGAGCCCGAGTGGGGCTCAAACTCACAAACCATGAGATCATGACCTGAGCCGAAGTCGGTCGGCTCAACCGACTGAGCCACCCAGGCGCCCCAAATTAAAAAAAAATTTTAAAGGTGGCTCAGTTGGTTAAGCGTCTGGTCATGATCTCACGGTTTGGGAGTTCAAGCTCTGCATCGGGCTCTCTGCTCAGAGCCCACTTTGGGTCCTCTGTTCCCCTCTCTCTCTGCCCCTCTGCTCTACTCCCCTCTCTCTCAAAAACAAATAAACATTTAAAAAACAAAAAAAAGAATCAGACACTTAATAGACTGAGCCACCCAGGTTTCCCCCCCCAGCTTTCAATCTGTTTAAATCCCATTTAAATGTAAAGTATGTTCCAAGTATGCTGTTATTAATACTAGTGAAGGCATCAAATTTGTTACTGATTCTCTCCCTAAAACAGGTATCCAGGGATCCTTAACATAACTGCCCCTGTGTTTCCATGTTGGTTACTTGTTTGTACAGGATAATTGCTTACACAGGTTCAGGAGTGTCTGGATTTAAGTTACATGTCTCTGACTTTCAAAGCAGGTTGAGAACTGCTAGAGGATGTTAGAGACTTCTGAGAAAATCTGTACACAATACTAATCCACTCATAAATGACGTTCCTTTACATACAGGGTATCTGCTCAACTGTTCCAGTATCCTGTCCGTGTGAAACAAATGTTCTCATGTCAGCTATTAGTGTGCTACACGAGGTTGGTTTCGATCTGTGAAAATAATTCCTTAGGCAAACAGGTCTCTGTTAAAAATTTCAAATCTAAAGCACATCTTTGCAAAATGTTTTATCACAATTAAATATACTTAGGAAAAAATAACATTTTCAAGTTGGAAAAACGCTAACTTCAGAGTTGAATTATAAGCTTTACCTGTCTACAAGAATTTGATTGGTTTTCTTCCAATCTTCAACTGCAGAAATCTCCTTTGCCTCCAGTTTCTGTTTCAAACTATTTATTTCTGACTCATAATAAGCTCGAAGATCGGCTACGTGTCGAGCGTGCTTCTCCTTCAGGTTCTGCCGAATCCTGTTGGTGAGGGCAAAACAACTTGTTAGGAAAGCATTTCCTCACTCTACCCCACAACAGAAACTAAGAATACAATCTTTCTCAAAAGCAAAACTACAGCCTTCTTCCTCTGCACACTCACACAACACGTAACAGATCAATACACAAGTTAACAACTAATTAAGTAAAAAAACCAAAGACGCGGATATTTAGATGCCCTACTTTAAAAGTGCCGCGTCTCTTTTTTTAAGATTTTATACATTAGTGAAGGTCAATAAAAATCATTTTCATAATTCAAGCAGACGTCAAAGAAGAGCTATTAACATTACAAGCCACGCGCTGAAACACATACTTTGACAGTATTACAGGATCTTCCAGAGGAGTCAGTGAAATGCATTCTGGGACACTGCTGGCTGTCCCTGGAAGCTGGGACTGACTGGCTGAGGCTGAAGTTACCACGACCGTGTTTTCTTCATCTACAGTGTTGACCGAGATGTCATTACTAGCAGTAGTAGCCACCGAAGGAAACGTGGAACTGCTCCTACTTTCGTTTGGGAAGCCATGATTTTTCCAAGAGTCCACTGGTGAAGCTTTTGTGTTTGAAGGATATTTGGGGAATCCAGATGACTGAGAAGCGATATTACTTGCTTGTGAAAATGAGTCTATGTCAGAGTGACTAGACATACTGGGGTCTAGAACAGAGTCTGGTGAAAAGGACATTCTGTCATCAAGGGCATTCAAAAAGCCTTGCGGCTGAATTCCTGAAATCTGATTTGGCTTCATGTGTAACGTTGGATCCAGAGTCAGTACCTAGAAATTAAGACAGACAACAGTAAGATTTTGCCCTCCGCACTCAGTGTTTGTTTTTAAGGGAGTAGGCTTTAGATCTCCTACGGAAAATAAAGCTTGAGATAAAAGTTAAGAGCCATGAAGCATCTTTCATTTTCATTCAGCAGGGTGTTGCCAACTTTACCTCTGGTGGATGATTTGGGTTGGAAGCAGAAGTGAGATTCCTCTCAGGTAACTGCTTGTTTTCCCTTTGTTTTTTATGATAAATATCCTTCAGTGATGGTAGCTTCATCTCATTACTAGTATTAGACTTAAAGATATGAAACAAAATTATTTAAGTGGTATTATCAATGATGAAAAAAATTCACTGACACAAGATCAGCACCACAAAAAGATTTCTGAAAGAATTTAAATGAACTGAGACTCTGGACTGTCAGACTTATAAAACAAGTTTAGATGTCATTACCCGTTAATTATGAGTCTCCCTCAGAATGAAAAAAAAATGATATCCCCTAATAATAAATATTAAGGTGATAATCTGAACCTAAGTTATTTAATAGCCTCAGAATACTGCCAAAGAATAAAAAACCTTGGTAGTCCCCCGTACTCAAGATAAAAACCAAGTTTTGAGGTATGAAAAGACTTCATGATGAAAAGAGTGAAGCAGGATTAAGAAGACTTTTGGCTAGATTAACATCATGTGACTCAGGGAGACAGGTATACAGAGATGAAATTCCTTATCTGTGTAGTTATTTTCCTACTTTTTTAAGAGTTCACAGACCAAGAAAAAGTGTTAAGAAAGAAGTTACCCAATGGAAACAAGCCCCTTTTTAAATTAATAAGATAAGAAGATACGACCCTAATTCCTACAGCTTGAAATCAGGGCTTTGTCACGCTGGAAATGTTGCAAAGAGGTCTAAAGCTCCAAATTTAAAACCTCAGCCTCAAATTATTTCAAAGTCGGACCTACTGTAGGGCATGCTGGGGTATCATTTAACTTGGGTCTCAAATTTAAACTGTTTTAAATGAGATTATAGATTCAGCAAGAGATATATTGAAAGTACTCAAAGAATATACTCACATATAGCTTTAAATATGTGTCCCATTTCCAGACCCTACACAGGCTACAGATTACCATGCATTAACATGTTTTAACAAACCCTGTAACTAGCTTGTGAATAGGACAATCGAACTTTTTACGTGTGCATTAAAAACATTAATTTTCTGAATGTGAGCCCTTAAAATTTACAATTTCTGTAATTGGAATTTTACTTTTAATTGAAATTTTTTTTAATGTTTACTTATCTTTGAGAGAGAGACGGAGAGAGAGAGAGAGAGAGAGAGAGAGAGAGAGAGAGAGAGAGAGAGAGACCGAGCAGGAGAGGGGCAGAGAGAGAGGGAGACACAGAATCCAAAGCAGGCTCCAGGCTCCAAGCTGTCAGCACAGAGCCCCAATGCAGGGCTCGAACTTATGAACTGATGATCACGACCTGAGCCAAAGCCAGACGGCCAACTGACTGAGCCACCCAGGAGCCCCTGGAATTTTACTTTTTATACACCAACAACCTAAAAGACCCTTTCAAGCTGAAAGTTTGTAACAAGCAGAGCACTCAGGAAATGGCCTCGAGCCTGAGGAATCCCTGCCTGGTGATGCCCCAAACCTGGTGGAGCACCCCCAGGCACAGCTGCTGGAATTACTCTATTTAGAGGTCGTGGTAGCATAACGAACCATTCTTCACCATTTTCCACTTCTATGATCACTATATTTTAACATCTCAGAAGTGAGGATGCCTCTTGTAATTAACAGCTTCTTAACATTGCTTTTGGTCAAGTAGCAATTGTGATATAATTGTCATTGTCTGCTCATAAGCACACATAGAAGACATCCAAATTGGCCGAACAGGTGTCAGCAGTTTGGAAAAAAATCCTAGAGCCTACACCAGAAGCCCTGAGAACCAGTATTTAAGGGACAGTGAATTAACAGATGGTTAGCAGCATTCCCCATCTGGGTGCCAAAAGTAGGCCAGATCTACAGAACTACTAGGCCAGGTAAAAACTCAGCACCAAGGCCTCTCATCTTTGCCAATCCCCAAAGCTCTTGATGGCTCAAGGAAAACAGTATGTGGAAAAACACAGAAACGAACACTGAGTTGAAAAGACAGCATAAACCTCTGTAGGTGAAGAGGTTTTAACAAATTTATTTCACTTATATCGTCCTTTTTAAGTATGTGTAAGAGTTATATGGCAAAAATCAAGGTTCAGTTACAAGATCTTTCATTAAGAATAAAATATAAATTCTAAGTGGTAAGAAAGCACTGATATACACTGCTTTTTATTTTTGTTAGAATAATTTTTTAAGTTTGTTTACTTATTTTTGAGAGAGAGAGGGGGAGAGCGAGCAAGCGGGCAAGGGAAGGATAGAGGGATAGAGAGAGAGGGAGAGACAGAGAGAGAGAGAGAGAGAGAGAGAGAGAGAGAGAGAGAATTCCAAGCAGGCTCTGAGCTGTGAGCACAGAGCCCGAAGTGGGGCTCCAGCTCACGAACAACGAGATCACGACCCGAGCCAAAACCAAGAGTCGGAGGCCCAACAAACTGAGCTACCCAGGCGCCCCTAGAATAATTTTGTTAGACTATGAAATAGGAAGTTTTAAAATTGACAGTATCTTAGAATCACCAAAATACAGTATTCACTCACTGATGGTGCTGATCACGTCACACACAGGGAGCTCTGTAATCACAAAGCCCACCAAGGCTTCCAGCCCCTCACAATCTCACTCCCCAGCCTTCCTTTCCCTGCATTTATCTGTCTCTCTCTTTTGCTCCCTTCCTGAAGGATGGGATGCTGGTTTGTACCCCTCTTTGGGACTCTGCTGTCTACACAGACGCTGTATCCCCACTGCCCCTACCGATGCCTATTACTCATGCTTATACTCTCCTGGTTACCTTCGTTGTAATCACTCCTTTTCCCCAACCTTTCTCATCACCTGAATGTACACATGCTGGGTAGTTTGATTTCACCGTGCTGAAGTAAAGAAAATATTTACATTTCGTGCTCAAAGAAAATGACGACAGCAAATTAAAATGCTCAGCATTATTGGTACAAATGGATTAGCAGGAGGGCGGAATAAGACAGAGAATCAAAACCAGGTGTAGGAACAGCGGAAGCTGTTATCTGCAGACCTACTACGCTTAGCACAGTAGGCACAAAATCATCTCATTTAATTTTACAACACATTAGCTGGGAATTTTAAATTCCATTTTTAAGTAACCTTCCTATGATCACATAGGCAATGAATGAGAGATTACATTTGAAAGCAAGTACAATTTAAAGCCGATGCTTCTTTTGGGGTGCCTGGGTGGCTCAGTTGGTTAGTGTCCGACTTCGGCTCAGGTCAAGATCTCGCGGCTTGTGAGTTCGAGTACCGCGTTGGACTCTGTGCTGACAGCTCGGAGCCTGGAGCCTGGAGCCTGCTTCGGATTCTGTGTCCCTCTTTTGCTCTTCCCCTCCCCTGCTGACGCTCTGTCTCTCCCTCTCTCAAGGATAAATAAAACATTAAACGAATAATTGGAAAAATACAACGTTTATAATGAAACGGAGCTCTGAACTATAATTGTGTGACACAAACACATACACACAATGTGTTTTTAAATCACCTGGCCTGGTGACCTATCTCCAGAGGACGGTGCAAATGCCTTCTCTAAAGTCTCAGGCAAAGAGTGATACATGTCCTTCTCCTCCAGCTTCCAGTAAGTCAGTCCTGTTGTGCATAAATACAGAGAAGAGAAGACTGAGAAAAGAGAAAAGTGCTTTCTAGAATAACTTACTTCTACCTACAGAAAATTAAATACGAGAAGTAACTAGTTTTTGGCTATCTGGATACAGGAAATTGAATTTTAATGGAACAAGAATCTCTTAAATGCCTTCCCATGGAAGAGTTCTAATTTGATGATCGAAATATTTAAAAATGAAATATATTATTAAAAGTCAAGATGTGCGGTGCCTGCTGGCTCAGTTGGAGAAGGGTGCAACTCTTGATCTCGGGGTCGTGAGTTCAAACCCCATGCTGGGTGTAGAGACTATTTTTAAAAATGTTTTTAAAGTCAAGATAAATTACTACAATCTAAAATGTATTTCTTAAAAAAGAAAAAATTCTTTATGAATAGCACAGACTTAGATAGAAACAATATAAAGAATTCAATGGTTCAGGGGCACCTGGGTGGCTGAGTCAGTTAAGAGTCTAACTCTTGATCTCTGCTCAGGTCATGATCTCCTGATTCGTGAGCTCAAGCCCCACGTTGGGCTCTGCACTGGCAGCACAGAGCCAGCTTGGGATTCTGTCTCCCTCTCTCTCTGCCCATCCCCCACTTGTGCACACGCTCACGTGCTCTCTCAAAATAAACAAACTTTAAAAATTAATAAGAATAATAATTCAGTGGTTCAAATACATACTGAGTGTTTACTGTGCCAGGCTGGGGAGCAGAAAATGTGAGAAATGAACAGTAAATAAATCACAACGTATACACAGGAGGTTAGAAGGCAGTAAACACCAAATGGTAAGACTTACAAATCGGGTAAAAGGGAATATATGTAGCGTGTGTGGAGGGGTGCTCAGGGTTGGCTCGCTGCAAGGTACCAAGATAATGTTAGCCATTTTAGCCACATATGAGGGAGATCCCCTATATAACGGGTGGAGAGAACATTTCAAATATAGGAAGCAGCAAAGCAAAAGCCCTAAAATGAGAACCTATCTGGCACATTTAAGCAAAGAGCCTCTCTGCTGAAGCAGAGAAAGGGAGCAGCAGAAAATGAGGTCAAACAGAACAAGGCTAGATCTTGCTGAGCCTACGGGCACCTATACGACTCTGGCTGTTACTCTGAGGGAAAGAGCATAGAAGGGTTTTGAGCAGAGGAGTCACATGATCTGACCCATCTTAGAGAAGGACTGTTTAGGCTACTGTGTGGAGAACGGATGGAAGGGTGCAAGGGTGAGGGCATGGATGCTGGGCAGGAAGTTGTAGGAACTCAGGTGACAGGTGATGGGGACTCTATTAGGGTGACAGCATGACAGTGGTTGAATTCTGGCAATTTTCATCAGGCAAAGCTAATTTATCCTGACAAACTGGATGTGGGATTGTGGGAGGTAGGGTAGGGAATCAGTAAACTAGAATAAGCTTACCATGGAGAGTAAAGAATGACTCATAAAGGGTTTGAATGTCTTAATTCATTCTGGAACATCTGAAAAATGCTGAGATGGCTTTTGCAGCTGTTTGAAACAACTGCAAAAGTATTTTTCCCATCTATCTTTACAGAATCTGTAACACTAATGCAAGTAAGGAAGTTATAGTTAACAGAGGCACAACAGAACACATTTACAGAAAGCACGCTAATACACTGGATAGAATTAACATCCCGCGAGAAATGCAGACAAGTTGTTATCAAAACAAAACGAAACAAAACAAAACAACAGGTCTCATACCTGTTCCTGAATCAGACATCCAAGAATTTGGACTCTCATCTGGTTTATTGAGGTAAAAAGCATGAGGGTGCTTAGCAGCAGTGAAATTAGGCTGCAATGCAAGAAAGAAAACCATTAGTCGATGGATAAAAATCATTAGGCACAAACTACTGACCCAAGGAAAGAGAGCCAGGTATCAAACCAAGACACAGAGAAAGCCTCAGAGGGTTCAGGAAGAACTACGAAAGTCCAGTTTCCCCTGTGATTACGAGAACACAAAATGATAGGAATTAACCGTGAAGGATTTTCTTTTCCTGTGTGTTTACACGAGTTTATTTTGGTTCTGCGGAGCTGGAAGAACACTGGGAGCTGGTGTTACTTAATGAGTTCAGAATGAAAACGTATTTATAGGGCCGCCTGGGTGGCTCAGTTGGTTAAGTGTCCGACTTCAGCTCAGGTCATGATCTCACACTCCGTGAGTTTGAGCCCCGCATTGGGCTCTGTGCTGACAGCTCAGAACCTGGAGCCTACTTCAGATTCTGTGTCTCTGCCCCTCCCCTGCTCATGCTCTGTCTCTCTCTGTCTCAAAAATAAATAAAGACGTTAAAAAAAAAAAAAAAAGAAAGAAAGAAAACTACTGTATCCACCGGGGTATATACCAAAGACCCAAAGTTTGTCAGCAGTGAGAAAGTCTCCAAAAGACTAGTCTGTCTGTTCATTTTTTTGTTTTTTGCTAGCCTCCCCAAGACTGAGTTTTACTTAATGTAAAAACAGAAGAGAAACTAGCATATATGAAAACATTTTTTCTGCCAACCTATTCCAATGGAAAAAGCAACTTTCACCCCGTCTCTAAATACTCTTATGCGCTCACACCAAAGATGTACCATCCCAATGGCACGCGAGTTCAAAAGAACAGACCCACAGATACAGTACTACAGGGCGCCTGCAGGTGAGGCCAGTGGTCCCTGGAGGTTTATCACCCTCACTTCCCTCCTGAACACAAATCTGAATAGGTTCTGGAACGGTGATCTTGAGAAGCCTAAATATCACAGGCTGAAGAAAACTTATGGCAAGAAAAGAGAATAGTGCTTTATAAAGGTTGAAGGACTGTCTTCTTAGGACTTCTATTTAATCTTTTTCACAGGATGATAGAAGGACCATGTTTACAGCAATCAAGACCAGGGGCGCCTGGGTGGCTCAGTCCATTAAGCATCAGACTTTTAATTTTGGCTCAGGTCATGATCTCACGGTTCCTGAGTTCAAGTCCTGCGTCTAGCTCTACGCTCAGCACAGAAAATGCTTGGGATTCTCTCTCTCTGCCCCTCCCCTGCCAGTGCACGTACTCTCTCTCTCTCTAAAAAAATAAACATTAAAAACAGTGGCCAATTTCTAAAAGTATCAAGTTTGCAGAGAGACGTGATTTTGCAATTTCAATTCAGTATCATAGAATAAACAACATTACTCTATGACGATTTAAGCCAAAAGGGCTACAAAGATGTTTAAAACCTACTCAATATCTACACCTCTTTAACGAAAGCAGCTGCTAGATTAGTAAAAGGGCCACACAGAATTTAAACATTTAACCTCTTACAATTTGGATTATAAATTCAGTACCACTTCTTACAACTTAATAGTAATATAAATTATGTGAGAGTTTTTTTAATTTTTAATGCTTATTTATTTTTGAGAGAGAGACAAACAGACAGAGCACAAGTAGGGGTTGGGGCAGAGGGAGAGGGAGACACAGAATCCGAAGCAGTCTCCAGGCTCTGAGCTGTCAGCACAGAGCCCAACGTGGGGCT
Organism: Neofelis nebulosa; assembly: GCF_028018385.1. Taxonomy (NCBI): domain Eukaryota; kingdom Metazoa; phylum Chordata; class Mammalia; order Carnivora; family Felidae; genus Neofelis; species Neofelis nebulosa. Next base: position 89,179,273 of record NC_080792.1, read on the forward strand.
CGAACTCATGAACCATGAGATCGTGACCTGAGCCAAGTCAGACGCTCAAAGGACTGAGCCACCCAGGCGCCCCTATTTGAGAGTTTAAAAAAAAAGTTAAATGGATTATTCTCTGGCTAAATGTAAACAGTTGCAGCACAAAGAGAATTCGGACCTTTACAAAACGGTTTTCATTTTCTATTGTACTTTATTCCTCATTATTTTTGATTTCCAGACTACTAAAAAACCAATACCCAGAGCAAATCATTGTTTCCAATCCTCTGGGACACCCAGAGAAAGACAGGTCAATGGAACAAATTAACAATACAAAAGAAAGGGCAAAAAACTTATGTTGACGAGCACGTAGTAAACTCCACCATAATTAGCAATAAAGTGACTCATCACCTACTTTCTCAACTGGTGATTTCTTGGCTTGTTCATTTCCTTGCATAGATTTTGAACACCCCTCCTCTGTAAGTGCTCTCTTTGGTTGGTTCTGCTTCAGCTTTTGTGCCCATGATGTTACAGACTTACTATTCAGAAAGAGAAAACAAAATTATTCTCTTTAGATACTGTCCTTTGCACATAAAACTAAACACTAATAAATATTGTGTCCATGGGAAATGCTTTGAGTTCTTTTTCTAACTGCAGAGAAAGAATGGATTTTTATCCATTCACCTACATCTCTTTGTACACTTTCTTATTACCAAAGGCAAAGTGAACACAAAGACTAATGGTGATTAATAAAGGATTTAGCCTGTAGCCATGGAATAGAACAAAACCACCACAGTGGCCTGTTCACATACTCAATGTAGCTCTACAGCAAAAGCTTATTTGTTTACAAGGACTAGTGACTGTACTTACAGGTATACAAGATCTGTGCTGCTATAGCTAAACACTTATTTTAGAGAACAAATTTTAGAGATATAAAACTCAACATTTAGGGTAAATGACAAATTTTAAATGATTGTTTGCTTTACAAACATTCAGCCACACTTATCATCAAACTTAGAAAATTTCCTCTTCTATATAAAAAGCATAAAATTGAGTATGCTTGTGTATAATTTTTGGTTGCAAATTACATGCACATGTATACATTTAGACTCTAAAAGGAGCTTGATTTACTAGATTCTAAATGTAATAAACAAGTAAACCTCCCTTCAAATGTTGGAGAAATTCTACTTACCTATTCGTTTTGCCACTGTATACTTCTGAAACCTTATTTTCACCAAGAAAATTGTGTTCAAATTCACCAGGAAAAATGGAAATATCTTCTTTTAAAGATGCACAAAACTCTTCAGTGGTATGTATACGAAAATTCTTGTTTTTTACACCCTCTGCAAGTGACTCCATCTGCCCCAAAGATGCTCCAAACTGTCCCTCAGAAACCTCTGTGTGCTCCATGAACTCCAGAGGGTCCTTAGATTTGTAGGCATTTAATTCGGAGACACAAAAGGTACCATACCCACTGCTCACTGAGCTACTGTCCACATTGCAGTCTGGTTGTGATGTGGATGTTTCTTGCTGCATTTCGGGTTCTTCAGACTTAGGATAACTGATAATAGGTTCATTTCTCTCACTGTTTTCAGAAAAAAAACCCATTTGACTTCCTGAAGATAACTGTTTACTTAAAGAAGTATCATAGGAAGCCCAGGAAGCATTACTGGTCTGTAACTTGACTAAATTTTTTATCTCCTCCTGTATACGCTGAAAACAAAGTTACAGATTTGGTAAGTATACTAAACATTGCATTTTTTATAAATACTATGAAAATATTGCTTAAAAATACGAGCTATTACTCTAAAGACAGTATGTTTCTAGTTCATCAACAAAACTGATATAAAGTATTAACGGGTTCTTCTTGCAAATCTTACAGTATAAAAAAGAATCAATACAAATAACAACTTACTTGAATTTGGTTGTGGAACTGCTCCTGCTGAGCGGCTATTTGCTCTTGGCATTGTTTTTCCACCAAACTGAATAGTTGTAACCACCTGGTCTATTAAGTTATAAAATATTTTAGTTAAAAATAATTTTCAATGTAATATTTCACAGAAAAATTGCTCCAGTGGGAAAGGACCTTTTTAAAATGTATTTTAATTTAAATTTATAAGCTGAATTAAGTAGTTATAAAACTGTATTTAATGTAAAAATACAGGCACAGGCTTGGTCACCCCTTTCCTATGTAATCTGTAGTTTGGGTCAATTTGAAGGTCTGGGTAAATCTTATTTTTCAAATGGCATGTCGTCTGCTATCGTTTCTGATTCATCAACAGCTGGCAGTCATACGTCGTATTTGTCTTAAGTTCTCTTCCTTTCTTTGTAACAGCTAGTGATTTTCTTAAACAATGACTTGTACCTAGGAAAAAGAATCCCACGTCTTAAAACAAGAGATAGTTTGGTATTATGGAAATTTAACCCCTAATTTACATGGGATTTAAGTGGAAAAAAACAAAACAAAACTTTTTCAAGTCAGGTGCTGAAGTGTTTTACAGTGCCACAGCTGAAAAAGGAATTTAAAAAATCAGTCTGAAAACCTGTGGAACTGGCCTAGGACTCCCTTCATTCTGAGGTTCTGATCCATGCTGACTCAAGAGTATAGTAAGTGTTCTTATAATCAGACTACAAAACAAGCCAGAAAAGGGTTCGGGGAGATCTCCAGAAGCTAAATTCAGTCTCAAGGCTGGTTTACAGTAAGAGACTCTACACAATAATATGCAGTATCAGTAAGTAGCTACCGTGAAAAGAGCCTCCCTGTTTAAAACCATTCACCATCTTTACGCTCCTGTACTCCTCACAGGCCCCGGAGTTGACCCGGCCCATGCACACCTCCCAACTTCATCTCATCCCTATCTATTCCGTGCTCAAAGCACACCGGCCACACTGGCCTCTACCTTTTCCCTGAACATGCCAAAAAGGTCTTCCACCTTGAAAGCTTTGTCTTCACTGTACCCGCTACCTGGAAAGCTCTCTCTCCAGCTCTTATGGCTTCCTTCTTCTCCCCCCCACCCCCACCCCCCGCCCCTTGCAATTTCAGCTTCTCAAAGAGTTTTCCCAAACCATCCTGCAGTTGCTCTCTTTCTCAATGTCATCCTGTTTTTGCCTTCAGAGCATTTACCACAATTAAGAGGGCATCTCATTTATTCACTTTGTTAACCTGTTTGCCTCCAGCGCACCTAGGACACAATACCAAGGAAAGAGTGTCTAAATGAGGGTATAAAAATGTGAATTTCAGGGGCACCTGGCTGGCTCAGGCAGTAAACCATGCAACTCTTGAGCTCAGGGACAAGGGTTTGAGCCTTACACTGGGTGTGGTTTACTCAAAAAAAAGGTCAAGTTCAAGATGAATTTTTTTTCTTGGTATTACAGACTACACAATTCAGAGGTCCTTCAGATTAATACTGAAAACCATTTCTATAATTATAATAGAGCAGAATTAAGTTGAAGACTATATAACTGTATTAAAACAAAGGAAGCGAAAAACCCCAGGATTGAAATAAAACAGTGCTGGGGCGCCTGGCAGGCTCAGTCGGTTAAACGTCCAACTTCAACTCAGGTCATGATCTCACGGTCCGAGAATTCAAGCCCTGAATCGGGCTCCATGCTGACAGCTCAGAGCCTGGAACCTGCTTCGGATTCTGTGTCTCCCTCTCTCTCTGCCCCTCCCCTGCTCGTGCTCTGTCTCTATCAAAAATAAACATTTTTAAAAACAAATAAATAAAACAGTGCTGGTCGCCTGAGTGGCTCAGTCAGTTAAGCATCCAGCTCTTGATTTCTGCTCAGGTCCATGCTCTCACGGTCGTGAGATCGAGCCCCACGCTGAACCCCATTTTGGGCTCCACACTGGGTGGATGTTCTCTTTTTCTCTCTCAAAAAATAAAAATAAAAAAAATAAAAATAAAAATAAAGAAAATAGAATAGTGCTAATAGAAAGTATTAATTCTAAATCAACTAACTTGATAAGGATAAGGTAGGCTACATCAAATTCAGTTCCTTATCTTCTCAACCTACCTATAATATGAAGTATCTTAATCAAAACAAAAAATAAATCAGGGAACAGTTTTCTTATTAAGTTATACTAACTTAAGCACTACTTTAGGGGTTATTTTAATCTGACAAAGTTACTAGTCACAAAAAACTAAATTACAATAATGACGGAATTACATAACAACAACAAAAAAAAAAAACAAAAAAATGGCCTTATATTTATGTGACACGCAACGTTAACCACATCCTTATTATCATTTTCTTATTTAGGATACAAATGAATAGAGCTTGCTCTGGATATAAATTGGTAGAGAAGATTTTGTTCTCCCTAATCAGATTTTATAAATAATATTTCAATTTTCAATAAGCACATTTAAGAACATTATAAACGCAGCAAATAACATTTTTCACATAATTATTAAGAACTATTATTCATTTCTAACCAACATTATTTATATGATCTGCATTGTACATACTGTTGGAGGACTTAGGCATCTAATTAAAGCTTTCCCCTGTACAGTTTTTGATGCTATTAGCCTGAATGGGGTTTCTATCGTATGCCTAGTAAATATTCCATTGGCTTTGACATCCTAGGCCTGACTCCCTGCTCTCCACTAACAACCTGTATGGTCCTCAACAAGTATATCTCATTTATGCTCTTTACTAATTTATAAATGGGGGGGGGGCAGTATAAAATCGGAAGAGGAACACCTCCCAGGTGGCTGGGAGGATAAATTTTAAATTCCAATATGATGGATGTGAAAACAGTGATCTCAAGGGGGGGGGGGGGGGACTAGATTTTGAAAATCTGTGAGGTCATGGATGTCACAAAGCTAGGGAGAGCACTACCAGCACTTTGTGGGCAGTCCAAGGATGCAAATCACAGGATGGTCCCCGACAACGAAAAACTGTCCTGTGTCCACTTTATATTATAAAAATAACATATATTTTGCACAGCTTTCAAATCACCAAATTGTCCAGGAATCCAACTACAAAGATGTTATGTTTGCTTCAGAACTTGATCAGAAATTGGTCACCGTTTCAGAAAATCATGTCACCAAATGCAGTTCTGGATTGTCAATACAGAAGAGCTGTATCGGTCCATGTCTGTAGCCACTGTCTTCGCAATGAGTCTGCGTATAAACACCAGGCTATGCTTCACTAGGTCTTGTAATGTGGATGTGCCTGAGCACGTGTATACTGAAATACCTGTTATCATGCTATAAGTAACTGTCATTCCTCCTTTATATCACAGTTAAGAGGATGATTGTTTTTAAAGTGGGTACAGGTTGGGGCGCCTGGGTGGCGCAGTCGGTTAAGCGTCCGACTTCAGCCAGGTCACGATCTCGCGGTCTGTGAGTTCGAGCCCCGCGTCAGGCTCTGGGCTGATGGCTCGGAGCCTGGAGCCTGTTTCCGATTCTGTGTCTCCCTCTCTCTCTCTGCCCCTCCCCCGTTCATGCTCTGTCTCTCTCTGTCCCCAAAATAAATAAAAAATGTTGAAAAAAAAAATTTAAAAAAAAAAAAAATAAAAAAAATAAAGTGGGTACAGGCAGGATATATCTGCGAACTTCATTTCAGGACAATATAAGTTGATGTTATTTTTGAAATTGTAAAATTTATTTGTAAATTAGTAATTTAATTGTAATATTACAAATTGAGGGCTTTGGGTCTAATAAGGTCGAGTGCCACTGACAAAAAAAGTGTCTAGTATATTGCTTGGCAAATCGACACACAATAAACAGTACACATAATAACAACAATCATTGTACAACCATTACTCTTAAATATGTAATCAGTAGCACTAAATAGTTAAAATGCTAAAATAATGAATTAAGACAAATTAGCTAATAATGTGTTTTAAAAATTTACCATCACAGAAATATTAGCAATAGCAAGTCTTTAAGAATATATTGAAGTATTTCTATGTAAATGTGTTAAAAAATTATTTCCCATGAATCAAAATACATAACCTTCTCAAGTTTAAGCAGTGATAAACTTAAGAATTCCAGGAAAGATGGGGGCCCCTGGGTGGCTCAGTCGGTTAAGTATCCGCCTCCGGCTCAGGTCACGATCTCAAGGTTTGTGACTTCGAGTCCTGCATGGTGCTTTCTGCCATTAGCACGGAGCCTGCTTCAAATCCTCTGTCTCTCTCTCTCTCTGCCCCTCCCCAACTCTCTCAAAAATAAAATAACAAACATTAAAAAAAAAAAAAAAAAAAAAAGAATTCCAGGAAAGAGGTTTTAGAAAGAAATTCTAAAGAAATCAGATCTCCAGAGCTCTGAGCTCTGTGGAAGGTTTATATTTTAATAACACTACAAGTGGTAGAAATCAGGCAAATGTTACAATTCCAGAAGAAGGTGAAAACATGAAATTCAGGGGAAATAGTCAGGAATAAGGCTTGCACGATCCTTACCCCTCCCATTCTTCCTACAATACTACACTAAAACATCATATTTTGGTTTTGTTTGCCACAAAACACACTAATAAATTGGAGAAATTTTACTGAAATGACCAGGAGATTTCATATTCTGTCAAAGAACTATCTTAAGAAACTATTCACTGAATAATCAATTACATGTCTACATTACAAAAATTAGTTATTATTAAACATAATAAAAATAATAATATTATATCACAGGTGAAGAAGAAAGGGTGTAAAGAAACAGGCTCAAATGTTAAGGTGTTAGTGGCTAGTCGATATGCTGGCTTATAAAAACCTGTATCTTAGATTCACAAACAAATACTGATTCAAAGATGCTGATTTCGAAGTATTAAAAGCAACAATTTCTAGCTAAACATGAATTTGCCAGAAAAGCAATGCCTTATTTTTTTAAAAGCATACTAATTCAGGTTCATAAGCTAATGAGTAAGTATATTAGGGGAAATATTTCACAAAGGATTTCACTTTTAATTGCATCATTTTACCGGTCTCTTGCATTATCACAGACTGATTATTACATGGAAAAAACATAAAAACTGTAAACACTTAAAACTCAGTTTCTTAAAGTTTGCATTAATACTCAGTCATTCTTTCTTTTTTTTTTTTTTTTTTTTTTTAATGTTTATTTATTTTTGAAAGAGAGAAAGGGAGGCAGAGGATCCGAAGCGGGCTCTGTACTGAGACCGACGTTGGACCTTAACCGACTTAGCCACCCAGGTGCCCCAATACTCAGTCGTCTTATAACTTCAGTGATTATGGATAATGAATACAAATAATTACAATTAGGGGTGGCTGCTACTGAATTCTTAAACCAGGTATTCATCCGTTCCACTTTACATTTTGACAATTACACAAACAATGGTTTTAAAAGTATGATAAACATTTAAAATAAAATCTACTGTCCCCTAAATAAACAATTTAATAATAATAATGTTTTATACATTTATATAAAGCATTACCAAATCTAGCTTTGGAAAAATCTAACTTGGGCATTATTCTGTGAATCAAAATTTACATATTATATATTCTTTTATCTGCTAAGTTTTTATATCACAATTTAACCTGTAGACCAAAGAAAGAACCACTGACCTGAAAAATCAATATAACTCAATGTATCACAACTAAATGGGATAAAACATTACTAAGCAAAAGCCTTAATTTATAAATAGTTCAAAGAGGATTTAGGTTTTTCAAAATGGTAACACTTCTGTATGTTACTTAAAACATTAGAATTAGTAATAGTATTAGTAAATTTGGACTTCTCCCTTCTCTGAACAAAGCTAATATTTTAGTTGACACTTAAAATATAAATTAATGTGTCTAATGACTGATATTTGTCAAAACATGCTTTTGATCATCTTTTTCGTATGCGTTCAGTGCTGTTCCCCAATTACTACTTTTGACCACTTTAGCAATAAGTATCATGCTCTTTAGAAGATAAATCTCTAATAATTTAGAGTTTAGTAGAGGCACATGTACAATTATATTTTTTAAGATTCCACAAATAAAACAAAACTAGATACCTCACAGTTTTTCCAAAGTTCCGAATCAGTCCTTCCACTGTTTTGTAGCTCTTGCATTAAAGAGGTTAGGACTTCAACTGTACCTTGAATTACAGATGGTCTGGTCTTCCCTGAGAAAGAGGATACCCCATTTGTACTAAGGTGGGGACTACTTCTGTTGAAACATAAATAATTCAAATGGTTTTCTTCATTCTACCAAGTGTTGAATAATTCAGCAGTTCAAGTTTAGCAGAGCAGTACAAAACCACTGACATTTAATCCTTCTTAATGGCACCTCGTTTGTTGAAAATCTGATCACGTTTGTCCACAAAAGGAAAATAGCAGTAAAAAGACAACACTTATTTAAGAACCCAACAGAAAGACTTTCTCCAAAAGCGCGAGAACACTCCAAAGTACCAACAGAAAGTAAGTTTCTGCCATACGATAAGAAAAAGGTCTAGCTTCTCCAATCTACATTATTCCAGAGGATTATTGCACTCTACTGTAAGAAGAGCCTGTTTTATTGTAGCAGAGATTCTTTTTCCACTGCCCAGAACTGCAGTCAAGTGTTGTTAATCGCATCCCCCTAATTTGGTGTGATAAACTGATGCTTATCTTTTTTGCACTGTCTTTGAATAAAAGTTGTGCCAAGTAAATTAGCAGCAAATATTCAGGACTTATTTAGCCTGTTCATTGTGTAAAATAGCACTCATTCTTTCCAGGAGGACTGCTTTCCCAAACTTGAGAGGAAGTTATTTCAGGTTTGTTTTATAAAAACACAAAGCATAATTAAGGAAAATAAAATCTGTTTAAATTCCAGTCTAAGAGATCATTTTTCATTTATTTATTGATAACCTATATTGTTTCACAAAGAGTTCATTTAAAAAAAAAAAAACAATACTAATTAAAATAACAGAAAAATAGTGACAAGTAGGATCAGAGAAAGATTAATAAAAACCCAAGGGAAAGGAGAACATACATGTTGTCCGTAACGGATTTACACAGTTGTGTAATTATCAAGTCTAAATTTCGCTGATTTAACCACCAGTCACAATGAAAAGGGAGACAAGTTCAGTTACATAATTTTCATTACAAGGGCATATTTAGGGGTAACCTGGCTGGCTCAGTTGGTGGAGCACACAACTCTTGATCTCGGGTTGGTGACTTCAAGCCCCATGTTGGGGGTAGAGATTAAAAAAATTTTTTTAATTAAATCTTAAAAAAAAAAAAAAAAAAAAAGGACATATTTAGGTTCCCCTAGGAAAATTGTGTTCTAAAAGGGATTTCTTCAGGGGCACCTGGGTGACTTAGTTGGTTAAGTGTCTGACTCTTGGTTTTGGCCCAGGCCAAGATCTCAGAGTTCATAAGTTCGAGCCCCACATTGGGCTCTGCACTGACAGTGGGGAGCCTGCTTGGGATCTCTCTCTCTCTCTCTCTCTCTCTCTCTCTCTCTCTCTCTCTCTCTCAAAATAATAAACATAAAAAAAAATTTTAAAGGGAGTTCTTCATAGGGACCACTAGGTGATATAGGAAACAAACTTTCAGTACATGGTATAGATTACAAAGACAGACATCTCTCTTGGACCATTTGCCACACACTTTCCCACCCTTTCACCTTGCTTTTTCATTTTATATATTCTTGTAAGCTGCCTTATATTCCTCCTGAGAAGGGCAGAGAATGAACAAACTTTTTAAGGAATTAATGAATTTATTAATTTCATCAAGATCTATTGTGTTCGAAAATATCTGACCCTTTAACAGTAGGGCCCAGACTGTTAAGTTTTTGCTCCCTTGTACCTGCTTGGTATATAGGTGGTCTCCTCTCTAATGGACTCTACCCCTTTGCTGTTTTTAAGCTACTAGAAATTTAGAAATCAAATAACCCAAGTTTGTCAGATTATGTACAAAATGAAAGCAAACGGGTTCTGATTACAAACAAACCAAAGGGGTGCATGGGTGGCTCAGTCGGTTAAACGTCCCAAAACCTGATTTTGGCTCAGGTCATGATCTCACGGTTCATGGGTTCAAGCCCTGCATCAGGCTCTGTGCTCACAGTCTGGAGCCTGCTTGGAATTCTCTGTCTCCCCCCTCCCTCTCTCTCTGCCCCTCGTTCTCTCTCTGTCTCAAAAATAAATAAACTTAAAAAAAAAAAAAAGGCGCAAACACGGGATAGCTTAAAAAGAAAATGCATGAAATGCATTGTTGGATAGCATCTATTTTTGTCTACTCAGGGTCTGTTTTTCTGCTTACTTCCTAGTATTCAACTTTAATTGTTACTTCCCAGGTTGGTGAGGTAGTTCTGAAATATTAAACGTTATTTGTATGTAGAAACAGTATTTAGTCAATTAAATTCTAAAGGCATGTTCGTAATCTATGAGGAAGTTTTAAAAGTGTACAGAGAACCCTAGCTAGGAAAATAAGTTCTTTTCCACAATGTTCCCCATGCAAAAGTGTATTATCTCTGGGAGAAACAAAAAACAGGAAAAGAATGAAACTATTCTGGACTTAAAACAACTACCCCTGAACAGTTCCTGCTCAGGGGCTGTTGTTATTTAAATGCGAAACAATAACTGTGATGCTATTTGGGTCAACTGGGCAAATAAACTTGTTTTGATTTGTTGTTACATAAAAAAAAAAAAAAAATCTATCTATCCCATTCTTACCTATTAATATTTAAGTTCAGTCCAAAAGAATGGGGAGAATTTTTTATATCAGATTCTACAGAAGATGAAGTTTTCCGTAAGGGTTTCACCAAATCAAAATCTTCCATAGTGTATAGAAATCGTTACACTCTCTTATTTGAAAATGTAGGTTCTTTCAATGTTTGAAGAAACTGAATCCGAGTCATCTTCAGATGCTTCATCGTCTACAGGCATTTTCAGTGGCTAACATTCAGAACTGGGAAATATCCTAAGCTCCCAAGAGAGTCTGAAAATGAATGGAGGAAAAAATACTATAAAAAGCCACTAAACCTAGCAACTGCTTTTTCATTACTTTGGAAACCTTGATCCTTTTATATAAATTGGCATTAAGAATAGCAACATCATTTACAATAGTTAAAATGCAGAAACAACTAAGGTGTCCATCAACTGATGAATAAACTCATGTTGTATATACATATAATGGAATATTTCTCAGCCATAAGAAGAAATGAAATACTGATACAATACTACAATGTGGACAAACGCCGAAATATTATAATCAAGTAAAGGAAGCTCAGTAAAAGATCACATAATGTGTGATTTCATTTATGTGAGGAATCTAGAATAGGCAAATCTTTTGAGACAGAAAGTAGATTTATGGTTGCCAGAGCTGGGGCATGAAGTGACCAAAAATGGGTATGGAGGGGCGCCCGGGTGGCTCAGTTGGTTGAGCGACTGACTTCGGCTTGGGTCATGATCTCACGGTTTGTGAGTCTGAGCCCCGCGTTGGACTCTGGGCTGAGGGCACAGAGCCTGGAGCCTGCTTCGGATTCTGTGTCTCCCTCTCTCTCTGCCCCTCCCCCACGCATGCTCCGTCTCTCTCTGTCTCAGAAATAAATAAACATAAAAGAAAAAAATGGGTATGGAGTGTCTTTTTAGGGTGATGAGAAATTCCAGAATTAAATGGTGGTGATGGTTACACAACCCATCTGTGAATATACTAAAAACCAATGAATTGTACGCTTTAAAGGGACGCATCTTACGATACATGAATTGGATCTCAAAAAATCTACAATAAGGGTGATTTGCAAAAGTAGCTTCATCTTTTCCAGGTATTATTTCAGAATTCTGTGTTTAACTATCAAGGTTCTAGGCACGACTCTACTGCGTAACAACTGGAACACGTACATGCCTTGTTCATTTAAGAAGCTCTACCCAGTATCCATGCTTGCTGATTTACATGGCGGATAAACTGGAACTACTTAGTATTTAATTTGATACTAAAAACAGCCAATTAAATGGTTACCAACAGTTGTTTGTCCATTGGCTGGAATGCATTTTGCGCTACATAGCCTTTATTACTTCTTTAAAGACTATTTGCCGGGTCAACTAAAAATAACTAACTGATGCAGGTTAACTGACGCCAGGTGTACAGAGGCAAGTTGGCCATCACAAATCAAACACCACGCTTCCTACTTAGGAAATTCATGTCTTTTTGAAAAAGTGAAAGAGCAAGGAAAAAAAAAAAAACATTTATGCTGCTTACAAGATTCCACTAGGTTCCCACTTCTGGGGCCTGGTTTTACAAAGCACAACCTTAAAAAACATCAGCTCATAAAGGAACCACTTCCTTGGCGGGAGGTAGGTTTTGTGAAAGCCAAGGGTAACTGGACCTACCTAAATGGATTTCTCCCCAGTGGCTCAGCCCATCACCAGCCACAAATGGGGTCCTGAAAAGGTCTGGGGCTGCACCTTCCACCCGGCAACGAAAATATCTGGATTCAAATCACCCTGCTCTTCTACCAAGAAAACACAAGGCTCTCCAGGGACTTGGATCTGCGACCCCATCTATTATTTCGCCCGCTGAAGTAATCCGGATGCAGAAGATGGAGATGGAAAACCACTCGAAACGCAAAGATGCTTCTCCAGTGGGGGAGGGAGGGAGTGGAAGGGGAAATAAAAAGGGGGGGGGGAGGACCCGACATAAATGCAAAATTAAAACAAAAACACGCGATGGACAACGGTTATAAGCACAGAGCCATTTTTATATTTCCCAGTAACGAAATGTGACGCTCTTGGTCCCCAAAACCCCTCGCCAAAAAGAAGGTCGCTGGGAGGATGGGGGATGGGATGGTACAAATTGGGGCCTGATACTCGGAAAGTTAACCAGGTGTTTCGCTTTGCTAGGAGCCCGAGGGGGGTACGGAAGACAGGGTTCCAGAGGTTTTGAGGCCAGATCCTGACCCCCTTGCCTTCACAGCCAGACCTCAATTGCTGATGGGGTGGCTCTCGGGTCAAAGTGGGACGGCGAGCAAGAACAAAATGCGGTCGCCTGAACTGTGGGCAGCGGGGAGGCGGAAGGAAAAGCCGCTGCTCCCACAATTACAACCGCGATTCCCAAAGTCAACCAGGGAAGAGCAAAAAAAGGAGACAAATCCCACAAGCCCCCCGCCACTCGGGATGAGGCGCTCTGCGATTGGGCCGCGCCGGTGTCACTCAAGGGCACTGAGTCTAGAAAAGGCACCCGGCCGCAGGCGAAGCCCCCACATACCCGAGGACTGTGGTGGGGGTTGTGTCGTGTGGCCGTCGTCCCCCCACCCCCGCCCTGAGCCCATCAGCACACTTAGGGTTCTGCTAAGTCCAGGTCTTCCGAGCCTCGTCCCCTTGCCCCCCGCGACTGACGGCTCCCCGCAGGCCGGCGACCACTCACCTGGCCGGGGCTCCCACAGTGGATGTCAGCGTCAGGCGAGCGGCCTCTCGCGACCGTTAAACTCGAGGGAGCGTGCGCGCGCCCGTCGTCCTGCCTGTGATTGGCTGCACGAAAGGGGGCGGAGACGGTTGCACCGCGGAGCGTCCGTCCTTCTCCCCTTTCTCTTCACGCCCCTTTCTCCAAAGGGGGAGGTCCTACGCTTGGGAACTCGGAGGGGGCGGAGCTTCTGCGAAGCCCTCCCGTCTGATTGGTTCTCTGGGAACGTACAGCTGCCACGCTAAAAATAGCTTCCGCTCTCCGCATGCGCAGTTGGTAAGAATGAGCCCAGGGCTAGTGAGGGAAGCGACGGCGGGAGTACTGCGCGTGCGCAAACCCAGGAGTGCGCTTTCGATGCACCTTCTGCAGTGGTTCCTGTTACCCCAGAAAGTGGCGGGTGGGAGACCACGTCTGCAGCCAGGTAAGCATCCGTGGAGCAGCCAGCCGCCTGTACGGTTGCCTGCGATTGTCAAGGACTCTGAAGAGAGGACTGGGAGCTAGGACGCCTGACTTTCCCAGTTTGCGGTCCTGATTCGTGCAACCAATTGACCTGAGACACCGCTGGCGGTGAGGTGCAACTTGTTCAGACACTGAGCTAAGCTTTCTCTGCACCTGGTTTACCCTAAGCTGCTGGGGGTCTTTCCCGGGGCTCTTCAAGGACTGGTGTGGGGAGGGGAGGACAGCTCACCGCCTTGGAGAAAACGGGTCCACCGAGGCCCGAGAATAAATGGAAAGAGCTTCATTTACTTGTCCAACAGAGCTCTATAGAGCTCTTAGCACGCAGCAGGTGCTGTTCCAAGCTGGCACATACTAGGTGTCAGCATGGCTCTTGCCAGGCCTTTCAAGGACGACAGAGAATTTGTGTCCTTTCCTGGAGGCCCCACCATTTCATTCTCTCTGTTCAGTTCACTTTTTTTTAATATTTATTTATTTTTGAGGGAGCCTGAGCAGGGGAAGGGCAGAGAGAGAGGGAGAGAGAGGATCCGAAGCTGGCTCCGAGAGCCGTTAGCAGAGAGCTGTGAGATCAGGACCTGAACCGAGGTCAAATGCTTAAGCGACTGAGCCACCCAGGCACCCCTGTTGAGTTCACATTCTTAAGACTAGTTAACCTTTAAGGCCAGCTCTTAGATTTCCCTCCAGGGTTCCTGGGTCCAAAGTGAAAGAACTTTGCTAGCCCTATCATGTAGCTATGGCTGAAAAGCCAGGATGCACCGTGAAATGTTATTGGCAGCAATGACAGATCTTCGAGGCATTCCATGTCATCTGAGCTTCCTAACAATTCTGTCTCAAAGAGTAAAAATTCAGTCTGTGTCCAAAACCCCATCTGTATATGATAGATTTCAAGCTTAAATAAACTTAATCCACACCCGCCCCATTGTGTTAATCCATCTGTGCTCATGTAATACCTCACTAAAATCAAAAACTAATTCTAAGCACATAGCTCTGACTTAAGTGATCATATTTCAAGCCCACAAAAAAAAAAAAAAAGATTTATCACTAATTTCAGTTGGTCATAATTGAACATAATTTCAGTTGTCTGTTATTTGAGACATTGTAGAATCTTTTTTTTTTTTTTTTAACGTTTATTTATTTTTGAGAGACACAGAGAGACAGAGAACGAGCAGGGGAGGAACAGAGAGAGAGACACAGAATCCGAAGCAGGCTCCAGGCTCTGAGCTGTCAGCACAGAGCCCGACGCGGGGCTCGAACCCACGAACTGCGAGATCATGACCTGAACGGAAGTCAGTTGCTTAACTGACTGAGTCACCCAGGTGTCCCAAGACATTGTAGAATCTTTTACACTCAGAAGAACTGAGAAGTGTGAATTACTGAGACATCTCCAGGCAGACCGAGTTGTGTTTCCTTACAAGAAAAAATATTAACCCCAAAATTGAGTTCTGGTGATTAGTTCCTAACCATGCAAGAAGCAGGAGATGATCACTTTTGGCTGCAAAATCCAATAGGTTCTGTTCAGTTTGAGGATGTAGGTTTTTGGGGTTTTTTTGTTTTGGCTGTGTGGTCTTAGGTAACTTTTTATCTATTAATGTCCTAATAAGCCAGTGTATTCAGGAGCTACTATTCTGGTTAACCAAGTTTTCTTGTTTTTTTTTTTGTCATTTTTGTTGTCGTTGTTGTTGTTGTTCTAATATTTATTTTTGAGAGGGAGAGACAGAGTGTGAGCAGGGGAGGGGCAGAGAGAAAAGGAAATACAGAATCCGAAGCAGGCTCCAGGCTGTCAGCACAGAGCCTGACGGAGGGCTCAAACTCAGCAATGATGAGATCATGACCTAAGCTGAAGTCAGATGCCTAACTGACTGAGCCACCCAGGCCCCTGTTTTTGTTTTTTTAATGTTTATTTATTTTTGAGAGAGAGAGAGAGACAGACAGACAGAGTGTGATCAGGGGAGGGACAGAGAGAGAGGGAGACACAGAATCGGAAGCAGGCTCCAGGCTCTGAGCTATCAGCACAGAGCCCAATGCGGGGCTCAAACTCACGAACCATGAGACCATGACCTGAGCCGAAGTCAGACGCTTAACCAACTGAGCCACCCAGGCGGCCCTAAAAAAGTAGTTTTTAAAACCCATAGACATGGGGGCGCCTGGGTGGCTCAGTCGGTTAAGCGTCCGACTTCAGCCGGGTCACGATCTCGCGGTCCGTGAGTTCGAGCCCCGCGTCGGGCTCTGGGCCGATGGCTCGGAGCCCGGAGCCTGTTTCCGATTCTGTGTCTCCCTCTCTCTCTGCCCCTCCCCCGTTCATGCTCTGTCTCTCTCTGTCCCAAAAAAAAAAAGTTGAAAAAAAAAAAAAAAAGAAAAGAAAACCCATAGACATGATTTCTGAATGTAGAAAACAGAAGTAGAAATTCCAGTAAATGTATAATAACTTCATCTAATCTAAACCTACCACCCATCCTGGAGATTTTGTACTATTTGTGTGCAAGCTGACACCACTATTTTATGCCCTTTATGATGGTATGATTACTATAGGACTTTATCATAACAAATTGCTCAAGTATCTCTTTGACCTTGAAGGCTTCACACTGACAGCTTTTGAGCGGAGATCTTTTTTTTTTTTTTTTTTTGAGCAGAAACCTTTCACGTTGGTGTGGACAAGACCAGGCTGTGCAGTCATAATGGCTGATAATAGCTTACAGCATTTGGTTTCTGTTAACCCTAGGGTTGCTACTCTTTGATTATTATTTCCAAACTGTTTGTCATTTGGCGGGGGGGGGGGCAGTTCTCTACAGCAATATATATATATATGGAACATTAAAACTTTATAGTTTAATTATTAAGCATGAAATCGTCGGATATATATTTAAGTTTTTTCAGGGCACCCGCGTAGCTCATGAGTGATAGAGTAGTAGATCGTGAGCATCCGACTCTTGATTTCAGCTAGGGTCATGGTCCCAAGGTTGTGGGATCGAGCCCCACATCGGGCTCCGCACTGAGTACGGAGACAGCTTGGGATTCTCTCCCTCTGCCCCTTTCCCCTGCTCGCACGCTCTCTCTCTCTCTCAAATTAAAAAAAAAAAAAAATTTAAATATAAATTTTTTCATCTTTCTTGTCCTTCACGGTTTTTCTTCCTATATGAGATAATCCCTAATGACCTTCATGTTTAAACCAGGACTTGCTTGGATGCAGGTGGTTTATCTTTCAATGTGAGCCTGCTGGGAAGTCACACTGTATTCGTGGCATCATTATCTCCTGGCACCTGATTTCATAGACCACAATTATGACCTCAACAAATAGCATGTCTTTGGTAACCTCATGGTTTTCAAGTACTTCTTAAATTGGACCGTACCAACTGAAATAATTTGCAGGTCACTGTTCTAGATGCCTTTTCACTCTGAGCCTGGCTGGCTCAGTTGGAAGAGCATGTGACTCTTGGGATCTTGGGGTCATGAGTTCGAGCCCCATGTTGTGGGTAAAGATGACTTAATTTAAAAAAAAAAAAATTTTTTTTTAAAGCCTATGAAACAATCAGTTTGCAGGTTAGGTTTGTGGGATAAGACCACAATTTATATGGTGTGTCAGTCAGAGGCTCTTTAGCTTTATAGTTTAGGGATCTGAAGTACTCCTAAGTGCTCAATGTTTGCGGAGATTTGTACTTTTTTTTTTTCTCATTGTAGGTGGTATCACTTCCACTTTACAGATGATGACCAATATGACCAAAGTTGCACAGTGAGCAAATCATGAAGCCAAGACAGTGACTATAGGCAGTGTGGCCTTTCAGGGACAAAAAAATTAAAGGAAGAGTCAAGAAGAGAAAGTTGAGGAAAATGAGCTAATTAAGGAGCTGGAGAAAGAACATCTAGAGATGTTATGAAAGGTGAAGGGAAAAGGGATAAAAAGAAAGCTGTCGAAATGATAAGTTTAGTTTCAAAATGGAATACCTGGGGCTCCTGGGTGACTCAGTCAGTTGAGCGTCTGACTTCAGCTCAGGTCATGATCTCACGGTTCATGAGTTCGAGCCCCGCATCGGGCTTGCTGCTGTCAGCAGGGAGCCTGCTTCAGATCCTCTGTCCCCCTCTCTCTACCTCTCCCCCACTTGCACTCTCTCAAAAATAAACGAAACATTAAAAATAATTAATAATAATAATAATGGGATACCTAATGTTCTTCCAAGATAAGTCTTCCTCAGCTAATCCCTTTTTTTCTTTATTAGTGTCAAATATGATAATATACTTGAAAGTACCTTGAAAGCATCTAAGTCCTAAACAAATACAAGGTATCAATCATGATAATGGAGGCGTTGAGAATTTAAGAACATGTAGAGTGTTATTACTGCTGCTTTTTTATGTGTTTCTGCCTTATTTTAACAGTTGGGGGCACCTGGGTGGCTCAGTCGGTTAAGCGTCCGTCTCTTGATTTCGGCTCAGGTCACGATCTCACAGGTTTGTGAATTCGAGTCCCACAATGAGTCCCACATCAAGCCTGCTTGGGATTCCGTCTCTCCCCCTCTCTGTCTGCTCCTCCCCTGCTCATTCTCTCTCCCTCTCAAAATAAATAAACTTAAAAAATTATAATTAAATAAACCGCAGGTGATAAAATTATAAAGTTCCTGTTAGATGCCATAAATAGAGGAAAAATCACAGCACTGCACACAAATAGGACAGGTGTCATTCTCTGTGGATTCAGAGTTTTCTGTTAAAAAAAAAAAAAACAAAAAAACCAGAATGGGATGTTAGTGTCATGTGAATTGAAAGCTTTTCTCTTTATCTCCTTCATGAGTTGTCTCTTGAGCTCTGTTACATGGAGACCAGACCTGGCGCAGTCCCCAGCTGGGCATTTCCTGCTCAATCTATTATGCTCGTCTTATTTGAGAAATAATCCTCTGCCAGCACTTCCTGTGACTGAAAGGTGCCTTATCTTCAGAGCAAACCCCCAAGCTCAGGAAAGGACTTGGTCTGTTTCAGGCCTGAGCCGCGGCCCCGTCGTTCCTTTCCAGGAGGTGCTCTAGCCCCTGCAAGGACTTCAGACACGCAGAACAGAGGGACGAGTTAGTTGGAGCCCATGGGAAACGGCTGCTTTTTTTTAACTCCCATTTTCCAGGGCGCACCGAAACATACTAGGCAACATGGATTATGATTAAGCATTTCTCAGAAAGTCATTCTCTCACTTAGCTTCTGGTGCCATCAGCTGGCCATTTTGTCCTTTTCAAGCTTCACCACCACACATCCGCCTGTTCCAGCAGTCACCGTTTCTGGTCCCTCAGGATCGATCAGGTCATTGTTTCGCGACTTGTCACTTTCTCTCCTGTTACGGAGAGGGAAACAGGACCGTGACCAAGAAGGTTGTTGGCACTCCAGAATTCTGGCCTCAACTTCTTAAATATTACAAACATGAGAAACACCAGTTTCTAGAAGCGTCTGTCCCAGCAGATGAAAGAACTTGCTCGTTCCTGTGTCCTAGTACAGTGCTTCTCAGACTTTGGGAGTGTGACTCTGAATCACCTGTGGATCTTCATAAAATGCAGGTTCTCAGCTCGGAAGTCTGGGGTAGGGCGTGAGAGTCTCCATTCCTAACAAGCTCCCAAGTGGTTATGTTGCTACTGCTCTGCGGACCATAATGAGGAGAAAGATTCTGGAGCTATGCGGTCTGATAGGGTAGATTTTGAAGACTTCATATAAATAATAAGGTGTGCATAATTTTTATATTGATCACATGTTGAAATGATATTTTGGCCATACCAGGTTAATATAGTAAGTAAAGTATATTAAATGTGTATCTTTCAAATATGTTAACATTCATTTCATCAGTTTCTTATTACTGTTTTGAGTTTATTTTTATTACTTTTTTATAAATGTTTTTAAATATTTATTTTTGAGAGAGAGCACGAGTGGGGAAGGGGCAGAGAGAGGGAGACACAGAATCCGAA
The DNA here is from genome assembly GCF_028018385.1 of Neofelis nebulosa. Classification (NCBI taxonomy): domain Eukaryota; kingdom Metazoa; phylum Chordata; class Mammalia; order Carnivora; family Felidae; genus Neofelis; species Neofelis nebulosa. The sequence goes on from NC_080792.1 coordinate 89,198,949, forward strand.
GCAGGCTCCAGACTCAGCTTTTGGCACAGAGCCTGACGCAAGGCTCGAACCCACGAACCGCGATATCATGACCTGAGCCTAAGTCGGACGCTCAACCGACTGAGCTACCCAGGCACCCCAGTTTTGTTTTGTTTTTTGTTTTGTTTTGTTTTGTTTTGTTAAGATTTTATTGTTAAGTGATCTCTGCACCCAATTTGGGGCTTAAACTTCGAACCCCAAGATCAAGAGTGACATTTTGCACCGACTGAGCCAGCCAGGTGCCCCTTTTTACTGTTTTTAAGGTGATTACTAGAAAATTTAGAATTTCACACGTGGCCTACATTATGTTCAGGTCGGACAACGCTGTTCTAGAACACATTATTGGCGTTCTTTTTTCGGATGACCCCATTTCTCAGTCCCCTGGTTACCATTTCACATTCCCTATTAGCTCAAATCCATATGCATTCAGTTCTTTCTGTGAGTGTTTTCTCTTCCCACCATTACTGTCCTTCACACCTTCCTCATCACCATCTTTTCCATCATCGTCCCAGGACCCCATCCAGTATTTAGACGCTCCCAAGAGCCACCACCCAGGCAGCACCTTTGCTCAGAGCTTTTGGCCATGACTCTCGCAGTGGGGTTCCTGGAGGCAAGAGCCTCACCAGGGAGCTGGTTAGGAATACAGAGTCTCAGACCCCACCCCAGGCCTAATGAAGCAGGATCCTGGTTTGCAGGATTCTCGGGGATTTGTCTCTCTCAAGAGCTTTACCGGTTGCCTTTCCTAAAGCACCCTGTTCCCATTGAGCTCCACATCTGTTCTTTCAGTTGGCTTTGATGAAGTCTCTCCGAGGTTGAGACAATATGAAAGTCGTGGCTAAGAGAAAATAGTTTCTCTCTCTCTCAGAAGAATAAACAGTGAATTTGGGGCAAATGGCATCCGGAAGGGGAGTCCAGAGATTGAAATCCTATGACTTCCTGCAAATGGATTCAGATACCCTTATCTGTCTCGGAGGCACAACGGGAAAGGCATCAGCGCCCCCTTTGCCCGTCTCAGGAGCATTAATGCTGCCGGCGAAGCGAGCCTCGCTTTGCTGCGTCTGCTTTACGTCTGACTGTTGGCCCCGCGGTCACGGGCCACATCCCAGAGCGGACCACACCACCCCTGCAGCTAGACGTCTTCCTGGGTTTGGGTTGGCCACGGAGGCCTGAGGCGGGAATGTGTGGCGGCTGGGTCCAGGTCAGGAGAGGAGGCACCTAACAGAATGCAGATTCCAAGTCCCAGTAATGAGCATGCCGAGGGACTCGGGCACAGTGACCAAGAATCACCGCTCTCTGTGGCATCTTCTCCATTCCGGGCTACAGCACGTGTCAGATTTCGGGGCATCTTAATTTCTCATTTATGCAACAGGCCCCCTGGGCTCCCTGAGACCCACGCCCGGCACATAGGAGGTGTTGGAAACATTCACTGGACAAATGAACGTTCCGTTTTGTAAAGTCCTAACTCCCGTTATCTCTGACCTGACCAAGTGAGAAGGGACTGGGACAGCGAGAGAGGCTTTAAGCCCAACTGCATCAGCCGTTGGGAGCCCAAGCCGTCAGAGGAAGAGCAGCACTGAGACGACGCCGGGGTGGAGAGCCGGCCCTGAATGGAAGCGCACGCTCACAGAAAGGAACTGGGGCAAGCTGTCAGGACTCCTGGTTTCCCTCTGCCAGCACTTGTTACCATTTGTCCTTTTCTCTTTTTTAATGTCACAATGAGCTCTAATTGAAGATGCTTGTATTGTTCCCCCGAAGACTTTGGGTTGCTCTGCGGGTATCACAAAAACTGAAACCCAATCCGTATTCTTCTCTGGGCTTTGGGGAAGCGGAACCACGGGTGAGTTTGTCATTTTGAGCAGTCGTTGGCGTAGAGCCAAAGCTCCAGGAGATACTAAAAGTATTTAGAATCGTCCGATTGGCTGTTGGAATTAGCTGTTAAACAAAGCAGCCAGTAACTGAACACCGGGGGCCTTCGTGAACTCCAGTTGGGTGGGAGACCTTCTAGTGTGTGTGTCGGCTCTGAACTAGGACAGAAAGGTAGAGATTGGAAACACAGCAGGCCGGGGACAGAGCAGCTGATAAACGCACTCTCCTCTCCGCCCTTTGTCTGGGAGTTTTGCCTTGTCTCCGACTCTCTTCCTTTCTTTGTCCCTGCACTCAATTCCAAGGCTGCCCTGGCCGGTCAGATTTACCAACCAGCGGAAGAGAAACCCCAAGGGAGGCCCTGGGCTTGAGTTCCACAACAAATCTGATCCAGGGACTAGATGCTGTCTGGTACACAAAGGGATCTTGTTCTGTGGATTGAAAGCAGAAATAAGGGAAAGGGGAATTTTGGGCATCGACTCAGTCTTATTCACTTCACTCAGTTACAGGGGAGCGGATTCTTTGTTGCAGCGATTTCAGAAAAGTGCCTGAGTTTATGGGTTTATCGTTTCTCTGCTCCTGAGCGGACTTTGAGAGACCTGACACACGATAAACAAACCCGGTTGTTGTTTTTAAGTGGCACCGGCACACTCTGTTTCAAAATCTAGCCCCTCGCAGCCACAGAGCATCTTGCCAATGCCACACTAATCCTCGCCCCCAGGGACTGACCTACACGCTGAATGGCGTACTTTTCAGAAAGAAGTTACGAGTTTAGGGGTGCCTGGGTGGCCCACTCAGTTAAACATCCGGTTTTGGCTCAGGTCATGATCTCCCAGATTGTGGGTCCGAGCCCCACATCGGGCGCCATGCTGACAGCTCAGAGCCTGGAGCCTGCTTCGGATTCTCTCTCTCTCTCTCTCTCTCTCTCTCTCTCTCTCTCTCCCCCTCCCCCGCTCGTGCCATCTATCTCTCTCTCTCTCAAAAATAAAACACTTGTTTAAAGAAAAGAAAGGAAGGAAGGAAGAAGTTACGAGTTTAGACTACAATGTCAGTCATAGAATTGAAAATTAGCATTGGCATAAGGCTTGAAAAGCAGATTTCATTGTTTTTATTTTCCATAGAGGGAGAGAGATGAACACCTTACTGTCACTCTAGAGATGGCCAGTGACTTCTCAGGGCCAGCTGAGAGGACTGCTCAGATAGATACACGTGAAATGACAGAAGTGCATGTGGTTACAAGGCAGCAATGCCCAGCAGCATGTGTCTGCATTGAGCTTCCACAAAGCTAGTTGGAGACCAGCGTGGGCTCAGTGGAAGTCAGCAGCCAGACCTGACATCCCACGACAACAAAGGTAAATGAGCCAAGAGCAAACCTGCGGAAAGTATTTGGTGCAGGTTAGGTTACTTGTGGCTTAGGCACACGCCACTTCCTACCTATGTTGGAGACCGGGGGCCATCAGGTGGAATTTACAGGGTCTCAAACGGTAAAAGCAGCTATTTAGAGTCTGAAAGGAAGTAGCAGTTGTTAAAAAGGGCCGCACATCCCTTTTTAGCGTCCGCGCCCTCTCGGATCAAGAAGCGTCAAGCAAGGGAGCGGCACACTCATAGTTCCCATAATCCACCTGAGCGACAGGAGTTTTGCTACAAATTGGTCTCAAAACAGATCTTTCCGGGATATATTTTTTTTTCTCTGATCTTTATGCCTGTGCCGGATGGGTGGAGAAGGGCTTATTTACCCATTTTCCAGATAAGACGGGCCCCCGTTGTGACTTGTCCCTGTCCGCATGGCGAGGTTACCGATCTTTGAAAGGAGCTAACCTTTCAGCTCGCTCTGCCCTCCTCCCCTGGAAGCAAAGGCCTGCGGGACCACCATGTCCTGGGAGCTCCTGTCTATACTGTTACCTGTCAGCTGAGACGCTTCAGCCTTCTGCTACGTCGGGAGCAGCTATTTAAATCCAGTGGTTCAATACTGCTTACTTGGAGTGCCTGGGTGTCTCAGTCAGTTGAGCATCCGACTTCGGCGCAGGTCGTGATCTCACGGTTTGTGGGTTCGAGCCCCGCGTCGGGCTCTGCGCTGACGGCTCGGAGCCTGGTGCCTGCTTCAGACTCTGTGTCTCCCTCTGTCTCTCTGCCCCTCCCCTGCTCCCACTCTCTGTCTCTCTCTCAAAAATAAATAAGCGTTAAAAAAAATTGTCTAAATAAATACTGCTTTCTTTTTTTAGCATCTTCTGACTAGACTCCAAGCTCCATGAAGACAGAGGCTCGCTCTTTTCCGCCTCGCACCACTCACTACACCCCGTGTGGCATTTTGAACCTAACAGGCACCTTACTAAAAATCCGCTGATTTCATGGTTCCAGTAAGGAGCGCCACTTGGATCACGTTATTGGCAGTGCGTCTGAGGGAACAGATGTTCCTATTCAAATCCATGAAACTGGAAACATTAAAAAACAACAATCATGACATTGATTGATAGTGATATTTACCGTGTCAGACTGTGTAAGCTCAGCTATAAAATAGACTCGCATACTGTCGTTCTTTACATTTTGATTTCAAAGATTCTCAAACGTCGAAATAACGTCGCTTGACTCAGATCCTAATTCCCGCTTGATGCCCTGTATAATATTTCCTTAGCGAATTACGGCCCTCTTCTGTTGTGTGTCACACACTCACAACCTCTCCTCCCTGAGAAAACGGCACCTCCGGGTGCTTCGGAGATATTTTCAGTCCGTCGTAAGAAAACATGTATCCGCTGGCAGGGAGCGTGCTGCTAAGGCCACGGGAGATCAACGCAAGGCTTGACGCTCTGTCTTTGCCAGTTTCCTAAATACCTTGGCGACGGGTGGGTGGCCGTGGTCTGAACTGGTTTATAAAAGGTCGTCCTAGATCCCGAAGTGTCCTCTTGGGAGCAAACGCGTCTTCCTGAAAGGCTGTCTTTCTTCCTCCAACTCAGGTCCTCAACAAGCAGAGCTCCTCTCCATGAGTACCTCGGGTTTCTTTCGTTGGCCCGCACCGCTGGCCAGAATGTGCACGGCGCCGTGGGGACTCGGGCTTCGGGGGAAGCCAGCGCTGTTAGCCCCGGGAGCGGCAGTCACCGCGGTCCAGATGGCAGGCAGGAGAGACCGCCCCGCTCTGCTGCCTCCCCTGGATGAGAGTGACCTTGAAGAGCAGTTCGTGAAAGGGCACGGTCCGGGGGGCCAGGCAACCAACAAAACCAGCAACTGTGTGGTGCTGAAGCACATCCCCTCGGGCATCGTCGTCAAGGTACAGGAGGAAGCCCGCTGGGGGTCCCTGGGGTTCGGGGGGGCTTGAGTGACGGCGGTGGTCGGCCGAGGTGCGTTCTCCTCGCGGCCCGGTTCGGTTGGCGCTGCAGATCCCGCCTCCGGCCCTGAGGCAGAGCCTCAGAAGCTTCCTTCCGGGGGCCCGTGGCGCCAGGGGACACCCGCGGGCCTGGCATCCGGCAGGCAGCGCGGTTCTCGCAGAGCCGTGCGGTGTTCGCGGTCCGGCAGAAGCCGCGGGCCCCGGGCCCCGAGCGGCACGCTGGCCTGGGGTGTCTGCCCGCCGTCCCGGCCCTCAGCGACCTGGCCGTGTCCCTCCGTCCCCTCTTGGGTAAATGTCAGTGACACCCGCCCTTCTGAGCGTGAGGTAACGGGGCGAAGCCTCTCTAGCCCTCGGAGGAAACACGCGGCGGCTGGCTGCCTGTAGGAGTCTTCCCTTTTTGTATCAAAACCAATCTCCAGGGGCGCCTGGGTGGCGCAGTCGGTTGGGCGTCCGACTTCAGCCAGGTCACGATCTCGCGGTCCGTGAGTTCGAGCCCCGCGTCGGGCTCTGGGCTGATGGCTCGGAGCCTGGAGCCTGTTTCCGATTCTGTGTCTCCCTCTCTCTCTGCCCCTCCCCCATTCATGCTCTGTCTCTCTCTGTCCAAAAATAAATAAAAAACGTTGGAAAAAAAAAAAAATTTACAAAACCAATCTCCGATCAGAGCATCACCAGCTCTCAGCACGGTTCGAAGCCCTCGGAAATACGGAAATGCTTTTCCCCCGTTTTCCTGGCTTGTAAGTAGTGGCCCCGCTGCCTCAGTGGAACCGGCAGTCCCTTCTGAGTGGCCCGAGGGCCCGAGGGGCGGCCCGGGCAGAGGAACAGAGGAGATGGCGAAGCCGCTGTTCCGTGTGCCGGCGGTACTAACCGCAGCGACGTCCGTCACGTCCACACGTGGTAGGCGTCGCGCAATGAGGCGCGTAGTCTTTGTCCTCTCGAGCCCTCGTGCCTTACCTTTTCCACGGTACAAGTGCGGAATCGGGCACAGAGAGGTTAAGTAACTTGCCCAAGATCCCACAGCCGCAGGCATCAACCGAGAGCAAGCCCACAGTCTGGCTCCGAACAACTGTTTTTTCCCTGCCAAGTTTTTGAGCCAAGAGCCCATCAACTAAAAACCTCACCCGCTTTTCTTTTTTTCTCAATCGCTTTTTTCCTCCTTGAGAAACGGTGTCATTCGTGAGCAACAAATAAAATTCTGAAACCTGACACGGTTTTTGTTTAACTATTTTATAACCTCACTGCAGATTCGCCTTTAGTAGTATGCTTTGACTCTGATTTCACAGGCTTTATCAGATAGCTTTGCAAGGCGCTCACCCTTCCTAACTCAGGTGTGACATCATCACTGTTACGGTTGACTAATAATAAAGATGCTATCTCCCTCCTTGAGACAGAAGTTTACATTTATAAATTTTTCTAAGTTAGTTTATTTTGAGAGAGAGAGAGAACACGAGGAGAGAGAGGGAGAGAGAGAATCCCAGAGTCCACACATCAGTGCAGAGCTCAACGCGGGGCTCAAATTCACAAACCACAAGATCATGACCTGAGCTGAAGTCAGACGCTTAACTGACTGAGCTGCCCGGGCGCCCCCAGAATTTTACATTTATAAATGGTGCAGAGTGTTTGTTCCCTGGCCACAAGCTAGACATAGCAATTGACATTTTCAAAACTATTTGGGGACGTTATGTTACTGCTGTCATTGCTTCCGAACAAAGCAACGCTCTTAATTACAAATAATCACAGAAAAAGCCACATCATACGTATGCTGGAGGGTGGGGCAAGGGCAAGGGCTGAGCAGAGCAGAGGCAGGAGGGCAATACGGTCTTTGTTCTGTCCAGAATGAACTTTTTCACGGTGTAAGTTACTGTCTCTTGCAGTGCCATCAGACGAGATCAGTCGATCAGAACAGAAAGCTAGCCCGGATAATCCTACAAGAGAAAGTGGATATTTTCTACAACGGCGAAAACAGTCTTGTTTACAAAGAAAAACGGGAGGCAGAGAAGAAAAAGCAAGAGAAGAAAAAAAGAGCAAAGGAAACTCTAGAAAGAAAGAAACTCCTGAAAGAACTGTGGGAATCAAGTAAAAACGTCCACTGAGAAAGAATTAGAAATGCTTTTTTGTTTGTTTTGTTTTTAAGTAATCTCTACACCCAATGTGGGGCTTGAACTCGACCCTGAGATCAAGAGTCACATGCTCCACTGACTGAGCCGGCCAGGCACCCCTGAAAGAACAGCAGATTCTGACTAAAGAACCTGCCATATGCTTCCAGAGAATAATGGTGGGAGTTCTATTCCACCTCAAGCATTACTATAGTGTTTCTGTATTTTTAACCGACTTCAAATTTTAAATCAAAAATTTTTTAATGGCAGACTAAACTGGTGGATAAAGATACACTTTTTTTTTTTAAGTTTTATTATTTTGAGAGAGAGAGCAGGGGAGGGGCAGAGAGAGGAGGAGAGAATCCTAAGCAAGGCTCCACACTTACCACAGAGTCCAATGCGGGCCTTGAACTCACAAAGCATGAGATCATGACTTGAACTGAAATGGAGAGTCCAACGCTCAACCAAATGAGCCACCTAGATGCCCCTAAATGCGTTTTTTTTGTGTTTCTTTTTTTTTTTTTTTTTTTTTGGGACAGAGAGAGACAGAGCATGAACAGGGGAGGGGCAGAGAGAGAGGGAGACACAGAATCGGAAACAGGCTCCAGGCTCCGAGCCATCGGCCCAGAGCCCGACGCGGGCTCGAACTCACGGACCGCGAGATCGTGACCTGGCTGAAGTCGGACGCTTAACCGACTGCGCCACCCAGGCGCCCCAAGTGTTTCGTTTTTTTTTTAAGTGTAGGGGCGCTTGGGTGACTCGGTTGGTTAAGCATCCAACTTCAGCTCAGGTCGTGATCTCGCAGTTTGTGGATTTGAGCCCCGCGTCAGGCTCTGTACTGACAGCTCGGAGCCTGGAGCTGCTTCGGATTCTGTGTCTCCCTCTCTCTCTGCTCCTACCCCACTCACGCTCTGACTCTCTCTCTCTCTCTCTCAAAAATAAACAAATATTAAAAAAAAAAAAAAAAGTTTATTCATTTGGGGTACCTGAGTGGCTAAGTCAGTTGAGCATCTGACTCTTGGTTTCAGCTCAGGTCATGATCTCACAGTTCGTGGGTTTGAGCCCCACGTCAGGTTCTGTGCTGACAGTGCGGAGCCTGCTTGGGACTCTCTCTCTCCCTCTCTCTCTGCCCCTCCCCCCCCCCCCCACTCTCTTTCAAAGTAAATAAACTTTAAAAAGTACTATCAAAAAATAAAAGTGTAGGGGCGCCTGGGTTGCTCAGTTGGTTAAGCGGCCGACTTTGGCTCAGGTCATGATCTCGCGGTCCGTGGGTTCGAGCCCCGCATCGGGCTCTGTGCTGACAGCTCGGAGCCTGGAGCCTGTTTCAGATTCTGTGTCCCCCTCTCTCTGACCCTCCCCTGTTCATGCTCTGTCTCTCTCTGTCTCAAAAATAAATAAACGTTAAAAAAATTTAAAAATAAATAAATAAAAGTGTATTCATTTATTTAGAGAGAGGGCACGTGTGCAAGTAGGGGAGGGGGAGAGAGAGAATGCCAAGTAGGCTTTTTGCTGTCAACGAGGAGCCCAACACGGGGCTCAAATTCTTGAAATGTGAGATCATGACCTAAGCCAAAGTCAGACGCTCAACTGGCTGAGCCACCCAGGCGCCCTAGAGATGCACATTTTGAGAATAAAACTATAAAGAGACACACAGAAGTCATTACTATAAAAGAACAGCAGCTACTTTTTGTGGGGAGGAAGGGGGTCGCCACGAGGTGACAGGGGTGTCGGATGGCTGGCGGTATTTAGAAGGATGTCACCATATCTTTTTAAGCTACACATTTGTGTATCTTGTTTTATTATCAAAAAAGAAAACATTAATAAGGAAGGTCCATTTTTTGGGCAGGGGGGAACTGTGGAATTGAGCCAAACATTAATGGCATTTAGTGCCACCGTTCATCCACTGGGAGGTCATGGCTAGGTGATACTTGACATCCCTTAGCTTAACTAAGTCAGGCTAAGAGAATGAGAGAAAACCACATGGAGAAAGATGTACACGTCAGTAAGTTACTTGCCCGTTTACCCCATTAACTTAATAGACCGTATGTTGCCAAATATCCTCTCTGATGTCAAAATACACACAATGGGGGCACCTGGCTGGCTCAGTCAGTAGAGCACGCAACGCTTGAGGGTTGTGAGTTCGAGCCCCACATGGGGTTTAGAGCTTACTTAAAAAGAAAAAAAAAAAAAAAAATACACCCAACATTCCCTAGGAGTTGACTTATAAGTAGATTTACGAGATGAAGGCCCAGAACCTGATTTGTTTGCGAATTTGTGCAACACCGATCACTCAAGCTACATTTGACCCTACAACTGTTTGGGGGTTTTAGGCAGGAGTAGTAGCTTGGCTTGTCAGAACACATCTGGAGTTCACGCATAACACAAGTAGGGGGAAGAAGCCATGAGGCGAGAAGGCCCATGTCGAGGTCTGCAGTCAAAACCAGCCCATTCCGCAGGCACAGACGGCACGCCCAGTGCACATATCCAAATAAATTTACCTTTAAGGCAGCCAGGTGGGGCTCTTCTCACCTTGGAGTGACCTGATTTGGAAGTTCAAGCGGCATCCAGGGCCCTTCCCCGTTCAGAAGGCGGCCAGAAGGGAAATGGGGAGCCGTAGACAGGAGAGACAGAGGCTTCAGTCTGTCTCCTTTCTCGTACCTTCCAGGACTTGCCGTCACGTGCACGAAAGAGAGGTAGATAAGCCCGCTCCCTAGAACCTGTTCTTGGCGGCCTTTAGAACGGACATGGCTGGGACCTTGCCTTATGCCTGCAAAACTGCCCCCATCCCTCATCTGTCTCTGTCTCCCCCTCACCACAGTGAATCCTCATTACACGGGATTAGTGCCTACGGAACATAGTAAAAATTACCACAAAATTCCTTCGGAAGGCACTGCTGGAGACCACCAGATTCTCAACACATCCGGCGCGACCTGGTTTTCCCCAGCACAGAGCAGGCCATTCTTTGGCGAGCGCCAGAGCGAGCTAGCTTGCGTTTAGCAGCTGCATTATATGAAAACTAGATTCCTTTTTTTTTTTTTTTAAGGTTTTATTTTTTTGAGAGAGACAGGGCGTGAGCAAGGGAGGGGCAGAGAGACAGGGAGACACAGAATCGGAAACAGGCTCCAGGCTCCGAGCCATCAGCCCAGAGCCCGACGCGGGGCTCGAACTCACGGACCGCGAGATCGTGACCTGGCTGAAGTCGGACGCTTAACCGACTGCGCCACCCAGGCGCCCCTCTCACTGAGATGTTTCTTAAGATAGCACTTAAGAATTCAAGGAACCCACACCTTCACACAAATTGTTAATGAAAATAAGCTTTATTACATCAAGTAATAAATACATACAAAGATGCAAACAGTTTTAATCATTTTCTTCCAGATGTTTGGATCAACTTACACGAAAGGCAGAACTGAAATCCACACACAGTCTTAGTAGGAATATTTTCGGGGGTTCTTGTTAGGTTTGGTAGGTTGCTCTTTCTTCTGTATTTATAACTTGTGCATTTTTAAATTTGACCTCAAAGCACTAATAGTCATGCAGGCAAATGCTTAAGCACAAAAGAAGTTACATTAAGCAGAATCCACACCATGTGGCAAACGTATGCACTAGAAACAAAACCCTGGAGTTGTTGTATTAGCTTATGAAAAGGAACGAAGAACAATCTGGGTAACATAACGGTATTCAAAAGGGAAGATAAAAGGGAGACACTGGTATCTTTGCTGTGAGATAGGTATCTTTTCCGTGCATCTTCTAAATCAATGCTTGAAAAAAAAAGAAAAAAAAACCTGGGTAATTCCTAACTATTTAAAATGTAAATCCTAATCAACGGCAAAATATTTCTCAATCTTAGAGCCTCATGAACCATGGCAGGGACACAGGAAGGAGAAACCGAACTGTTACCATTTTGAAAACAAGAGTTTCATCTGAACGTGGGAGTTGAGCTATAACTTCTCTTCTTGGAAGAAGACGGAAAACCTTCCACGCAAACAGGCAGCTAGGATCTGGCATTCCGCTCCGTTTCAGCCAAGCACTCTCGAACCAGTCCTCTGGCATGAATGATGCCTGGGAGAGAAGCAGAGGCTGAGAATCATGCGGCAGGACCCATTCCAGAAGAGAGGGCCCTTCACAACCCAGCTGAAGCACCCTCACCCTGGAAAGGAACTGGGGCCCTGCATCCAAGCCACCCCGGGGTTCCCGCGGTTTGGAAAGGCGCTAGCATCCCATCCCCTCCTGGAAGGCCTTCTCTCCTGGCCAAACTCCTCTTCCTGGCTCCCTGACAATCCCTTCCTGCACACAAGGGGGCAACCAGCAAGCTCTCTTCATGTCATACCGTCAGATGACTGGAGTAAACGTGTCCCCCGCTTTCACTAAACCTGACCCACTTTGGAGAGTCTGTGACTTCAAATCCTTGTTTTTCTCTGGCTTCTTCACATTCTAAACTCTAGAAGGGACTTGTCCAATGTCCAGCCTGCACAGTGAGAACGCAAGACTGCTCATTTTTGTTCAACCTTGGTCCACCGTGACGTCCGCGCGCCGGGGGGCCTAGCGCGCTTCTTCTGCCCTATCACGCCCCTGTGCATCTCTTCTCTCTCTGCTCTGGTGGTTATGGTTTGGTTGTTGGGGTTTGTTCGGTTTAGCCTTTACTGAACTCCGTGAGATACTGATCTCGTTTTAATAGACGCCAAGAATCTATTCCTCCTGAGAGACGACTGCCGGAGGGCGCTGTGAATGACGTCCCCCAAGTCACGTAGGCGTCCCACGTGTCACACAAATCTTATCTCTGAGCTTCAGAAGACCTTCTCTGGAAAGGGCCAGACGGTAAATATCTCCCGACTTTGCAGGCCACACGGTCTCTGTCACAACTACTCAACTCTGCCACTGTATCGATAGAGAAAGCAGCCATTATACAAGCAATGGGTGTGGCCATATTCCAATAAACCTTTATTTATGGACGCCGAAGTGTGAATTTCAGATACTTTTCACGTGTCACAAAATCATTTTTCACCATTAGAAACTAAAAACCATTCTTGGCCTATTGGCTACAGTTTGCTGACCGATCACCAATGCTCCTGACTCCCTTGCGCCTTTTATGACCCTTCTTCAACCTCGTTATGACATAAACTTGGCTAGCTTGTATTTGGCTATAGTTCATCATGACCAATGGTGCTCACAGGTGCTCACGCAAGACATGCCCTGGAGGGGTCACCAGGCTTATCTGTATGTTGACTTGACCCAACAGGTTTTTTGGGTGACTGCAGATCGCCTGTTCGACTCTGGCGTCCAGCATCTTCCAGGGATTTCCACTCAGGGAACCAGCACGCCGGGTGCCAGGACTGTTTTGCTTCTCCTGACTCCAAATAGCAGCCCAGACGCAGAGCGATGCCCACCTCACCCCCAGCTTAGGTCAGGTCAACCCCACCACTCCCCAAGTCCTCTCCAGGTCCAGCCTCTTACTGCCAGCTCCCCTCCCGCACGCCGGTGCCCGTTCACCACCCAGTCGGCCGGTCCCTCCACAAAGGCTTCACCAAGGGCGGTGAAGCCCGCCGCTGTGGGCAGGCGCCCGTCCTCAGCCGGCCGTGCCCATCGCTGCGGAGTCACCGCCCCCACGGCAGCCCCTCCTCATGCCCCACACTTATAACCACAGAACGTTCTTCTCATTTCTCTCCAAACTTGCCTCTCCAACCTTCTTCAGAACCCCACATCCCTTCTGAAATTAAATCTGCACCTAGGCCACTGCTGCTCTGAACAGCCACCTTCTAAAACAGAAATCCTCTTCTCCCCTCCGCCCGACTCACATAGCGAGGGGACAACCTATCTCACCTGCTCGGGCAGTCACATCTTCACGGGAGTCACTTGTTTTCTGTGACATCATGCTCCCGCCCTCCCTCCCTCCCTCTTCAGTCACAGAAGAATTTCGCAGTGTTGTCGCTCTCGTCTGCCCAGACCAGGAAGGACCCATGCGCCCCACTGGGCTCTGCTCCAAAGATCTGACAGCAGAGGGCAGCACAGGACCCGGGACCTCATGACTCCTGGTCACCGGCTCCCCCAGAGGAGGGGGACCCGTGCGTCTGACCTCCTACAGCTCCCGGGACCGGTGTCGGCCAACATTAGACAAAGCTGCAGGATCCGGGCTATAAAGATTCCTTGTTTAGGGGTGCCTGGGATTCGTATTATGTACAGATTTTCTAACAAGAAGTCTCTAACGTCCTCTAGCAGTTCTCAACCTGCTTTGAAACTCAGAGACATGTAACTTAAATCCAGACACTCCTGAACCTGTGTAAGCAATTATCCTGTACAAACAAGTAACCAACATGGAAACACAGGGGCAGTTATGTTAAGGATCCCTGGATACCTGTTTTAGGGAGAGAATCAGTAACAAAATTTGATGTCTTCCCTAGTATTAATAACAGCATACTTGGAACATACTTTACATTTAAATGGGATTTAAACAGATTGAAAGCTGGGGGGGGGGGGGGAACCTGGGTGGCTCAGTCTATTAAGTGTCTGATTCTTTTTTTTGTTTTTTAAATGTTTATTTGTTTTTGAGAGAGAGGGGAGTAGAGCAGAGGAGCAGAGAGAGAGGGGAACAGAGGACCCAAAGTGGGCTCTGAGCAGAGAGCCCGATGCAGAGCTTGAACTCCCAAACCGTGAGATCATGACCAGACGCTTAACCAACTGAGCCACCTTTAAAAAATTTTTTTAATTTGGGGCGCCTGGGTGGCTCAGTCAGTTGAGCGACCGACTTCGGCTCAGGTCATGATCTCACGGTTCGGGAGTTCGGGCCCCGCTCGGGCTCTGTGCTGACAGCTCAGAGCCTGGAGCCTGCTTCGGATTCCGTGTCTCCCTCTCTCTCTGTTCCTCCCCCACTCACCCTCTGTCTCTCAAAAATAAATAAACATTCAAAAAAAAAAAACAAAATTAAAAAAAAAAAAAAAAGATTCCTTGTTTAAAGCACGAGGACTCTCCCCCGAGGCACGCCAGGCCTTCCCATCAGATCCCAGGGATGGTCTACATCCCACACACCCGCCCCCCCACTGCCCCTGCCTGCCGTCAACATATCAGATTAACAAACTGGGAGCCCAGGGAGCCCCTGGGGCGTAGGGGACTATCCTCCCAGAAAATCTTTCACAGCAGTTAGCACCCAGCAGGGAGGTCCAGGGAGTGGGGGACCCACGACTTACCTCGTTTTAGTCTCTCCATGGCGCTCTTACTCCCCGCATAGGTGGGCCTGATCTCTTTCCCCAGCTCCTCGATGATGGCCAGCAGCTCAGCATATTTGCTTTGGGGCACCTGGCTGTTCCCAGTTCCCTAGAATGAGAAGGAGAAGTTTAGCTGGACCGAGCCCTAACCTGACCCCAAGGCCACGGTCAGGACCCCACCACAGGCCAGCCACAGCGAGAGCAGGGCAGGGAGAGGCCGACCCAGAGGGTCCAGCCTGAGGGACGACCACAGACCAGACTGCCGGGCCTCTCTGCTGAGAACTGGTTTTCTCGGCCAGAAAGGGTCCACCGGGAATTTCCCGGGACCCAGGTGGACGCACCAGAACATCCTGGGGGATGACAGTCCAGAGCAAGTGCGTGAGACGGGGGCCGCACCTCGGGGTCAGCAGGGCTACACGTAACTACCAAAGACCATTTGGACAGAATCCAGAAGGTGTTTCCGTTCACCCACCCTCTGCCACCCCCGCCCCGACCCCCGTCAGGGCCCACCCCACAAAACCCTTTTCTCCAGATCCCACCCACCGCCCCAGCAAGCACCGCAAGGGGTGAGGAGGGGGTCCCCGCGAGTCCCCCCTCCCCACCACAAGGCCCTCGCCTGCTCCTCCCTCCTCCTCTGCTGCCTCTGCCTCCTGGCCTCCAGGGCCTTCCTCCCGTCCTTGCCCAGCTCCTCAGCGCCCTCCACACGCCGCCACCACTTCTTCCCGCGGTGGCGCCACACCCGCTTCTGCTCCTGGGACAGCACGGCCTGGTGGGGCATGACCGGTCACCAGCCCGTCCCAGGGGCGGCCTCCACGGCGACCTCAGAACGCAGACACGTTCCGGCAGAGAACCCTACCGCGGCCACGGCCTGGCCAGGTCCCTCCCCTCCACGAGCAACAACAGGCAGTGAGGCCAGTGGCAGCATCGACCCCACTCAATGGCGAGGAACCGCATCTCCGCGAGGTCACCAAGCAGGGGTCAGTCTTGGAAGTGGCAGAATCAGGTGGAAACCCAAATGGCCTGGCTCAGGGGCCACCAGCCCCCCACTGAAGTGCACCTGGGCTCCAGGAGGCTATCAGCCCTGTCCTCTTATCTTCGCTGGGGCCGTGACCTTGTGGGGAGTGAGGGGCCACAGGGTCTCCTCTCCTCTGTCCAGGCTCGGATCCAGAGCCCAGGTCAGGCTTACTTACTTCCCCAAGAACCAGGATCAGAGACCCCCGCCCAGGGATACACATGGGTGGTGGCACCAATGGAACAGCGGCGCTCAGGGCTTCCAGCCTTTCCTTGGGCTCCCCCATCCCCCATCTCTCGGTGCCCCCATGAACCGCCCCGCCGCCCCCCATCTCTCGGTGCCCCGTGAACCGCCCCACCCCGCCGCTCCTCCGCTGACACACCCAGCCAGGAAGCTCAGACCACTGCTCCCTTGCATCATTTTTACTCCTTCATCTGTCCCACCAGCTCCCCCGCCCTGGACGGTGGGAAGCATGTCCCCTCAGCGGCCAGGCCAGAAGCCCTCCTGCCAGGCGTCCCCCCGCTGCCATACCTGAGTGTAGCCTAAAGACGGTGGCCCGTAGTCGCTCAGCAGCTGGCGGTACTGTGAGGACGTCGCCATACTGGTGGAGGGCGGGTGCACGCTCCCAGCTGTGGGGGGGAGGAGAGGAGAGTTCGGGAACCGTGTAGTCGTACCCAAAGCAAAGACTCTGGGTCTTGCCACAGTCCCCCTCCCCAGGACCCAGGCCACCAACAGTGGTCTTCTGTCTTCGCAGGACGGGCCAGAGACCCCGCTCCCGTCCTCTGGTTTGGCGATGGCCAACGCAGCCCAGACGGATGGCGGAAGGCAGCTAACAGCTCACTGCTCCTCGTACCCGCCACCAGGGCGGACGTCGCTCATCGACCGCAGAACAACTTCCCATCCGTGCAGTCAGGCTCGGTGGCCAAGATGAAACCCGCTGCCATCCTCGCTAGCCCCTTTTCCCTGGGTCCTGCTCCCCAGAGGTCGATGACCTAGAGCCACACCACTGCCGCAAGAGCGCACCTGCTCCTGAGGCGGGTCCACATCGGGCTAAAGCTTCCCGCGTGCCCAAATCTCCGCTGGACGCATGGTAAGGAAGACAGAGGGAGGCTTTAGAGGATCTGAGACGCAACCCTGGCTGGGGCCGGGTTCGACGGACACCGAGTCAGGAATCCGGAGTTTATCACAGCCTCTCTGTGTGTCCTCAGAAGCCTCTCGCTCTCGCTGAGCCCCCGTGGCTCCCTCCCCAAAGTGGGGACAGGACTCTTGACAGTCTGATTCTACGCCCCGGATGGCTCACATCCAAGGAGGGGAGGGAGAGGGCCCCACTCATGGACTGCAACACTCGGAGACACCGTCCCTCATCTGTGAGGGACCACGTGGGGACAGGACCCAGCTAAGAATGGAGTCTCCTGGATGGGGGGTGGGGAGTCATCAGCAGGGAATTTTCCGGCTCCGGCTCAGTAACTGGCAGCATGCAGACCCATAATGGCGTCCAAGTGGCCATTAGCGGGTAGAGGATGTCCTGCAGAATTACAAACAGCGGTAACCATGGAGAATTTACCTAGCCCTCCTCGGCAGCCGCCCGCCTGCCTCCACGCCCAGTCGAGGAGCAGCTCCCCCTCTGCCTGCCGCCCCCAGAGCCGAACGGTCTCTCGCGCACACGGCGGACTACGCAGACTTGGCCCCGGGGATGGACAGCTGGTGCCAGGCTGGCCAAACCGACCAGCTGCTCATCTGGTGTGAGCAGGGGAGGGAAGGGGAGGAAGGAAGCTCAGGGGCGCAGGCTGATGGAGTGGAAGGGGCCCGAGGGGGGCCCTGGAGCCCCTCAGGGTAGAGAGACAAACGGTCCAGAGAGGGGAGGTGTTCCCTCGAGCCACACGGCACAGAGGAGGCCAGCCCCCTGACACCCGTCCCTCCCTCTAGGAGCCGGGGACAGCTCTGGACCCAAGATGTCTTTCTCGCTCTCAGGCCTGCCCTGGATTTCACCACCTCCTCACACCCCGGGACCCAGGTTTAGGCTCAAATGTGGGATGGGATGCCCAGTCGGGAAATACGGATTCTGCCACCTCTAAGGCTGCTAAGTGGGCACATCACCGGGCCACTCCTAGCCTCAGTCGCCATGCCTCTGGAGTGGGGATAATACACCTGTGCTACAGGCAAGCAGCGCTCAGGACGGGGGTGCACCACCAGGCGCGTCCGTGACCTCCATCCAAGGCAACCGCGATGTGCAGGGGCCAGAGCACAGGAAATGGGACCGGGTGGGTGCCCCCCAAGCACCCCTCACCACATCAGCCAAACCCCAACTTCCTGAACCCTCTGACGTGGGCAGTGAGTGTGGTCTTTGCAGCCCCGGACCCGGGTTCCAGTCCTGACCACTACAAGACATCGCCCCTCTCCGGAAGGCCAGAATGCTAAATGCAGGGCCCACGGGGGTTACGTATCACCACACAGCACCTCAAGTGTCTAGAAGATTCCACTCCCTGGCAGGAGGCGAGGGGACTCAGGTGTGCATTCTCTGCACCACCCTTTGCCCTCACCTCTCGTTGCTCCTGTCTCCCTCCCTGGCCCATCCTCTCTCCTACTGACAAGGGCCCGGACCAGGAACCAGAACCGGTCTGGCTGTGCCCACCCCTGGCTGCGTGACCTTGGACTAGGGCCTTCGCTCTCTGGGCCTCAGTTTTCTCCATCTGTTTGAGGCAATGGTTCCCAATAGAATGTCTAAAGGCTCTAGATCCCACTCTTCCACGGGGCTAGGGTTAAGTCTCGGGGGGCTAAGGGAGAAGGAGGAGAAATCGCCCAGTTGGGGCTGGGGGGGGGGGGGGAAGGTCGGACAACTGCTCTGGCTTGCCTCTTCCCCATCGTCAGGTGACGCAGTACATGACCCCGATTCTGTGCCAATGCCAGTCCCTTACTCGGTGTCGAAGGCGGGGGCGGCGGGGGGGGGGGGGGGGGGGCTTCTGTGGTCCTGGAGAGAGTTGCAGAAGGGCCCTGAGTTCGACTCCTGCAGAGGCAGGGAGGGCCGGTGCATCGGGCTGCAGGAGGCCAGGGAGAAAACCAGACTGGGCGTGAGCACGGCTGTCTCTGAGCATCACAGACAATGCGCGCAGTGTGCGGGGACCAGGAGGGCCCGGAGCCGAGGGAGGGACTGGCAGAGGCCAGCAGCTCCTGGGGCCAGGCGCAGCTCCCCGCCCCCACGCCAGACAAAGAGCAGCCTGGGCCTGGGGAGCTGGCGGCCCTTCCCGCCACTTGGGGCGCCTGGGGAGGGGGGGGGGATGTGCTCTCCGGCGGGGAGGCGGGGGCTTTGTCTAACTCCGCCACTGCCACCACCGGCCAGGCCGAGGCTTGGCAACCCGCGAGGAGGCAGGGCTGGAGGGCGTGAGGGATGATGACAAGGAAGCCGGAGGAGCGGCGGCGGAGAGTCCATCTTGGATGCAAATGGCAGGGGGAGATTGGGGCTTTCTAAAGGGTCCATGGGGAAGGGCGCAGCCCGCCACGAAAACACCAGATTATCTGGGGACCTCAGCAGTCCTCCTGGAATTCACCATAGAAGAAAACCTGTGCACAGGTGCCGGCCAGCCCAGAACAGGGCTTCAGGGGTCCTGAGTGGGTGCCCCTGTCACTTGACCCCAACCCCCAAAAGTCCCCGTTTAAGGCACCTGCCTCAACTATACTAGGGCAGGCCTGAGTTTTCCAGCGTGTCCAGGCTGGCAGCAAGACCTTCCACGCAGCCCACCCCAGAGACAGACGCGGGAGTCCGGGAAAAATCCTACCTGGGCCACAAAGCCTGTCTTTGTAAGGTCTGCAGACCCCAACGGTGGTGAGAACATTTGAGAAAATAGTGGCTGTTTGCTCTTGGGACTCAGTAACCAAACGTAATCAATTCAACTATGCCCCCGACCGAAACCTGAAATCTTAACCCTTTCCAACCCCCCAATCAGTGTCCCGTAAGTTAAAATACATATACATATATATATGGCTTTTCTGGGTTCCTCTTCAGATTTTTGGAGTGATGGAGTCATCGTTTGGAGACAAGGCCCAAAACTTGCAGCCAACTGCCAACGTGGCATTTCTGACCAGCAAGGCCAATCCCCTCCCCCACAAGGCCTCTGCCCCCTCCCCCCTCCAGCGCGCCTGCTTTTTTGGAAGTCTATTTCCAACCAAGCGTCTAAAGGAGAAAGACACAGGCACCGGGAAAAAGCCGGTCACACCCTAACTCACAATTTTCTTCCCTCCCACCCCGGGTCTCCCTTGATCCCTGGGGCAAGCCCCCTGGGCACAGCCTAAAGCTCCTGACAACTTCTGGAGGAGTTTCCTGGGATCACCCAGGTCCAGCCCCCGGGGAAGAGAGAGGACGCCCCCAGCCCATTCCCTGGCTTCCGCACAAGGGGCCTTCCAAGCCCAGACTTGGGGGCTCCGAGATGCGGGGTCTGCGCTGAAACGCCGCTCCCACCCACCGCCCGCAGGCACTCGGGAACCCCCAGTCTCCCAACTTCTGTCACTCCGCGCACGCCTGAGAGGACCTCCGGCGTGCCGCGTTCCGGGTACCCCTGCTCCGGCGCGCCCGGCCGAGCCCCCCTCCGCCCCCTGACGATCGAGTCCCCTGCACCGCCGGTGACCCCAGCGGCCCCGCGCCCTAAGGGGCGCCTGCACCTGGCACGCGGGTCGCCCCCGCCCGGCCCACGCGTGGCTGGGCCTTGCCCTCGTGCACCCCTGCAGCCCGGGCCCCCGGACCCCCAGCCCGGGCCCGCGCCCCCGCCCCGCAAGGGCGGCCCGGGCCCCGGGCCCCGGGCCCCGGGCCCCGCGCCCCGCGCCCCGCTCCCGGCGTGGCCCGGCCGCTCCCGACTCCCGCCGGCAGGGGCCCTCGCCGAGCCGCCCAAAAGCCGGAGGAAAAAGGAGCAGAGAAAAGCCTCCCCCGCCCTCGCCCGCCGCGCTCCCCGCGATCCCTCGGCCGCCGGCGTGGGGGGGACGGCGGCGGCCGCCCGCGCCCGCGCCCCCGGCCCCGACCCGGCCGATCCCCGCCGCCGGCGCGGGGCGCCCCCGCGAACTTTGGCGGCTCGGGCGCCGGAATCATGGCGGCGGCGGCCGCGCTGCCCCGGGCCGGGACCCGGTGCCCGGCGCCCCCGGCCACCGCGGGCCCCCGGGAGCCGGGGCCGGGGCCGGGCGCGCCGGCCCCCAACTTGGCGGCACTTGGGGCGCGGCGCGCGCGGCCCGCGGGGCGCACTCACTCACCGGCGTTGAGGGAGGCGGCGGGCATGTGCGCGGCCAAGTTCGGTTTGTAAGACATCCCCCCGAGCGGCGGGGCGCGCCGGGGCGCCGCGGGGCCAGGCCCGCGAGGGCGGCGGCGGCGGCGGCGGCGGCGAGGCCGGGCGGCGGCGAGGCGGGCCCGGCGTCCGAGCGCCCGTCCGTGCGCCCGCCGAGCTCCCGCGCACTTTTTGTTGTTGACGGCTCGGGCCGCACCGGCAAATATGGCCGTCCCTCACCCTGACACCCGCTGCAGTATATCACCCATACATCGGGCGGGCGGGCGCAGGGGCGGCCGCAAACTTTGAGCGGAGCCAGCGGGGCCGGCCCGGGCCGGGAGGGGGCGGCCCGGCGCGCCGCGGCCCGGCGTCAGGGGGCGGCTCCGCCCGCGGCCGCGCCCCGCGCCTCCGGCCGCGCTCGGCGCCCGCAACTTGGCAAAGTTTGGGGGGCTGGGTCCCGGCGGCGCCCGAGGCCCGCGTGGGTCCCTTTCTTCTTCGAGGCTCTCCTTGTGCCTGGATAGTCGCTATTTTACTGCTTCGTTTCTTTCTTTCTTCCTTTCTTTCTCTCTTTCTTTCTTTTTTTTTTTTTTTTAAATAGCGAGGTAGGATTTCAGAATTACTTTTTTCCCCCTTGACTGTGGGGGCAGGGATGGAAAATTACCTGGAGAAAATGGTGGCGAGTGGTATTTTTAAGCACGTAGATCATTCCAGACGCCGAAGTCTGGCCATTCCCCAGAATAAGAACAACCAATTCTTGACATTGATTTCAAATACATTTCGTGTCCCTGTCTGTATTAAGTGGTTTTTAACTCCTTGGGGGCCTGCGAGTCTCCTTGGATTCTGACGAAAGCCAAAGGCCTCTTTTCTGGAAAATTCACTCTTTAATTCACGTAACTGTACATCTTACCTCAGTCAGGTATTCGAGAAGCGCCTACTGTGTGCCTGGCACCTGTCCAGGCGCCAAGGAGGATGAATTTGACGTTGCTACTCTTCTGGAGTTTGCATTACAATTTTTGGTTCTCCTTCAACGCCTACCCCTCCGGCCCATCCTCAGGTCTGGCTGAAACATATCAAATATATATCTTGGATTAGATGACTAAGCTTTTGAAGGTACTGCTTCTTGGGGTTCAGCTTAAATAGTAAAGTGCGTCAAAATACACAAGATGCCACCCTTTTCTGCCATTTTTAATCGCCATGCCTTGCAGATTTTTTCATTAGTCACAGACCTTCAGGCACATCTGGATCTAGTGAGGAACGCGTCAAATTCTCTGCCTAGAGGGAAGGGATACCACACCTGCCTTCCTTCCTTCCCTTTAGGATTAAAAGTGCGGGTGAGAGGCACCTGGCTGGCTCCGTCCGCAGAGTATTGACTCTTGATCTCAGGGTCATGAGTTCAA
Source organism: Neofelis nebulosa (assembly GCF_028018385.1). Taxonomy (NCBI): domain Eukaryota; kingdom Metazoa; phylum Chordata; class Mammalia; order Carnivora; family Felidae; genus Neofelis; species Neofelis nebulosa. The sequence continues at coordinate 89,221,093 of NC_080792.1, forward strand.
ACTCCAGGTTGGGCGTGGAGCCTACTTAAAAAGAATAATTTTTTTTAATGTTTATTTATATATTTTTTTTAGTTTATTTATTTATTATTAGAGAGAGCACATGCTGGGGAGAGCCAGAGAGAGAGGGAGACCCAGAATCCGAAGCCGGCTCCAGGCTCTGACCTGTCAGCACAGAGCCGGACGCGGGGCTCAAACCCATAGACCCACAGACTGTGAAATCATGACCTGAGTCCAAGTCAGACACTTAGCCAACTGAACCGCCCAGGCGCCCCAACATTTTTTTTAAAGTGAAGGTGATACCCCCTCTCCAGCTTAAGCAGTGCCCCCGGTAATCAGCTTTAAGCTCGTTCAGCCAAGGGTGCTCAGTGAAATTTTACTTAGTGAATGAATTGATGTCACCCTCTCCTTTGCTGCCCCAGGGTCCCACAGGGTAGCACTGTTCAATAGAAATATAAACGCTGGGGCGCCTGGGTGGCGCAGTCGGTTGAGCGTCCGACTTCAGCCAGGTCACGATCTCGCGGTCCGTGAGTTCGAGCCCCGCGTCAGGCTCTGGGCTGATGGCTGGGAGCCTGGAGCCTATTTCCGATTCTGTGTCTCCCTCTCTCTCTGCCCCTCCCCCGTTCATGCTCTGTCTCTCTCTGTCCCAAAAATAAATAAAAAACGTTGAAAAAAAAAATTAAAAAAAAAAAAAAAAAAGAAATATAAACGCGAGCCACAAACATCATTTTCAATTTTTCAGTGGTCACAGTTTAGAAAGTAAAAGACACTGGCAAAATTGATCATATACTTAACCCAATATGTCTTGAGCAGAATGATTTGATTATATCATGAACATAAATTAAGGTACTTTATATTCTTTTCATCTTACAGTCTTCAAAACCTAGCGTGTATTGTACACTCATAGGACATCTTAATTCAAACTAGCCACATTTCTTTTTTTTTGTTATTAAAAAAAATTTTTTAATGTTTATTTTAGAGAGACAGAGCATGAGCAGGGGAGGGGCAGAGAGAGAGGGAGATACAGAATCTGAAGCAAGCTCCAGGCTCTGCGCTGTGAGGACAGAGCCCGACACAGGGCTTGAACCCATGAACCACAAGATTATGACCTGAGCCGAAGCCGGATGCTTAAGTGACTGAGCCACCCAGGCTCCCCTGGACTAGCCACAGTTCAAGTGCGCAATACCCACGAGAGTTAGCGGTTTTCCTTTTGGACAGTGCAGGGCTAGAAGCTGCAAGCACAGAGCTCACAAAGCACACACACCTGGGTACTGACTCCACCCATTAACTGTTTGTGTCTTCCTTGGCACAAGAACCTGATTCTCAGCGATCTGCCCCATCCCTCCGACAAATGGTCTGGGCTATTCTCTTTCGATGTTAACTTTTGTTAATGTTACTCTATTTTCAAAAGTCAGAGAGAGACAGATCGTGAGCGAGGGAGGGGCAGAGAGAGAGGGAGACACAGAATCCGAAGCGGGCTCCAGGCTCTGAGCTGTCAGCACAGAGGCCGACGCGGGGCCCCAACCCACAGGCTGTGAGATCATGACCTGAGCCAAAATCAGACACTTAACTGACAGAGCCACCGAGGCGCCCCTCCTTTTGTTTTTAATTTACGTATAATTTCCTTAGCACAAAATTTCCCCCTTTAAAATAATTTACTGGTAATTTACAATTTACTGGTTTTGGTATACTCACAGTTGTGCAGCCATCATCAGTATCTAATTCTAGCACATTTTTGTCACCCCCAAAAGACACCCAATGGCTGTCACTCCTCATTTCTCACTACCCCTGGCTTTAGGCAACCAGTAACCTAAATTCTGTCTCTACGAAGTCACGTATGCTTGACACTTCATATAAATAGGATTATAGAGGGCCACCTGGGTGGCTCAGCCAGTTGAGTGTCTGCCTCTTGATTTCAGCTCTGGTCATGATCTCACCGTAAGAGTCCAAGCCACACATCAGGCTGTGCGCTGACAACGTGGAGCCTACATGGGATTCTCTGTCTCCCTCTCTTTCTGCCCCTCCCCTGCTCACTCTCTCTCAAAATAAATAAACAATAAATAAATAAATAAAAATGGAATTATACAATACATGACCTTTTGCCCCTGGCTTCTTTCACTTGGCATGATGTTCTCAAGGTTCATCCATGTTGTAACACATACCAGTACTCTGTTCCTTTTTATGGCTGACTAATATTCCACTGTATAGATAAACTACATTTTGTTTACCTCCTTACCCGTTGAGGTACATCTGGCTTCTTTCCACTTTCTGGCTCTTGTGAATAGGGCGGCTGTAAACATGGGTGTGCAAGTGTCTGTGTGGACATGTTTCCAATCCTTTGGGATCTATACCCAGGAATGGAATCCCTAGGTCATGTGGTAACTCTGTTTCATTTTTTGAGACACTATCAGACTGCTTTCCATAGTGTCTGTGTTATTTCCCCCTCCCACCAGTGATGCGTTAAGTGGCCCAGTATCTCCACGTCTTCACCAACATTTTTATTTTCTGCCTTTTTTTTTTTTTTAAGGCTTCCTAGTGAGTACAGACTGGTATCTCATGACTGATTGACATCTCTCCCTAACAAATAGTGATGTCGAACATCTTTTCCTGTGCTCCCCAGCCATTTGTATATCTTCTTTGGAAAAATGTCTATTCTGATCCTTTGCCCGTTTTTTATGTTGTTTTTTTTTTTTTAACATTTATTTATTTTTGAGAGAGAGAGAAGAGAAACAGAGCGTGAGCAGAGGAGGGGCAGAGAGAGAGGGAGACACAGAATTGGAAGCAGGCTCCACGCTCTGAGCTGTCAGCACAGAGTCCAAAGCGGGGCTCGAACCCACAAACAGTGAGGTCATGACCTGAGCCAAAGTTGGACGCTTAACCAACTGAGCCACCAGGCACCCCTTTAATGCTTTTTTTTTTTTTTAAGATTTTATTTTTAAGTACTCTCTACACCCAATGTGGGGCTCAAACTTAATTCTTTTATGTATTCTGGAAACCAGTTTCTTCTCAGATATACAAATTGTAAATAGTTTCTTCCATTCTGTGGGTTGTCTTTTCATTTTCTTTCTTTTTTTTTTTTTTTTTAGTTTATTTATTTAGTTTGAGAGACAGAGAGTGTGCCCATGAGTGGGGGAGGGGCAGCGAGAGAGAGAGAGAGAGAGAGAGAGAGAGAGAGAGAATTCCAAAGCAGGCTCTGCACTGACAGCACAGGGCTTGAACCTATGAACCTCCAGATCATGGCCTGAGCCAAAATCAAGAGTTGGACACTGAACTGACCGAGCTACCCAGGTGTCCCTGTTTTTTCATTATCTTTTTTTTTTTTAACGTTTATTTATTTTTGAGACAGAGACAGAGCATGAACGGGGGAGGGTCAGAGAGAGGGTCAGAGAGAGACACAGAATCGGAAGCAGGCTCCAGGCCCTGAGCCATCAGCCCAGAGCCCGACGTGGGGCTCGAACTCACGGACTGCAAGATCATGACCTGAGCCGAAGTCGGAAGCTTAACCGACTGAGCCACCCAGGTGCCCCTGTTTTTTCATTATCTTGATACTGTCCTTGGACACACACAGATTCTTAATTTGATTGAGGTCTGATTTATCTATTTTTTTTCCCCTTTGCTTTGCTTGTACTTTTGGTGTCCTATCAATTCCAAGGTCACAGAGATTTTCACCTACACTTCCTTCAACGAGTTTTATAGGTTTTGTTCTTACGTTTAGGTGTTTAACCCATCTTTAAATTATTTTTTTGTGTATGGTGTGAGGGGGAGTCCAAGTTCATTCTTTGTATGTGTGTATCTAGTTGGTCCAGTACCATTGATTGAAAAGACTATTTTTCCCCATTGAATGGTCTTGACAGCCTTGTTGAAAATCAATAGATGATAAATGTGAGGGTTTATTTCTGGACTCTCAGTTCTGTTCCATTGACCTATATATATATTTCTTTTAATCAAAAAATTTTTTCTGAATTTATGTTTATTTTTGAGAGAGAGACAGAGCGTGAGCAGGGGAGGGGCAGAGAGAGAGGCAGACACAGAATCAGAAGCAGGCTCCAGGCTCTGAGCTGTCAGCACAGAGTCCGACACGGGGCTCGAACTCATGGACCTCGAGATCATGACCTGAGCTGAAGTCAGAAGCCCAACCGATTGAGCCACCCAGACACCACATCCGACTATATTTCTATCTTTAAACCAAAATGGCACTGCTTCGATCACCCTGGCCTTGGGTAGGGCGAAGTCAGCTTTGAATTTAGGAAGGGTGAGCACTCCAACTTTTTCTTTTTCAAGCTTGTTTTGACTATTCTGGGTTCCTTGTAATTCCATACAAATTTTAGAATCGGCTTGTCCATTTTTGCAATCAATCAATCAATCAATCAGTCAATAACAACTGGAATTCCGATAGGGTTCGTATTAAATCTGTGTATGAAAGTCAGGAGTATTGCTACCTCTTTTTTAGTGTTTGTTTATTTTGAGAGAGCGTGAGCACAAGCAGAAGAGGGACAGAGAGAGAGGATCCCAAGCAGGTTCCATGCAGTCAGGACGGAGCCCGACCCACGAACCTTGAGATGTGACCTGAGCCAAAATCAAGAGTCAGATGCTGACCCGACTGAGTCCCCCAGGCGCCCCAGGACATATTGCCATCTTAATCGCAACATATGTCTTCCAGCCCACGAACGCAGGAAGTCTTTACACTTGGGTTTTTTCCCTTTGATTTCAGCAATGTTTTATAGTTTTTTATAGTTTTATAGTTCACAGTGTTCAAGTCTTGTAATTCTTTGGTTAAAATTATTCCTGAGTATTTCACTATTTTTGATGCTGTTGAAAATGGACTTGTCTTCTTGATTTTGGATTGTTCGCTGCTAGCATATACAAATACAACTGATTTTTGTGTGTTGTCGTGTATCCTGCAACTTCCCTGAACTTAGTCTTTGGCTCTTACTCTTTGGAACTTACTCTTTGAACTGACTTGCTTGTGTCTATGTGGTTTCTCTAGGATTTTCTGTATATAAGATCATGTCATCTGTAAAGAGTTTTACTTCTTCCTTTCCAAGTGGGATGTCTTTCATTTTTCCCTTTCTTGCCTAATTGCCTTAACTAGAATCTCAAGAACAATTTGGGCATAGGTGATGAGAACAGACATCCTTGTCTTGTTTCCGATTTAGGGGGAAAGATTTCAGGGTTTCACCACTACGTATGATGTTCACTGTGGGCTTTTCATAGATGCCCTTTATCAGGTGGAGGAATGTCTCTTCTATCACTAGTCTGTTGAGTGTTTTTATCATGAGAGTTGGATTTTGTCAAGTGCGTTTTTCTGCGTCTCTTGAGAAGCTCATGTGGGATTTCTCTTCCCTTTATTCAACAAATATTTGAGAGTCTCCTAAGTGCCAGACGCTATTCTAGGGGCACCAAAGGAAGACAAGCCCCATGCTGTCATGAGACTTCCTGTTCTAGGCACAGCAGCCACACTTAGCTCTCCCCCTTCCCCCCACCACATGGGAGTCATTACCTCACCCCTCACCTCCCACTGTTTCTTATTCTTCTTCAGGCCAGACTGGGTGATGAATCTGGTTCTTGTTCATCCTCACACCTAAGCCTTCATGAAACTTGCCCCTATGTTTCAGCGGGCAAACTTCTGCTCGTCTATCAAAGCCCGGCTCGACTCTCCCACCTCTGAAAAGTCTCCCCTGGCTGGCTGCCCTCTACTGGTGTCTGCTCTTGTGTTTAATCTGGCCCGCCTCCTTCTCGAGTCTTGAGCTTTCTGAAAGAAAAGAATTGCATCCTTGCGTGTTCTAGTCAGGCACATACAACATTTCATAAATGGCCTCCATACAGTCCTAGAAAGGAGATCAGTTCTCCTCTGGAGGAAGGTCTGCAGTTCCCCTCTCTTTTCCTGCTCACAGCTCACTTCCCGTAACCTATGCCTTCGTCTCCTTGCGCTGCCATAACAAATTACCCGGAACTTGGCTTAAAACAAAGGAAGTGTGTTCTCTCACGGTTCTGGGGGTCAGAAGCCTGAAGTCAAGGTGTTCCCTCCAAGACTCCAGGGAAGAATCCTCTGCTCTCCCAGCGGCTGGCGGCTCCAGGTGTCCCTTGGCTTGTGGCCACATCATTCCAAGCCAGTCTTCACACGGCCTTCCTCTCTCCTTGTCTTCTCCCCTCATAAGAACACTTGTCATTGGATTTAGGGACCACCCGAATCTAGGATGATCTCATCTCGAGATCCTTTTTTTTATTACTTTTTAAATGTTTATTTTGAGAGAGAGAGAGAGAGAGAGAGAGAGAGAGAGAGAGAGAGAGAGAGAATCCCAAGCAGGCTCTGCACTTCAGCATCCAGAGCCTGATGCGGTCCTCAAACCCACAAACTGTGATGACCTGGGCCGAAATCGAGAGCTGGCCACTCAACTGACTAAGCCACCCAGGCGCCCCTCATCTTGAGATCCTTAATTACACCTGCAGAGATATCTGCCCCCCCCCACCCTCCAAAAGGTCACATTCCAGGTAGACACATCTTTTAGGAGGCAACCATTCAACCCACTACAACAGGCTTCAAAAACGACTTGGATTTCCCCCCCTTTCTTCTCTTCCTTCTGTCTCTGAGTTAAAACTCCTCAAAGGAGAAGAAAACAGACCTAGTGGCTGCATTCAAAACGTGTCTGTGATGACACTCAAAGAACCTTGTAATGAGTGGTTTTAGAATGATCTAGAATGGTTCCTCATTAGTTTAATGGGCATTTCGCAGATTGGCTTGCCAGGAGCAGAGCAGATGAAGGAGACCGGAAGCCTGGTGAAAGAGCTTGACGTAAATCAGAACAACATTATTAAAATAATGCTCTGGATCCATATACTTCTCCTTAGCCCTCAGCTTATTTAACCTCCCTGGGCTTTAGTTTCAACTGTAAGTTTGGGGATTTGATGGGACAGAGCTCTAAGAATTCTGGGAACTCCAACATCTTAAGAAAGCAGGAAGACAATGCACAGCACAGACCATTTTCTCTAATGATCTCTAAAAGCATCAGCCCAGAAAGGCCTTTGCATCATCACGTTGGAGCCATTTCCATCACTGGACAACATTCTGGAGCAATCTGCTCAAAGTGGGCTGCACCTGGTAAGAAGGGGGAGTCATAGGACTGGGGGAATATAGAAATTCTATTTAAGTGGGCTTTACTGTGTACCTATTAGCACGGCAGCATACACAGAACTTACAAATAACCTAATCAACAGTAGTAAAGGTATTCTCAGGAAAAAAACCTTAAAACAATTTTTTTTAACGTTTATTCATCTTTGAGAGACAGAGAGCGACAGAGCATGAGCAGGGGAGGAGCAGAGAGAGGGAGACACGGAATCCGAAGCAGGTCCCAGGCTCCGAGCCGTCAGCCCAGAGCCCGACGTGGGGCTTGAACTCACGAACTGCGAGATCATGACCCGAGCCGAAGTCAGACGCTCAACCGACTGAGCCACCCAGGCGCCCTGGAAAAAAACCTTTTTGAATATATGACCAGAAAAGTTTGGAGACCAGTGACCTAAGAAACTAGTTAGGTAGGCAGTTTGACTGCCAGACAAGTTGTGGGTTGCAGTATCATGGTTAGCTTATCACAATCAGTGACTCCAATGTGGCGTTATGTCCTCAGGACAGTAAGACTAGACTTGATTTTTTTTTTTTTTAATTTTTTTTTTTTTAACGTTTATTTATTTTTGAGACAGAGACAGAGCATGAACAGGGGAGGGGCAGAGAGAGAGGGAGACACAGAATCTGAAACAGGCTCCAGGCTCTGAGCTGTCAGCACAGAGCCCAACGCGGGGCTCGAACTCACGGACCGTGAGATCGTGACCTGAGCCGAAGTCGGACGCTTAACCGACCAAGCCACCCAGGCGCCCCTAGACTTGATTTTATATCAAGTCAGGTTTTGATCAGAGATCCATTCCCAAATGTATTAATTTTCGGTTCGGTTTCTGCCATTACTCCCGTTTGTAGGCCAGGAGCCAGCAAGCTTCTCCTGCAAGGGGTCAGATAACCAACTTTTAGGCTTTGCCATAGAGTTTGGCGATACAGTCCCTGCCATTGTAGCACTGAAGCAGCCTTACACAATACATAGAAGGAAAGGCATGACTGCGTGCCAATAAAACTTTATTTACAACACTGAAATTTGGATGTCATGTGACTTTCGCGTGTTATAAAACAATCTTTTTATTGTTTTCAACCATTTAAGAATGTAAAAACTATTCTGAGCTTGCAGGGTCATTCGAAAACAGGTGATGCACTGGTTTTGACCCGTGGACTGTGGTTTGCCAATCCCTGTTTCAGACTACAAAATTAGTTTCTCAAGCTTGAGTCCCTGTGGGTAGAACACCAAAGAACAGGGCACGTAAACCTTCGAGGGCAGAATGAACTTAGTTTCATATCGATACCTCTGAACAAGAAACCCCCTCAAAAAATAAACTGTGGGAACACAGAGTTAAACAAAAACCCAGGATTAACGCAGGAACTGAGAGAGATGCGTAATTTATCTTGATCTTAGGCTCGAGATGAAAATGGGGGATGTTTTGGAGAGTCTTCCTGTTCTAACCAGCGGGCACCTTCACGAAACACTCAACTTCCTACTATGGGTTCACGCTGGTACATTTCCTACCATTCTAATTTATTCTAGTTTGGATTTCTCTAGTAATTAAGGGCTCGCACATCAATCTTTGTTGAAAGCTTATCTCGCCTGGAACCAAAGGTGAGCATTTTGGTGTTTGCGTTGCTAAAAGAGGTCCCCTCCAGAGTTCCCCCAAGAAGGGATACTGAAGAAACGGGCGAGACGGGCTACCTTGAGGGGTGGAACAGCCCCCTAGGGGCTGCGGGGGCGAGTGGGAGGAGTGGAAGCAGGATTCGCTGTGTGTTCTCGTCTGCCGATCGGCTTCGGTCCCGTGGTTATTATTTAAGCGAACGACTAACCCGAAACGTTAAGTCTCCCAGACTGATGTAGCAGCCACGTAGTCCTCCTACCCTTGCCTGATACTCTGTGGTAATTCTTAAATGAGGAGGGTTTGGTGATTTGGAACCAACCACAAGGCACTTGCCTCTCCTAACCCAATAGTGCACTTGATGCCCGGCGTGGGTAGCTTTCGGGAGACGAAGCCAACGTGCCGAGAATCGGACTCTAAAAATAAGCATTTTGCACATTTCTTTTAGCCTCTTTTCTCTCCATAAAGGCCTCCACAGATGGCTTCTTTACATCATGCTCTCAAATGACTAGCTGTTAAATATTCATACTTATGGAAATGGTACTGTACATGCTCCAACCCCCCAGCCAGTTAACATTTGTATTTTCCGTATCTCAAGGCCCTTGTTCTTGGGCCTTGTCCTCTGTAGAACACAAACTCGTGCACACACACACACACACACACACCCCCATCGTAGACACCAACTTTTTGCCTCTTTATGACTAATTTGCCTAGAATAGTAGTTCTTTTATTGTTAAAGTTTGTTTTATTTATCTTGAGAAGGGGGTGGGGCAGAGAGAGAGAACCCCAGGTAGGGTCCGCGCCATCAGCGTAGAGCTCAACTCCGGGCTTGAACTCATAAAACCGTGAGATCACGACCTGAGCCGAAGTCAAGAGTCGGATGCTTAACCGAATGAGCCCCCCGCGTGCCCCTCGGGCAGTAGTTCTTGACCAAGGGGAGATCCCGCCCCTCAGAGGACGTTTGGCCACGTCTGGAGACACCTGGGGCTGTCGCAACCGGGAGGACAGCAGCGCGTACCGCTGGCATCTCCTGGGTTAGGACCAGGGATGCTGCTGCACTTCCCGCGACAACAAACCTCACGAAGAATGGCCCGGCCCTAATGTCAATAGCGTGAAGGCCCAGGGTCCCACGGTGAGGCTGAAAGCAGACTTGAAAACACCGACGGGGAACAAAGTCAAAGCAAACTGGAACTAAAAACTCGGGGATGGTGGAGGCGTCCAATGAAGGTCAGGTCTCTTAATTTCTTATTCAGATTAATACTAAGGTTATACCTTTAAGGGGCGCCTGGGTGGCTCAGTCAGTTAAGCGCTTGACTTTGGCTCAGGTCATGATCTCATGGTTCCTGAGTTCGAGCCCCGAGCGGGGCTCTGTGCCGACAGCTCAGAGCCTGGAGGCCGCTTTGGATTTTGTCTCCCTCTAGTCTCTGCCCTTCCCTCACTCACACTCTGTGTTTCTCAAATAAATAAATAAATACATGTAAAAAAATTTTTTTAAAGTCCTGTTTCAGTCTTCAAGCTCAGCTTACAAATATTTTATTTTGTATTTTTAAGAGATTTTTATTTTTTAAGTAACCTCTATGCCCAATGTGGGGCTCAAACCTACAACCCTGAGATCAAGAGTCGCGTGCTCTACTGACTGAGCCGGCCAGGTGCCCCCTCAACTTACACGTATTTTAATAAAATTTTAGTTAAAATGTAGAACACTCCCTTTCACTCGTTCCATTAATACTCAATTATCTCACATATTTGACAGATTAAATCCCCCTAAACATTAACACCATTTACAAACTTGATTCAATTCCCTCAAGGATTTCAAGCTACAAATTGAGATGGTTCTCTTAAGCATTTCAAACCCCACAAAGACTCACAAATAAGCTATATTCCAAACATTAAAAAAAAAAAAAAAAGTCCATCCATGCGTTCTCACCCGGCCTCCCGCTGCCTTTCTCCAGGACAACAGTGCTGGCTCCTGGCCCAGGCCACCTGGGCTGGACGGGAGCCCACTCCGCGCCGGCTCCCAGATCTGCGCTGGTCTCATCTGTAAAGAGGGAGGGACTCCAGCCTCCCAGGGAAGGTGGCTCGTCTTTCCGTGGTGTCCTCTCATCTGTCCATTCCCTGTTCTCTGGCTTCTCAAGGCCAGCTCAAGACTGGGCCTCCTGGCCAATCCTTCTCAACCAGCTCCGGAGCTCAGCAGGAGCACAACACTGCCGCGCACCGGCCTCCACCCGTCCCAGCTTCTCCGGTCACTCACCTCCTGGGCCTCCCCTGCTCGGGCACACGTGAGCATTCCTGCTGTTTTCCTAACTGCCAGGACCGCAGGAATCTCCCGTGCTCGCTCGTCTGCTGTCTCGACAGTAGAGGAAGTACCCGCGAGGAATCACCCGTGGGGACAGCATGTGACCCGATGCCAGACACACGCTTCTTCTTAAACTCTTCCTAAATACAGGCACCAACCTCCCCAAATTAGAAACTGAACACCTTTCACAGCTCACGAGCCAAGTAACTTCATCTGAGAACGAGGGAGGGACTGAAGACCAGGGAAATGAAGACAGAGAACACCCCACGGCCACCGGCATACACTAGGCACTCCGTATTCCCGGATAGTTTTCTACATCAAACATTTTCAGTTTTTTCATAAGCAGAGCTCGGATCGTGGACTGGGTGGCTCAACGCCAGGAATGAATGATTTTAAACAAGAGCCTCGTGCCTGCCTCCACGTCCTCCGATGCTGGCAGCCACCCTTCTGTTCCGTGGCATCGTTCAGGGAAGACACTCGAGAGGGGAGGCCTCAGGAGCCGCGGGAGGCCGGAGGACCCCAGCCCAGGCCCTACCGCACCGTCCGCGGGTGCGGCGGTGCGCGCGCTTCTCGCTCCAAAGAGTGCCGGCTTCTGGGGCGCCTGGGTGGGTGTCGGTTGAGTGGACCGACTCTTGATTTTGGCTCAGGTCATGATCTCACGGTTCGTGGATCGAGCCCCGTGCCAGGCTCTGGGCTGACCTGCTTGGGGCTGACTCCCAAGCAGGCTCCACTTGGGAGTCTCTCTCTGCCCCACCCCCACTCTCTCCCTCTCAAAATAAACAAACTTAAGAGGTGCTCAGCACCCAGATAAAGAACACACAGAGTGGGAAAAAGTGTATTAGCCAGTTTAATTTATTTAAGAATCTTACAAAAAAAGAAAACAAAACAAAAACCACAACAACAAAAAACTAAATACAGAATTTGTTATGCTTCATGGTTGATCGTTTTTTACTTGCGAGGGTAAACCTCGCTAAATGCAGCCGACACATTTTTATTGCGTGAGACCCAATTTTTAAAGTTACACATCAAAATGGTTGGAACAGTCATTTCTGGACACTCGGTACTGTTTTAATCACGGAAGGCTGAATGGAGCAGTGCAGTATCATCAGAACAGCGCGTACCCTTCGTACACTGACAGACATTCAAGACAGAGTAGCAATATAAAAAGGGAGATTAAAAAAAAGAGAACCAAATAAAAAACAACCAAGAGTTTACATCCACCTCTGTTTTCAAATTGTCTTTGGACTCCATCAGACGTTGTCTCAAGATGCACCAAGTCAGATCGGTAAAGGAGGAAGATCTATGCCTACGTATAAAAGTATCCTTTGCTCAGCGGAGGTAGAACCTGGCAAAAGTTTTATTGCAGAGATACAGCGGCGTACCTCTTCCCACCTCTCACGGTTGATGGTAGATGCAAGTGGTTATTGAAAAATAGTATCAGTAGTTTGCAAATTCAGTATCAACCGTGAACAGGATGAGTTTTTTCTAATGGCGGTGAGACTGCAGACGTGCTACGTAGAAAAAAAGCTCTCTGCCCCCTAAAGGGGAAGTCAGAAAGGAGGCTCAAGCTTCTATCCTCTTCAGTGCCACAAATACTGTCATAGCAAGAAAGGCCCTTGGGGCGGTGGTGGGGAGGGGAGGCGGAAGGACGAACGGGGTGTCCTCACTGAGGGGCCTGTGGACTGACCTTCGGGCCCGGAGGCGGCCTGAACTGCCAGTAGCAACGAGAACGGGGCTGGCGCCGAGGGGCGCCCCTCGGCACTGCTGCGCACAAGCTCAACCACTCCTCGGGCGCCACAGGAAGGGGGAGGACGGGGCGGGTTTGGGCCGGGATTCCCACTGGAGCTCATCTCTGACAGGGCCTAACTCAGGACACGCTAGGTTCCCAAGACTTACCTATCTCAATGCAAACAACTTCTCAGTTTTCGGCAAGTGTACCAAGTTCAGTAGTGGTGAGTGGAACACGTATGTGAGGAAAAGGCCCAAGAAATGCCCACGGCAATCCTTCCTCAAAGTTACAGGGGAACATTTCCTTAAAGGTGCAAAATCTTTACGTAAAAACCCAATGTTTGCCTCCCGGCTGATGACTCCCACCATTTTCACGAGCCAGCCCAGGGTCTTCCCTATTGGCAACGCTAACTGTCAAGAGGGCCTTAATCTGGCTCGGCACTGGATCTGTGGCCGATCCAGTCAAGGTCAATGCCCCAGGAGCAGTACACTGGTGGTGTGAGCGGCTCAGGGGATCCTGCTGGCCAGTCCAGCCACAGTTCACTGCCTGCTTTAGCCTCAGCGCAGAATCAACCTATGGGCTGAAGGCTCGTGTGAAGCCCCCACAGCAGCTGTGTTGCTCTCTCTGGGAGGACAACGGTTCCTGACAGAACATTCTTCAGCGTTACCTGTCCCAACAGAGACCCACGTGTACCGGGCCGGTCTCCCCGTCTGCTCTTAATATCCTTAACAGGTGAGAGCAGAGGCAGATTACCTGTGCTCCCTGCAAACTAACTTCCTGATTATTTTTTGCAGGTTAATGGTAGAGGCCTGACTTGTTTAATTCAAGAAACAAAAACAAAACCAGAAACTCTGCGGCAGCAGGCCACAAACCAAGGTTCAGATCTGCAAGATTTTCTTCTCAGCTGGAAAGCCACACAGATGAAGGATTTGGTACGGGCCTGAAAAACGGGAAGGGTAGGAGCAAGTCGGGTTACTGAAGAGCTACGTTTGATCCCAAATGCACTGAAGAAGTTAGAGGAGCTTAAAGAAATCTTGGGAAGAAATGTTTTTTATGTGAAAACATCAGGCTCACTACAGCTTCCAAAGAGCAACATAAATGAGCATAACTAGTCATATAATGACAGTATCAGAAATTGCACTCAAGTACATTCCCCCCAATACAATGCATTGCACACAGTAAAAATTTGTAATAAAAAAGCAAAACACAATCAGGCATGTTGAAAAATATTAACACAAAACAGACATAGGAATTCTATAGTCAAGATGCAAAACTGAATCCTAAAATATATGAACAAATTCAACTAAGAAGTTTTTCATACTTTTATATATATATATAAAAAAAAATTATAAGATGCCCCGTATGGGAAGTCAAGAAAAGAATAAATAGGATTGAAGGGCGGGGGGAAAGAGAAAGAAAGAGTGGGTAGGGTCCCAATTTACAAGAAATATTTACATTCAGAATTCAAAAGAACTCAGCATTTCTATATATACACATTTATGTACATATATATAGGTACAGCATAAAATCAGAAGGTGGGTTTTGGGATTTCATCTCAAGTACTCAGAAAGAAATTACTAGCTAGCTTGAGTTGCAGGTATCTATTTAGTTGAGTTTCCTTCACTTACATGCCCCTTAAAAGACACCGCATTTATATCGGATAATTGGCCTCCCATGAGGAATTTTCACAAATGGGTTCTGCTCGCGGCTATCGCCACAACGGGGACTGCTTGCCTCATTCCAGCAGCAAAGCGTGCACGGCCCTGTGCGTGGGTTATGTGGTTAGCCAGGGAGACCCCGGACACAGGAGGGGGAATCAACAAATGCCCATCGTCACAGCGGTTGCCTTTGCCACTGGGATGCCTGAACTAACCAGACATCTGGCTAACTGGATTCCGGCCGAACGGCGACTCGTACATAGCACCATTCTTAGAAGCTATCAAATATCACCCAGGTAACGTTTTTAAAATAAGAGTATCTAGATAGGGACCTTCCTCTTAACATCTTACCAAGAACGGGACTGAAAGGGAAAATACTTTTCCTCTCTCTTTCGTGAATTGAGATGCACCAATCATTTGTAATCTACCGCTTTTTGCCCTCATGCTAACTGGGAAGTAGAAGGGGTAGGGACAAGGGTTCCCGTTACACAACTGTTAAGTGCTGTGCTGGTCATGCCTGTTAGAAGTTCTAATAGCATCACACGGAGGCTAGCAGATGAATGCCCCAGGGACTACAGGCACAAAATTGCGCCTCTAAAATGTTATATTCCCCTGGAACTTGGTAATCTAGAACTTTTATCTTCACAGATAAAGCACACTAAAATGAAAAGGGTTATTGTTGCAGCTCAAAAAAATTTCTCAAGTGCTAATTAATTGGACTGGAATAAATATCTGTACACACACACACACACACACACACACACACACTACTACATTGCTTTGGATGCAAGTTCTTGCTAACTTATATACAGATGTAAAGAAAAGGTATTGAAGACTGTATCTGCAATAGAGCAGCAAAAAGGGAAAATTGCTTAGGATATTTACTTTTTGATCAAGTTGTGTTTAAAGACATACTTTGTTAATACTTGTAGGACTTTACACATCATTGATCCCTATCTGGGTAATCTCACTAAACTGCAGATAAAGACCTTGTGGTGTGGAGGTTGCTAAATTAGGGGAACACTAATTCCCCCCCAAGATACCATCTGAGCAGCTCTGGACTCAGGAAGTGAGTGGTTTTCAGCACAATCGACACTGTAAACTCTGAAAACGCTAACGTGATTTACAATCAAATCTTTGTGCTCAGAGCCATATTGCTAAAAAGGGAGGAAAGGCATTGCAGGGGCCAAATGGACTCACATCAGGTTCAGCAAGGCCCTGGGGTCAGACGTGGCATTCAGATCCTGAAACACACGGAGCCGTTTTATAGAAGTCAGCTGTTGTTAAGACTTGGGTTTTTAACAGAGGGGGACCCTGAATGCTGGCCAACCTGAACGTGCTGGCTTAGAGGAGGATGAGGGCACAGTGTAAAGGTCGTACGTTCAACCTCCAGAGAGGGGGTGAGCAGCGGACTCATGGTGTCCTGATGGGAGGAGCACAGGCGTGTGGCACCTCAGCGCCCACCCCCCCTTACACCAGTTGCCTTTCTGAGGTCTCCTTTCAGACTTTTCAGAGGCCTCATTTCTGGACCTTATTTTTAAAAGCGAAACAATGCTACTCCTCCAAGAACAGAACACGCCTATGCCCTTTTGTATCAAGACAGCTATTCAAAGAGCCAACACCACATCAGGAATCGTGGGGGTCAACCGACCGCATTCGTCTCCCCGGAGGGAGCAGGCTTGTCAGGGGGTTCGGTCCCCGTCCCCAACTCTACTTCACGTTAGTGCGCGGATGGATGCCGAGCGGGCTACCGGATTAAAACAGAGGAACTAACTGGGAAGTTCTGCTGCAGGTGGGACGGTCTGCCCTTGGCTGCCAGCTGGGTCCAGCGGCCCTGACAAAGAACACTGGTTGATATTCACACGGATCACTGCCTGAGATAGAAAGCCTAGACTGAGGATAAAAGTTGCATCCACTTGGCAACACATGCCAAAGAACAGAAATGATTCTCGATGTGTTCTTTCACGTATCAAGAATAAATAAATCCAAAGGAAACGTACGGTAAACTTGACGTAAGCAAACTCGGCCTTAAAGAAACACAGGAAGATGAAAGCCCTAGCCATCACCGAACAGACATCTTGCCTGATTCTGCAAGAAGTTTCAAAAGTGACAAAGGAGAACAATTCAACTTGAGAAACATTCAATACGACTATCGCTACACCCCTTTCTCGACACCATCTCAGTTTTGAGGGGTAGGTTTTAAGCCCAAAAAGGCTGCCTGGAGTGCCGCGTAACACGCCAGTTCTGCAGAATCCCCGTCACAGACTCTGCCTCTGAAGGTGGTGAGGGCCTAAGCAAGAGTCCACTTCTGGTTAGTAGAACAACTTTTTATTTGACATCTACAAGACTGTGGTATCTTGCAGCTTTTGACCAGGTTTATACAATCTCAATTTTTCAATAGTGCAACCTGTGCAGGCAAAACAAAGGGAAAGGTAAACAAAAGGAAACAAAAAAACCCAATTGTCCCCTCACTTGTTTTCATAAACATCTATTATAGGCGAAACAAAACTTACCCATATTATAGATAAGTGTCTATTCACATTTGTACATTACCATTTTTAACAGCTTGAGATAAACTCTACAATGTCTTACAACACATTAAACGATATTCAAGTTACTGGGTAACAACAATAACAACAAGAAATAAACATACAGCAGAAGCCTCAAGTGTTTCCTCATTGTCTAGTTTACAGCTCAAGTACGGTTTCCTTTTTTATGAGTGACAAATTAAGATAATGGAGTAAAAAAAGATTGTTTGCAAGATGGAAGCCGATTTGTACTTCTTTCTAAAACGATCTTTAAGTTAAGGAAAATGTAGTTTTAAGAAAAGCAGGCTTGTAGCCATTTTTGCAGCACACATTAGGAATACTATTAATACATTAAAATTAACTTTCAGAGTTTTACCACCAAAAAAAATGTATATACTCATTACCTTGACAAGAAACCTGGGGCAGGGAGAAGAGGGTGAGGGGAATCCGCGGGGTGAGAAGCAATACCCAGGTATAAACACTATAAAAACGCAATAACCAATGCTGTACATCTACAAATGTTTCTCTCCGTTACTTGACTTGTTTTCATCTTGTTTACGCATGCTTTCAAAGACATGCACTGTCAGAACAAAAACTAAAAAAGAACCCGAATGCATGATATGCAACCTTTCATTTCATGCTTTAATAAACCTATTGTTTAATAAGTTGGAAAAAGAAACCAATATATATTTTCTATATTTATAGACTCAAAACACATGCATCTGGGGATAAGTCCCACAGCAATTGCATGGATGTACTGCGTTAACCCTGAGCACTGTGTAACATAAAAGTAAAGCCAGTTTGGGAAGTTCCAAGCATTTTTAAACCAATTGTGGTTTGTAGCCTTTAACAAACTCACAAACAAACAGACACACGCACGCATACATACCCCTCTGCTCACCCAAAGTAAAAGCATATGGGAAGTACCATGGGAAAAGCAAAAGGAAAGACATATGTACCACCATCGGCACTGCTGATTTTCAGTTTTGCTATCTATTCCAGGTTTGTCCTTATTCCCAAAAAAATTAACTAGAGAGAGCACAACTGAAAAAAATTATAATTCTTTGGAAACTGTCCCTGATTTTTATGCAAATGATATGCTTCAACAGCATTTCAGATACATCCATGTTGAAACCTGTCTGTTCTTAAGCGTTGCTCAAGTTGGCGATGCTCTGCGGGTGACGCTGCTGCCAGAGCTGTTTCTGTTGGACCGCAAGCTGTTGAGACTGGTCTGAAGTTGACAGGAGATTTACAAGAGGAGACACACAATTTGCAGGAATGATCAAACCTGCAATTAGAAACAAGAACTTATCAAGGCTATATCCAAGAGAAATCATACTGTGTTTTACAGCTGCACAGCACATTCCAGATGAAGCATAATATTAAGTGTAACAAATAAGACTCCACCCAAACACTAAACGAATACTTGAGAACTGAAACTGCCCCCTCAGAAGTAACCCAATTCCTCAGCAGCATTACTCGCAGAGACCTAAGCATATGCAAAGTCTACAGCAACACTGACTTCTCGGTGGAGGACTGGAAAATGGACTATAGTGTCTCTCTATCTACTGTCTTTGCAGCTCCACAAATGCAGGCGAACACAACCTTCTTTGGGCAAGTATTAATGGACCAACAAGGCTACAGAATAGTGGATGTGAATTCAACTGCTTAGCGAAGCAGGTAATTTCCAAGTGGGCACGCTACAGGCGTTAGCAAACTGTGGAAAGTATACGCCCTCGGTAAAGGAACTTTAACTCCTCCCATGCGGGAACAGGGGCTAGATGTTCCACATAAACTGCGCGTGTGTGCGCGTGCATGCGTGCGGTTTTTGAGAAAACAAAACCCAGGCTTTTGATTTTTAAATGTTGGCCAACTAATTCAAATGCAGACTCGCAAAAACCAAAAATATCAAGAGGGTCAAAAAAAAACACAAAAAAGGTCATGGACTGACTCTGGCCCATGGGCTGCCAACCTGCAGCCCACAATAAAAAGGAAGGTCGTCGTAAATGCAACAAACACGAAACCACAGGCCAAAGTGCAGTAACCATGAATTCCTGCAAGGCCTGCCATTTAGAGGATGGTGGGAACAGCTAGCCCGGTCTGCCCATGCTCTCTGCTAAAACTCCAGTCCCTCCTCTGTGCAGTGACTGTCGTTCCAGTCTCAATTTGGCTCAATGACTGGAAACGGGTAGACTTCAGAGGATCCGGGGCAAGAGGCTGGGCTCGGTCTTTATACCATAGCCTGCACAGACAGCGACAGTGAGGAAGGGGAGCAAGAACAGCTGAGAGCGGCCTAAAATAAATGACATTGTAACTTCAGCTAGAATCAACAATGCCCATTCAAAGGTTTAACTTCCGTTCAACCTTTTAAGAACATATAAAACAAGCTCTCCCCCATTACTGGAAGAGATACTGATTCTAAAACGTTAGAAGCAAAATAAAAAAAGAATAGGATCTGATTTTTCCCAATAGCTCAAACCCCCCAAAATTAGACTCACCTACAATCCGTTGTCCATCCTCTGTTCTCAGTCGAACAATCTGCATTTTCACATTTGTGCCACTGACAGATGCTAGAACACCCTCAACCTTTGTCCAGACACTCAGTACAGAGCCACATAATACGTAGTATGTGCGGCAACGAAGACCTATTTCACAAACTAATCCCAAGCTTGCCTTTTTACAGTTGCCACGCCTAGGAAAAATAGGGGAAAATATATACGTATACACATACACGCACGTGAACAGCTAGCAAAGTCTACCTAGGTTTCAAATGGAAGATGTCCTAGTCCAATTTGCCTTTCTTTATTGACAGTTTCTTCGATTACGCTCTTACTGACATATTGGATTATCCTATCCAATTTAAGGTGTCATTACTGGTTTAAGTTTCTAAAATTTGTTTTAGAAAATAAGATTTCTGGGGCCTGACTCCCAGTTAAAAGGGTTTATTTACTGGGTTTGATATCCATTTAAACATTTGTCTTTTGAAAAATTTTTTTCATTTATTTTTTTTTTTAAATTTTTTTTTCAACGTTTTTTATTTATTTTTGGGACAGAGAGAGACAGAGCATGAACGGGGGAGGGTCAGAGAGAGAGGGAGACACAGAATTGGAAACAGGCTCCAGGCTCCGAGCCATCAGCCCAGAGCCCGACGCGGGGCTCGAACTCACGGACCGCGAGATCGTGACCTGGCTGAAGTCGGACGCTTAACCGACTGCGCCACCCAGGCGCCCCAAAAATTTTTTTCATTTATATCCAAGTTAGTTAGCATATACCGCAATAATAATTTCAGGAGATTCCAGCGATTCATCCCCTATGTGTAACATCCAGTGCTCATCCTAACAAGTGTCTTCCTTAATGGCCCTTGCCCATTTAGCCCAATCCCCCCACCCACAACCCCTCCAGTAAACATTTGTCACTTTAACATCTGTTAGTTTACTATATTGACGCTAGCTTATAAAATAATTCTGCCAGTACTTCTAAAGTATTGAACAACCAATATATTATAAATCATGTCACTGAGAAAGGCCTCAGCAAACCAAAAGAATGGAACTATTAAATTTTTTTAAACTATAAGAAAAAGAAGACATGGTTTATAAAATTATACAATTTATAAAATTTTAAAATTTATAAATTTATATAATTCCTCAATAAAATTATATTTTTAATAGTAATTCAAGAGGATACACAGTAGTATTGGGCACTTGTCTTGCTAATGCTCAAAGCAAATGTTTTAGAGAGGACTACTGTAAGTTAACTTTAAAAATATTTTATCTTGAAAGATTTTCCTAATTTCCAAAACACTAATTTGCTCTCAAAATGAAAACAAAAAACATTGCTCGTATCAAATTTATCTTCCTACATGTGTCTTAAAAGAAAAAAAACTAGCTAAAATTCATCCATGTCCTGTATTCCTTTTCATAAAATGGGCCAGATACCCCATTGTCTACTTAATGGGTGAGGAAACAGTGGGTAAGGAAATAGGGGAACCATGATGTGCAGGGTATTACGTGCCCTCCACACCTACGGCCTCAGCTGAAGTGGACACTGTAAGTTAGGGGATGACACAGTGACTTGAAAGAACACACCTCCAGCCAGCCTAGTGGCACAGTAGGACCACTTCCAGGGCTCAACAACAGTCTTCTGGTGCTGTCAGCAACTCTAATTTCCTAGAAGTTTCCTAGCCTTAAAAATGAAAAGTGATTTGGGATGCCAGTACAGCTTTTTTTTTTTTTTTAAAGAGAGAAATAAATAAACAAACAAATAAATGAAGGGAAGGGAGGAGAGGAGAGGGAGAAGAAGTCAGCTTTAACAAGGAGGATAGACAAGTCCATACTGCCAGACTGCAGCTGGCCGGAAGTAACAAAGCACTGGTAAAGAACACAGGGGACACCTGAACAGCGTGTGGTCCACAGACATACAAGCAATTCTAACTGAAGAATGACACCTAACATCAGATAATCTGTTCACGGACTTCGAGAGACAGACAACTAAAGAGCAAACGTGTGTTTCAATTAAGTCTTGATTACATTTTGGAAAATACGGTGAGAAACATGAAATACTAACCAATAAGCATGAGTACAAGTGTCTGCAGATGAATTATACTGATCTAACCAGTGGATCAGGGCATCATCTGAGACTACCTGTGAAAATAAGACAAAAATTCCATTGAAACAGGATTGTTTTAAACAAGCTGGTTGCCTTTCTATGTTCTCTAAAGCCAATTTACAATCCTCTCTATACAGAAAATCTGGCCCGTTACTAGCTGTGTTTGAACGCCCTTCATCAAATCCTGCCATTAGGCTCTTCTATGTAACAAATGTTTCCAATAGCTAGTTTAATGTTAATTGTTGAAACTGGCTAGGAAGAATAGTAATACAAGGTAATACTAAGAATAAATAATAGTAATGCTAAAAAAAAAGTAGTCATTCACTGCTTTTCTACAAATCGTTGTAAAACAAATATTTTTTAACGGTTCTATTTTTTTGAGTTAACGCTGGAAGTTTCTTCTTCTACAACACAAGCTCTTTCAAATAATCATCTTACAAGTTTCTTAAATGGTTGATAACATTAAGACTGGTATGTTAATGTAACAAAATGTGACAAAATGTTTCCTAAAAATAATTTCCCTGTAATCAAATAGGGAAAATTCACAACATAATTTTATATATAGACATAAAGCACTCCTAAACAGTTTCAATATATTATTATAAAACATGTATTCATAGATAGTATAATACAAATGAAAAAATAAATACCTTCTTATATTTCTTTTTTAGATCAGCATAAATTTCTAATTTGAGCTGTTTTCCAGTATTTGGTCTATAAACTAAGAAAAGCTTCTTTTTTGGGTTCACTTCTTTAACCAAGATGGCAGTTTTCTTGTTGTTCCTTATCTATTTAAAAAAAAGTGAGAAAGTATAAAGATCTGTACTGCATACCTTAAGATACACTTTTTTGTACCATCACATTAGCAAATGCAATCCTTTGAAAGACTGTAACGCCAAATAAGCACATGAATCTGTAACTGTGGAAAAGGACAGCAGCTGCTCATCTACCTGAGTTTTTACAAGGTCTCACCAGAATGAAGACTGGACCTGAATTCTTAGGTACACTCAAAACATAGGTTGAGGGCCAAGACACTCCTTAGGAGATTGTTTAGAATAAGTTTTAAAGCATAAATGTCCAGTGGAGACAATTTCGCTTGTTCTAGGCCATGTTCTTGCCTCAGAGATCCATGAGATAGTAGATTAGGGAGGGGGTAGAAAGGTCTTCAGAGGAAAATCCTTTTACCTCTACTCTACTGTTCTTTGTTTTTTAACTGTTTATTATTTTTGAGAGAGCAATTGTGAATGGGGGGGGGGGTAGAGCGAGAGGGACAGCAGAGAGCCTGATGCGGGGCTCAAACTCATAAACGGTGAGATCATGACCTGAGTCGAAACTGGACACTTAACCAACTGGGCCACCCATGCATCTCCCATTTCTTCTTTCATTTATTTTGAGAGAGAGAGGGAGAAAGGGAGACCGTGTGCAGGGAAGAACAGAGAAGGGGCAGGGCAGGGAGAATCCCAAGCAGGCTCCAGGTTGTCAGCACAAGAGCACAACGCGTGACTCCCAACTCACAAACCGTGAGATCATGATCTGAACTGAAATCAAGAGTCAGACATTCAACTGACTGACCCACCCAGGTGCCTTACCTCTACTCTATGTTTAGAAATTTTCATCATAAAATGTGTAAAAAAACAACAACAAAAAAAGCTACTCTCCTTGAAGTTACAATGAACCATAACCTCTAAGATAATGATTTTGATCACCCACAGTTCCCTGCACCCATCTATAATCCATCCATCAGGGCTGTCTATCCCTACGGTTGCTGTAGGGTGAAGTAAGACATCACATGATCTGTAAACAGTAAAGCTACGATATAAAAAAGCCAAAACGTTGAGCAAATAATAAACATATATAGGTAAAAAGGGAAGACGTGGGTGTATCAGACAAATGATGGAACTTACACATATTTTTAATTTTTTTAAAAAAGTTGGGAGTTATGGCAGAAATACTAAGAGGAAGGAAAAAGCCCATTAAACTCCAGGAAAATTAAGACTGGAAAATTAACATCTCCTTTAAAGAATGGTGAACAATTTCTAAGCAATAATCTCTGGAGCAAAACTGAAGGAAAAAAAAAAGTTTCAAAGTAAAGATACTTTCTCAGCCCCTCTACAAAACAAACTGTTCTCTGAGCTACTAACTTTACATTAATTCTTACACTGATAAAAGAAAAACACTTAATATTTTACTTATCTCATAGATATTAAAGATCATTTGTATGATCTTGAAACATTGTTTATACATTTACAAAGTCTATAAAACAATAGCTACGGTAAAAATTACATTTTCTGATGTTTTATCAGTTGATGTGAAACTCCATTAATAATTATGCTTGGAGGACAGTGTTTAAAGCATTTAACAGTGTAATCTATCTTTACAGTGTCAAATTAGTTCATTACAATTACAAAAGAAATCATGTTACAGTGGAAATAAAAGTGATTTTGACATGGTTTTCCTAATGTTAACACACATTAAACACCGTAAAGCACACCTGCTTATTTCTGTAGAGTGTCAAAGACAAACAACACCTGCACCTTCCTGGAAGGATTGCCCCTTCTAAGGCTGCGTCTCCTCACATCCAATGGCCCGCTGCCGTACAGGAAGTAACAAAGGACCAGTGTTACCACGCCCTTCCACTCAAAGGGAGACGAGGATCAGCACTTTCCTCAAAACCGACCAGCGTGTAAATTCTAGCCATAGTTTGGAACAAATAAAGAATAGCCAATACCCTAACCCGCATCAATAAAAATCCCATCTAAGGGAGAATAATAAAATCTGTTGAATTCGATCAGTAACTGTGATGTCATACTGGTTTTGATATTATGATGCTGTAGTTTTATCAAATGTTACCGCTGGTGAAAACTGGTGTACAATTTCTCTGTATCATTTCTCATAACCTCCTGTGAATCGACAAATATCTCAGTAAGATTTTCAAAAAATAAATTAACTAGGAGCCAGATTCAGTTTGAGAGCTTTGCTCTTGGATCAAGGGCCAGTAAATCAGGACTGTGACCAAATCAGGCCTGAGGCTCCTAAGCTTAAGAACACTTTAAGGGAAGCGATGCCTGCATGGCTCAGTCAGTTAAGTGTCCAACTTCAGCTCAGATCATGATCTCACAGCTCGTGAGTTTGAGCCCCACATCGCGCTCTGCTGACAGCTCGGAGCCTGGAGCCTGCTTCAGATTCTGTGTCTCCCTCTCTCTCTGTCCCTCCCCTGCTTGTGCTCTGTCTCAAAAATAAACATAAAAAAAATAAAAACAAAACACGAACAGTTTAATAAGGAAAGAAGGAAGGAAGAAAGGAAGGGAAAAAGAAAAACAGAAACAAAAAAGAATAGTCAGTGGAAACCATCTATGGCCTACAAAACCTGAAATATTTACTATCGGATCCCTGTTCTACATAGCTTATTTATGACAGCACCATACATCTTCAACCTGGTCTTCGTTTACAGTTGGCCTCTCCACAAATTTTGCAAATCAAAACTAAAATGTGGCACATACATACAACGGAACATTATTCAGTCACAAAAAGGAATGAAGCACGGACACATGCTACAACATGAATGAACCCCGAAGGCTTTTATGCCGGGTGAAAGCCAGACACAAGAGGAGAAGTATGCTATGCCTGCACTTACATATACGAGGCACACAGATACGCATATTCATAAACAGAGGGGAGATCAGAGATTATTAGAGGTTAAGAGAAGGGGGAATGGAGAGTGTTTAACGGTTGTAGTTTTTGTGGGATGATAAAAAAGTTTTGAAAATAGAGAGTGGTGATGGTTGCACAATACTGAACATAATGCCACTGAATTATACACTTTAAAGTGGTAGATTTCGTTATATATTTTACCACAACTTTAAAAGTTAACAATGTACACTGAACTATACACTGAAGTGAACTGGATGGTATATGAATCCTATCTTTTTTTTTTTTTTTTTTTTTTTAAATTTTTTTTTTTTTCAACGTTTTTTATTTATTTTTGGGACAGAGAGAGACAGAGCATGAACGGGGGAGGGGCAGAGAGAGAGGGAGACACAGAATCGGAAACAGGCTCCAGGCTCCGAGCCATCAGCCCAGAGCCCGACGCGGGGCTCGAACTCACGGACCGCGAGATCGTGACCTGGCTGAAGTCGGACGCTTAACCGACTGCGCCACCCAGGCGCCCCATGAATCCTATCTTAATAAAGCTGTTTAAAAAAAAGAAATGAAGGAATAGATTAAAAACAACTCAAGACAAAATAACAAATAAAAGGTGAAAATCTCTCTCTCTCTCTGCTCCTCCCCCGCTCATGTTCTCTCTCTCTGCTCCTCCCCTGCTCACGTTCTCTCTCTCTCACTTACTCTCAAAATAAACAAACAAACATTAAAATAGACAAATATATAAAATTCCAGCCAAAAAAAAAAAAAAGGTGAAAATCTAATCAAGTTTTTATTTTTTTTTTATTTTTATTTTTTTTTAATTTTTTAACGTTTATTTATTTTTGAGACAGAGAGAGACAGAGCATGAACGGGGGAGGGTCAGAGAGAGAGAGGGAGACACAGAATCCGAAACAGGCCCCAGGCTCCGAGCCGTCAGCACAGAGCCCGACGCGGGGCTCGAACCCACGGACCGCGAGATCATGACCTGAGCCGAAGTCGGCCGCTTGACCGACTGAGCCACCCAGGCGCCCCAAATCAAGTTTTTAATGTTTGTTTTTGAGAGACAGAGAGAGAGAGAGAGAGAGAGAGAGAGAGAGGCAGCATGAGAGTGTGGGAGGGGCAGAGAGAGAGAGGGAGACAGAATCTCAAACAGACTCCAGGCTCTGAGCCATAGAGAGCCCAATACAGGGCTTGAACTCAGGAACCACAAGATCATGACCTGAGCCAAAGTTGGACTGAGCAACCCAAGCACCCATAAGAAATCTTGATAAAAGAGAAATTCAAGGAAACCATACTAAAGTCTTTGCAAATGAAAACTTAGAAAATTTTCTGAAATAAAAAGATTTGAAACAGAAAGAAAAAAGATTTGAAACTTCCTATATTGAAAGAGCATATCACATACCTGAAAATACTAAGAATAACTAATACCAATATACGTTCACAAAATTATCAAACTCTAAAGGGAATCCTTTGAGTATGTAGATGAAAACAAAACAACCAAATTAAAAAGGGGAAAATTCTGGGCACCTGGGTGGCTCAGTCGGTTAAGCGGCCGACCCTTAATTTCGCCTTAGGTCATGATCTCACAGTTTGTGGGTTCAAGCTCCACCTCGGGCTCTGAGCTGACAGTGCAGATCCTGCTTGGGATTCTTCCTCTCACTATGCCCCTCCCCTGCTGTGTTCTCTAAATAAATAACATTTTAAAAACGAGGGGGGGGAGGGGAAGATTCACTGAACTGTATAAGATTTATGTTATGTATGCTATACCTTAATAAAAACATATAAAACAAGACCTGAGAAAAAAATCTTTTTTTAAACAATTTTTTAATCTTTATTTTTGAAAGAGAGACAGAGTGTGAGTGGTGTACAGAGAGAGGGAGATACAGAATCCAAAGCAGGCTCCAGGCTGTCAGCACAGAGCCTGACATGGGGCTCGAACTCACGAGCTGTGAAATCATGACTTGAGCCAAAGTCGGATGCTCAACTGACTGAGCCACCCAGGCGCCCCTGGTAAAGTGGTTTTTAAGTACCAAAGCACAAACTTTAACCATTTAAGAACTCAGGGAGTAATGCTCCCAAGCCCTTCTTGAGGATTCTACTACAGAACAGGCTTCAAACAAAATGATTAGTGATAGTAACCTCAGGACTAGTGAGAGGTGAGCATTAAATTTAAGAGGTAAGGTTAAGTATTAAAAGAAAAGCATACTATCTAAGTGCCATATGCTAACAATGCAGAAAAACACAGCTATGTTTTAAAATGGGAGAATGAGGGGAAGGAGAAGCCCCCCCCCACCAAAAAAAAACAAAAAAAACAAAAAAAAACCTCTCATGCTTTTTTTTCCAAATTATTTTCAGGAATACTTAGGTATAGTATCATTATTTTATCATCCTGTGCGCGATGGAGAATAAAGATTATTACTGGAGAAAAGAACACACAGATACCAGAGAAGAGAGGACATAAAAATTCCACAGTCTTTAAGAGGAAAGTTCAAGATATTAGGCCCTACGTGATTTCACATAGACACGCATGCATGCATTTGTGGATGTAGGG